>NC_063334.1:101866637-101899651 GCF_021869965.1 Rhincodon typus
AGATAGGTTCTTGATTGGTAAAAGGATCAAGGGGTACAGGGAGAATGTAGGAGAATGCGGTTAATAAAGACATCAGCCATGATTGAATGGCGGAGCAGACTCAATCAGCTCAATGGCCTAATTCTGCTCCTATACCCTATGGTCTTATAGATCCAATTTCTGTTTTCACTGACACTTCATGTGAAGAATTTGCATGCACATGCCAGCTCTATATGGAATGCTCAGACATCTGCAAGTAACCCACTGTGCATTGAATTTATTCAAGAATGCATTAGATAGATTTTTGATGAACAAAGGGATTCAGAGTCATGACAGACAACAAAGTGGCGAGATCAGACATGGAGCTAAGTTGCCTATTCCTGCTTCTAATTCTTGTGCTGTATTGCAAAAGAAACAGTGCAATGTGTGTTATTTTCTAGGCCTTTCAGCGAACACATTCTTCCTAATATCTGTTCTAAAACTGTTCATTCATTTGTAATTTTACCTCTGATCCTACTTTATCACATTCTTCCTAATATCCGTTCTAAAACTGTTCCATTCATTTGTAATTTTACCTCTGATCCTACTTTATCACATTGTTTTGAAGCAATATTCAGATTTTACCATATCCGTAGCACTTAATATGCTGGACGTGCTCAGGCACAAATGATCAAATAGTAAAGAAAGCAAAGTTGGAACGGGATTATGTTTCCATTCATTTCTGTGGCCTTTGCTAATCTACAACAATAAATTGTCAAGGGACCAACCTTCTAACTGAAATATGTTTCTGAGTTTGTCCAGGAACACTGCCAATGCGAATGACAAAGGTTCAAGTATACACGAGTTCAAACGGTGAGGGACACTAAACATCACCTGGTCTTTATTATTTTGTATAATAAGCATCACACCAGAGTTGAATAGGTCTCAATAGTGACGTACAGTGCTACATCACAAAAGCACAGACGCACTGGTACTCATGATATAAAATTACAAGAAGATAATCTGCAAGTTCTGCTATGAAAAGTGGGAAGCTGGATCATCCAAGGTGTGGACAAAAGGTCCTTTCTGCAATAATTGCTTCTAATTACCATGAAGCTACAAGAAAATAATTTTCCATGGTCTTGCAAGCCATTTTAATGCCAACAGCAATCTAAGCTTTCCTATGTAGGGTAACATGATACTGCACATTTATCAAAAGAACAAGCATAAATGCATCATTTAACTTTTGTTAACAAATGCCATATATAGTACTGAAGATAGTAAATAATAAAGATTGAGAGAATTAATTCACAAATCAAAGTTTGAAGAACAAGGATAAGCTATTAAAAATGAGTCGACTCAGCAATTAGTGGCAATGCTATGCTATAGATATTGGTTAGACATAAGCACTTGCAATAGAATCCTAGCACTGCTGAGTTCTACGGTCAGCACAGCCCTGTTGCTAACCAGAAGTAGGAACAGGTTGTGGAGGACAAGAGCTGGATAGGGTTCCAGATTATGGGAGGGAAGGCAAATGACAAACCCTTCCCAATGTCAGCAGCCTAAGACTCCTTAATTTCAGTTGGAGAGTTATATTAGATTTAAAATATTAATTCTGTTTCTCTCATCACAGATGCTGCCAGAACTCCTGAGTTTTTCAAGCATTTTCTCTTTTAAGTTCAAGTTTCAGACAAGTATTAACCTCATTCAGATATTGTTGAGATCACCATGCCCCCTGTGGATATGTCACACACCCAGCAGATCCCACGACGTTCCCACCCACCACTGCTTCCCCATAACCTGACTTTGTTAAAGCTGGCATTTTGTGAGGGCTAGGATCATGCTTCCCATGTCTAAATTTTTAACCATCCCTTGAGGGTTAATCTGCAGTTCTTAAGTTGATTAAAAAAATGCAATATAATTGGGCCAAAAGTCATGATAGTAATTGGTTAAAATGAAGCAGCAAATAGAGAAATACAGGTATTTCTGCTATAACACACGTTTCGTTAATACGAATCAGCTGTAACGTGATTAATGAGTAGTGGACGCTGTTTGGATAATGTGAACTTTCTACTGTACAGTATAGCATTTTTCTATAGCAAATTCCCTATAACGCAATTTTCTATGATGATTTCTATAGCACTATTTTCTGCAGGCAAGGTCACACAAGCATGCAACTATCGCCCTATAGGAGAATTACCTGTAATCACTTAGAAAGTTGATGAAGAATACAAGCATCGTCTCAATGGTCTTAAAGGGATGGCACAATAAGAGTGCACCATGGTGGAGGAATGCTAAGACTGGAGAAGCATTTGGTCAGAATGAGGAAAATCCATTGGGCCGATTTTGGTAATGTGCAGGTTACTATGAAGAACTATTTGAGATAAACACCATGATCACCTCACCTGACAATCTTAGCATGGCTTCTGAAAAATGTCTCATCAAGCTGGCTAATTTTTAGTTGCAAAGTTGGCTCTGTTGCTAGCCTCCCTGCCATTGAATATCATGGCTTTGACATTGCACCCAATAGAAAATTTAATAAGGTAACAGAAGACGGATTCAGAGGAGGGCAAAATGCTCGTAATATGAGATAAATTGGCCTGATGCATTAAAAATGTTTATCTTTCCACAGATCTGCTGAGTATTTCCAGGATTTTCTGATTTTATTTCAGATCTATGGTATTTTGATTTTATAAAGACAGATAGTAGAATCTTGTTACAATGGCACGTGTCTCAATAATGGGCCTGGAGATGAGCAGGACTGTAAGTGTGCAACATTACCAGCATCATTAGTGTTTTGTTCTTCAGTTTCTTGATCTCACTGCAATGCCTCAGCCTCTTCTCCCTGGGATCCAGCAAACCTCCTAAAGTTAAGTGGGTGGTGGAGGTGAGGGCATAGCTTGGCATTGGGGCATGAGGGACCATGGAGGGTTTTGTGAAGGACTGACGTGGCATAGATGTTGCATGGGGAGTGTGTAAGGGGCTGTGACAGGTGTGGGCTAGAGGCCCATTCTGGGTTGAAGTCCGGCTTCACAATGATGGGCCTTTGAAACAATGTGCCTTTGCACTGGCTGTCACTAACCTCTTTTTCAGCTGCAGCCCCACCCAACCCCTTGCTGGGAGGATCGATCCCTCCAGGGCTAATTTCTGCAGAGGAAAGTGCTCAAAATCGGGAACCTTCCTGACTCCTGCTACACACTTTATCGATGAAAATCCATTGTGCATGTTTTAATGAGTGTGCCAATGCACTAAAACTAAGATTCCACCACTTGCCATCTGGAAACACAACCTACTAACTTCACAACTTTCATCCTGCAATCGGAAAAGGTGACATTTTATCTCCTACACTATTAGGTGCCCTACACACCATATTGTTTCCTCTCACCTAGTTACCTCACTAGAATCCTTTCCAAAGATGTAGGATACAGTCAGCAAGGTTTGGCAGCAATATTTAACAAAATTGAATTCTGTGGTTTGATCAAGGAATCGGCTGTATTTTTAAAGGCTAAAGTTTATTATTAATGGTAGCAATTCTGTGATGTGACCAGGTACTAATGCATTTCCAGGGTGGTTGGTTGATCAGGCTGTTGCTCATCACCATGTTTTTCACTGCTCTGGATAAGGGCATTCGTTAAACTGGCCACAAATTTGCAGATGATGTGAAAGTATATGTTAGGATGGTAGCTGAAGAAAGGTAGGTTGCTTTTGGATCTAACGTGTCAGGTGAATGGGCCAGTATCTTGAATATGTTCTTTAAAATAGATAATGTAAGACCAATGCTAAACATGTGTATAACTTGCAAAATTGTACACACATGATTACAAAAAGGAGGAAAGTTCTCCTCTTGTTAAAGTGCATTAATCTCTGAAGGTCCACGGTCATTGTTGGAAAGTTGCTAAAAAACAATGTTAGGACAGTTGCCAGGATGATTAATTACATAAATGAAATATTTTGTACTGCCTTTGTATAAATACTTGGGTCAATTCCATTTAAAATTGTCTATAAAGTTACATCTAAGCTTCAATACAAGTTAATACTTAAAAAGATCAAAAGTACAACATTTATCTAAAAAAGGCTATCAAGAACATTGCAAACGATGCCAAAGAAAATATTGCACAGATAGTCAAACTGAGGTTCAATGGCATGACACCTATGCTTCTGTTGTGTTGCAAGCACATTGACATATGTTTCTTTTGTTTATTGGAGATGTGTAAGCCTATGCAAAATTCCAAGTGAAAAATTAAAACTGTCTTCAAAGATGACTCCACCACCATCTGATACAAGAAATCAGAACAATTTCAGAAGAAGAATTGACACAATGGCACGAATGGCCACAGATTGTGGCCAGATTCCTATCACTATTGAAGACCACTTAGATCCATTCAATACATTCACTTGCCATTCACAAAGAATATGTGTCCAACTGCAAGAGGGACCCGGCATTTGTGTCAATTATAGGGCGAGGCACACAACTTGAAAGTAAGTTAATTTAGAATAACTTCTGATATTGCGAAATCTCTGGAAGTACTGTGAAATATTTCCTGGAGGAGTTATGATGAGTTCCTGGACAACGAATTTGGTGACCGGTTCACATAAAGGCTGCTACAGATAAGGTGGCAGCTGCCTCTGTGTCTACAACAGGACACTGGGAAGAAGCTGCAGCCGTCATAAGGTTAAGTTCTGCATGTTGCCCTCAGCCAACTTGAAGGACAAATCCTCCCAACTCTTCAACAGTCTCAGGAAACTATCTAACTTGCACCCAGCATGTCAATATGCATCCTCCTCAGTGCTCTCCCAGATGATAACCCCATTGAAACCCTTATTTCAATCTTCTGTAGCGGAACTCATCTGTAGCCTTGTTCTTCTGTAACTGGCACACAAACTGTCATTTCTGCCCTGACCAAGCTGCAGTGGACTGTAGCTCAAGCACTCACCATTGGCTGGTCCCAGCCAATCTATACTTGTTTCTAAGGCCTGAGAGGAGATTCTGCAATATGTATCAACATGACTTCCCACAACTTAGCTGCACGAACATTTGTCTGGATCCCAAACTTCTCTTATGCGTGGTTTTCCTGAAAGATATTAAGACACTGCAACTTAAATCAGCTGAAAAGGCCAAGTGATGCCATAACAGCACCACTTAGGAGAGTTCACATAAATACACAGGGCACTCATGCATGAGCACCTAGCAGGGTACAATGTACACAGAGTAGAGGGCTTTTGGCTTCCCTGTCCCATCTCTAGCAGGACAGAAGGATCTACATTCGGCATCAACAAGCCCAACAGTGGGGGTGCAATCCTTTGTTAAGGAAATGAGCTAAGGTCAGTATCCATTTCCTTGTGAGTGTGTGTGTGCATTTGCATATTTGAGAACATGACTGAGCTTGACTACAAAATCTGTTAACATTCACTTCGGTCCTCTCACATGAATACTGGTCCATCTGACAAACTGAAGGGCCTGTACCTACTGCTTCCATGGAACCATACTCAAGTAAGGTGTTAAACAGTTTTGGATATAAGCGCATGGTAGAAAGAAAATCATTGCATAGCACAATAAATGACCTACCAGTCAACAGAGAGATTAGAATGTTGTGTGTGACTCTTCTCATACATTGAACAATGTGTTCTTTTATATATAATACATACTGTTTCCTACAATGGGAATGGGAGCTGAAAGCAACATTACACAGCAGATTCCTACAACTAAATTGTGAACTTTGACAAGTGCTAATAGTGGAATTTGTAAAGCTGAAAGATGCAGAGAAATATTGTCTGTATTTACAACCTGTATATACAGATCCACACACTTGCATAGTTACAATTAGATGGATCAGGAAAGATGTATTTATTATTTCTAAGAAAGAAATAGTCATGAATGTGACGTGCATTTAGAATAGTGCTTTCTCAATTATTTGTTCCCTTGAACTGCTCAAAGAGGAGTAAATGTGAACTATTGCATGTCAATAACACTCCCTATGGGATTTTTGTTTTCTGATAAAAATGATTTGGTGCAAAACTACTTCTTTTGGTTAATGCACTCAGTCACCCTACAAAGGAAGACTGATTACATTGCTCACCTAAAACCTTAGAAAGTACCAAGATATAATGCCAAAATATGCATACTCTTATGCTGATTCCAGATTCTTCCATTCGAGCATGCCCACCTCGGCATTCTTCACAGTCTGTCCTCCTCAGTCTTTGCAGATGCCCTATGCACGATACCGCCCACATACATGAACAAAGCCAGATAAAGACAGGCATTTCACAGTGTGATTATCTATTCAAATAAACCTGTCACGTCAAGGCAAAGAATGCACGGAGAGTCTTTTATAACTCAGCCCAGGCGTGCTCTATCTTTTCAGTCGGTTGTTTTTTGAGATCCACATGATTAAGGTTTTTTGATTTAGAGATAGGAAACCTTCAGCAAGATAACTTAGTAAAGTAATAAAGAACCTCAATGCCCCCTGCAAAAGGCTGCAGGCTCCAAACTCACAGCATCCTATTCAGTTTCCCACAGGTAAGTGTGACCTGTAACCTCCTCTGGCAAGTCTTCGCAGATAGTTGCTGTGAGGTCTGAGTGGTACTTTTAAACCAAAAAAAGTAAAATTCCTGCTTTATATATTCTAAGAATATATAAATGTTTTGTGAATGTGTGTATTTGTCAGATTTTGTTTTATGATGGTCTTGAATAAATCAAAGAAAATTCTTTTTTGTAGAGGTCGTATTTAAGCTGTTTAATTCTCATTACTCAAAGGATTAGTGCAGTACAACAGAACTTTTGTTCTATGTGATGAAGCAGTATTTACCAGAACAGGAAGGTCATGTGAATTGCATATCACAATAAGCAGTTAATCAGAAAAAACGTCAGCCTCTCTGCTCCTGTGATGCTGCTTGACCTGCTGTGTTCATCCAGCCCTGTACCTTGTTGTCTCGGATTCACCAGCATCTGCAGTTCCTACTATCTCTGAAGCAGTTAATCATATCATAATGGAATATCTATTCATCATCCTGCACAAAATTCCTCTTTGCAGCCCTAGTATAATCTTATATCTTGCATTTATTGACTGCCTGCAAAAATGTCCTTCATACATCTGATATTCTCTGACCTGTTCTCACACTCATTTGAATTGCAATAGATAAAAGCCAATGTGCACTTAAAATTTGGGCTCTTTGTTCCTGTGTTTGTGCATTTAATTAGGCGCTGCACATAATGTCATTCTGGCAATCTTAGAGGTGTCTAATGTGCTGCAAACTATGATTTCAGTTGACACAGGAAACTTATTTATTACGGTTTCACTCTATTTGCCGCCAAATATCAACCAAACTAGCAACGTAGGAACAAGATCAGACGTTTCCGCCCCTCACGCCTGTTCCTCCATTCAATTTAATTCTGCTTGATCTGAATCCTAATTCCATTAACCTTCCTTGCTTCCATCAGTGAAAAATGTAGTTGTGTAGTAGCACCCATATTTTATCTGCCATGGGTGCCTTTTCAATTCTAAAATTGGTAGTGCATACACCCAGTTCTGGCGTAGGGCATTGCAAATACCATTAGGTTAGGATGTTAGCTTGGGCACAGGGCACATGTACCAGAATTGTGCAGTGTTATGCCACTCAGGGTGAAACAATTATGCCACTTTCAATCTCAAAGTTCTGGCTAACAATTGCTAACAACCTTGCACAGTTGAGCATTCTTTTGACAGCACAACTGACACTCACCCCGGCCCCCACCAGCACTGGCTTAGGTCAAACACTGAGCAATTTCTACCAGCAGTTGCTGAATTTTGTAGATGAGTTTGGTGGTGTGTATTGCATTTTTAACAGTTTCTGACCTCTGCAGGATGTTTACATGGCACATGCTGAAAGACTTGGTCCTGACAAATTGTTGGACATTGTACAACCCAACAAGCCCCTTTGTTCAATGGTGGCTGTAACTATGACAGCAGCAGTCTGAACTTGCATAGCAATATGATGACCTTTTCATGATTTTAGACTGAACTTTCACCGCAGCATCCAGATGTTGGTTGTACTTTAATGAAACCTGACGTATTGGAATTATCTGATGTTCCTTTATGATCAGTCTGCAAGTCTTCTCATGGAATTTTCCATCATTTCTATACTAGGCAAGATGGACTCACATTTGTGCAAAGCCTGTGCCCTATTGGTGGCAGATATTTTCATATTCCTAGACTTGCTTTCTGGCAGACCTTCTGCCAATGCAGCAAACATTTCATTTGGCATTCCTTAGTCTTTTTCTGTCTCCTACCTATTGAAGTTTTCATCTGACTCTTTTGCTGTAGAACATCACCCACTGGAGAGCTGGCACCTGCACTACTCTTGTCTGCCTGGTACCCATAGTAACCTGTGCCTCTCCACATCCAGATCCTGCCTCAAGTCTGTCCTTTAAGGTCATGCACTGCCAATATCTGAGCTGATACCTCTGAGCGTGAGACTAACCCCAGGTATGTTTCTCCCAGATGTGAGGGTCAAGGATTTCATGGAGCAGTTGCAGGTTGTTCTGAAAGAGGAGGGGGAACAGCCGGAGGTCATGGTCCATGATGTGACTTGTGACATAAGAGGAAAGATAAATGAAGTTCTGGAAACAGACCATAAGGAATTAGGTAGGAAACTGAAAACCAGAACTTGAAAGGTAATTACTCCCCGGGCCATGCAGTGGTGAGTATAGGAATAGCAGGACAGAGCAGATGAATAACTGACTGGAGTGATGGTGCAGGGGAGCAGCTTTTAGATTCCTGTGGCATTGGGTCCCCTTGTAGGAGAGGTCAGACCCATATAAATTGAATGCATCTGCACAGGAAAGGGACCAGCATCCTCACAGGGAGCTAATGCTTTTGGGGTGGACTTTACCAGGTTGGCAAGGGGTTGGGATCCTGACAAGTATTTTAGCGGAGAATGAAGCTGAGATGGAATTAGAAGTTACCTCACCAGTAAGTGAGTTTAGAAGGCAGAGGAAATAGATAAAAAAAATTTGAGTTTGGAATATGTTTTAATGCAAGGAATCTGAGGAATAAGTCAGATGAGCTGCGGGCACAGATAGACATGTGGGAGTTTGATCGCCATGACCATAGCTTGACTGAAAGGTAGGAGTAAAGGGATCAAAGGGCATGGGGAGAAAGCAGGAACAGGATACTGAGTTGGATGATCAGTCATGACCATGTTAATTGGCACAGCAGAGTTGAAGAGTTTAATGTCCTACTCCTATTTTTTTGTTTCTATGATTTTTGTTTCTTTGAATTCCTGTCTATAAGGCATTCAGATGAGATAGAGAGGGTGTTAGAAGAGGAAGGGGAGCGGTCACAATCTTGATCAAGGAATTAATTACAGTATTGAGGAGGGATGATATACTGAAAGGACCATCAAATGAGGCCACATGGGTAGAACTAAAGTACAATTTGGCCCAGGTAGGCTGGAAGCAGCTACTTGCAGATAAAATGGCACCAGGACAAAGGGAGGCATTTGGGGAGGAAATAAAAACAAAGGGCAAAACCAAGATTGGATAACTCCAGAAGTCAAGGGGCATAGAAGTTCAGATTAAGATAAATGAGAAGTTTTAGGCAGATACCAAGAAATCAATGCTAGAGGTGTACTAAACTTCAGGGAAGAGCTTAAAAAGGAAATTAGGAAAGCTAAGAGAGTGGATTAAAAAAATTGGCAAGTAGAATAAAGGAAAACCCACAGGGTTTTTAAAAAATTTATAACCAGCAGAGAATAAGTGCAGTACCCAAAAGGAAGCACAAAAGTAATCTACGTGCAGACACAGAAGATGTAGGCACAGTCCTCAATGAATACTCTGTATTGGTTTTCATAATGGAAAAAGATGTAGGTACAGATGTATGGTGGAAGACTGTCAAATTTTAGAAGACATTTACAGAGCGAGAGACAGAGGAGGTACTAGAAAGTTTGGCAGCTTTAAAAGTGGATAAATTTGCAGGCCCAGGTGAGCTGTATCCCAGGCTGTTGAGAGAGGCAATGGCAAAGATGTCAGGGACTCTGGCAGTCATTTTCAAATCCTCTCTGGTCACTGGGGAGGTGCCAAAGCACTAGAGGACTGCTAATATTGCCCCATTATTCAACAAGGAAGGAAGGGATAGATCAAAGTCAGAAGTCACAGGACACCAGGTTATAGTCCAACAGGTCTAATTGAAATCACAAGCTTTCGGAGAGTACCCCTTCATCAGGTGAAGTGAAAGAGAAGCACACAGAATACAGAATTTATGGGCAGAGAGATGAAAAGATCATTCTGTGCTGTGTGTTTCTCTCTCACTTAATTTGACGAAGGGGCTATGTTCCAAAAGCTTGTGATTTTCGAATAAACCTGTTGGACTATATCCTGGTGTCGTGTGGCCACTGACTTTGTCCACCCCAGTCCAATACTGGCACCTCCACATCGGGGATAGATTAAAATATTACAGTATAGTCTAACCTCACTGGTAGGGAGTTCATTATAAAGAATTCTGAGGGACAGTATAGATCTGGACCTGAAGAGAGAGGGATGGTCAGCATAGATGTCTTAAGGAATGGTTATGTTTGACAAATTTAATTTAATTTTATTATGTGGTAACCAAGAGTGTTAATGAGGGAAGTGTATTTGATATTGTGTGCATGGACTATGTCTGTTTCTAATGGAGTTCCGGGTGCTGAGGGCTTCACTGTTTGTGGTGTGCATTAATGAATTACATATAGAATTCAACCTGGAAAAATGTGAGGTAATGCACTTGGGAGGGCTAATAAGGCAAGGGATTACACGATCAATAATAGTACCCTGGAAAGTACTAAAGATCAGGGGGACCTTGGTGTGCACATCCACAGATTCCTGGAGTTAAAAGGACAGGTGGATAAGGAAGTTAAGAAAGCATATGAGATACTTGCTTTTATTAGCCGAAGCACTGAATACAAGAGTAGGGAGGTTATGCTGGAACTGTGTAAAACACTTGCACAACTGGAGTATTGTGTACAGCTCTGATTAACACATTATAAGAAGGATTGTGATTACACTACAGAAGATGCAGAGGAGATTTACCAGGAAGATGCCTGGACTGGAGTGTATGAGTTATTGAAAGATTTAATAGGCTAGGATTGTTTTCCTTGGAGCAGTGAAGGTTGATAAAGGCACCTGCTCGATGTGTATACTGCCTAAAAAGTGTTTGAGTCAAACACTTAAGCATCTAGATAATCACTTGCACTGCCATAGCCTCCAGGGCTATGGGCCAAAAGCTGGAAAATGGGATTAGTCAGATCAGTGTTGACAGGTACAGACCTGATGGGATGAATGGCCTCCTTCCATGCTGTAAAAGTCTATATGCCTGAAATAAATAATTGGTAGTTTATATAAGCTGAGAGATGTGGTTATGAGGCTTGCGTATAGGAATGCTAAATGTTTGAGGGTGAGCAGAAGCTATGATTGTAAGGTAGGATTCATGATAAGTAGATTTTGGGAAAGTGGGTGGGTTGGTTTGAGTAGTGAATGGTTTCTGAGATTGAGGTTCAGTTGTAGGGATAAAGCATTTGAAGATTAAATCATTGATCTTGCACTCTCCTGTGAGGACATTAAACTTCTTCTGGGCATTGCATCCTCAGTGCTACAATGCTGGCATAGACTGTGATGGTTGACTGCTCCCAGTGCCTTCACAAAAATTGGCTAGAGGACCCCTGCCCCACTGTTAGTTGAAGATCTCTCTCTCTCTGTCAACCCTCAATACCAATGCCTCTGGTGCTGCATTTGAGAACATTGTTACACTATTAGCTACTGTTCTCCCTGCTCCGTCTGTGTTCCCCAGTCACTTCTAGCACATCCTCCAGCTAGAGTGCACCAACCCCATCTGCATCCCTGCCCCCTTTAGACAAGTAGTCTGGCTTTAACTAGTATAGGTTAGCTTTAAATGGTGATAACCACGTATGAAGTTATTCTCCCTGCTGAAGCATGCAACTTCTCAACAGTGCATTTACGACTGGTTGCATTCCACAATTAACTAAATTAGTAGCCTGCTTAAACTATGCACACTGGCTGCATCAAAAGAAATATGCACAGATAAATCACGCTTTGCAATCCCTGCCCCTGATTTGGAGCAATTAAATTTTGCCCACACTCCTCCTTATCTTTCAATACTCTTACATGACAAAAATCTACCAATCTCAGTTTTAACATGTTCAACGGAGCCAGCCTAACCAATTGTTTTGAGGACGGAGAGAGTTCCATATTTGCACTCCCTTTGTATTTCCTGACATCATCTTTGGATCAGTGCCTAAATCAGAAGCTTTCCAACTGAGCACGTCTCAACTTGGAGTATGGGGTCAGAAGTGCCTTTTTTATTAGCTCCTTCACAGCACTTTCAGTGAAGTTAGCACAAGGAGGTTGTGCTGCCTCAGAAGTTCCTGAGAGCCACCTAACAATGAGTTTTGCCATTGGTGCCAGGGGCCATTTACAGAAAATTAAAATGCTGTTGGGAGATGAGTCTGCTACATGAACCAAGTTTCCCCTGCCAACGGTGAAAGATCTGGGCCAGAAATTAAGTCTTGAACCTTTGTTCTCTAACCAGTGTTCGGACAGCATTGCTATTTTGTTGCTTTGGTGCTCTGACATTCACTCTGAAATGTAAAGAAGGTCAATACCACCTTGCTGTAAGACCTTAGTACATTAAAGCAGCTCTTTAATGTAAAAGAGAGGGTCATAAATTCAATAGAAAACAATGCACAGGATATTCCCACTATTTCACATTGCAAATGAAAGCATGCTGTATTTCTGTCCACTAATCCCATTTTATCACCACAGCAATTTTGACGATTGTCAAACAAACTTGCATCTGCTATTGGGATGCTTAAGCTAGCCACAAAATATGTCTGCATTTAATATAAATGGAGACAATACTGGAGTCTTTACCTAGAGTAGATGGGTAACAAGTAGTATATGTTAAAGGTCCAGAACCATATCAAGTGCATAAGTTCGCAGAAGCTACGTCTTATATAATGATAACATTAACTTATTCCCTCATCTTATTCCTGCAAAATGTACTGTTACAATTTGGATTTTGAGTGGATAACAGATTATGACATTGTTTAATTTATTTTTACAAGACACCCGTAAATTAAACTCAAAAACATAAATTGACTTATAAACACTGGTAAGAAAAATTCAGACTCTTTATGATAGTAATTAAACCTAAAAATAACAGCTGATTCTAGCTGTCCCAGACTGAAGTATCTTCCTAAGTATCCTTTCATTCCTGTCACCAAATGTTATCTAATGACACCTACCTCACCCTTCACCCCTCTGCCACTGATCAGCAGCTGCTATAGACTTGCTCTAATGAAAGACCTTTGACATATTTATGTACAATATTGTAAACATAAGGATATTTTTTCATTCTTTCTTGGGATATGTGCATCACTAGCAAGATCAGCATCTGTCGCTCATCCCTAATGCCCTCGAGAAGCTGGTTGTGAGCTGCCCTCTTGAACTGCTGCAGTTCATGCTGGGTAGGGCCACCACAGTGCTGTTAGAAAGGGAGTTTCAGGACTTTGACCCAGTGACGCTGAAGGAATGGTGATATTGTTCAAAGTCAGAATGGCTGGGGCTTGCAGGGGAACTTGCCACATTCCCATTTGCTGCCCTTGTCTTTCTAGGTGGTAGAGGTCATGGGTTTGGAAGGAGAGTTGCTGCAGTACATCTTGTAGATGGTGCATACTGCTGCCACAGTGCATTAGTAGGGGATGGAGTGAATGTTGATGACAAATAGGGTGCCAGTCAAAAGTGCTACTTTGTTTTGGATGGTCCCAAGATTATTGTGTGTTGTGGATGGGATTTGGGGAGTCAGGAGGCGAGTTACTTGCTACAGGATTCCCAGCCTCTGACCCGCTCTTGTTGTCGTTGTATTTATGTGGCTGGTCCAGTTTAGTTGCTGGTCAAAGTTTCTATGGAGGGGAATAAACTTCTGCTGACACTTTTCAGTATGCTGGAGTAACTGACCAAACTCGGGTGAATGGGAATTAATCTACATAAGTTCCATGTTATGGATCACCAAATTGACAGACAACTAGTGTGGAACCGAAGTAAAACTGATCTTTAGTTAATAGTTCATATTTTTCTAAAGGTTGCAGATGAATGTTGTGAAGACATATAAAAGATAAAATCAGATCAGAAAGCTGCTGTCTTGTTAATTAGAGATGACTGCTGGTGGTTTAACATGAGGATCACCATGCCTCAGGCAAGGGGAAAGGTTGAGAAAAATAATCCTTCAGCATAACCTCAGCAGGACCTGAACCCACATTTTTAGCAGCACTCTGCATCCAACCAACTGAGCTAACCTGTGTTGATATAGCCTAAGTCAATATGGTATTAGTTTAAAATAACAAAAAACAACATAAAACAAAGCATAACATATTGTCTTTGTGCAAAAATAGATTCATAAAACCTCATCCAGCTTTTTGTCTATTCTCATTAGCTCCTATACATTACTTTCAGTGAGTGGAGCATTTGTGGTACAGATATTTTGGAAAAGGTGCTGAACAAAACCACAAGACCAAGTGCTTAAAGCACTTTAGCTATGAGACAGACATAAGAACTGGGTCTATTCACTTCAGAGATGCATAGATTTTGAAGTGTATTGGTAGAGGTATATCAAGCAGTTAAAGGATTAGATGGATAGATTATTGGATAGATTATTTCAAATTAATAGATTGGAGAAGAGCAGGTGTCCATAGTATAAGTCATGGAAAGGTAGGACTAGATTAGATGTTTGGCAGCTCTTCTTCCTGAAAGGATAGTAGACTAATGAAACAATTTACCAGCTCCTGTGTTAAATGTTGACTCAGCAAACTTTCAAAAGATGATGGACCACTTTCTGTCTGGGAAAGAGGTAACATCTGATCAAGAATAGATGAAATACCAAATAATCTAAAATAACCAATGTGGGCTCCTAGTTTTGATCACCTTAAGGAATTATTGAGGAATTTCCAGCTTATGTTTTCTCTGGTTGACCTAATGTGCAGAAGACATTGCCCCTTCCTACACTATTAGCTGTTGTATGGTAACTTTAGAAATCCAGTGTGACAGTCAGTGAATGTGAAAATGGATGGAAGTTAGTGAGTGGATGAATGAATGGATAAAGTGATGAGGTGTGCAGGTCAGCAAGATAAATGGGTAGTTTGGGATCTATAACATCATGACCCTACTGGAGATCCTCAGAAGTGACTGATCTTAACTGTCAAAGTCTAAAATTTCAGTGCCAGGACATTGACACGGTTGCCCTGGGTGAAATACGAAAGTCAGAAGTAGATTAGCTTAAAGCACAATGTGGCGGGCAGACACACCTTCTTCTGTGACAATAAAGCTAATTCGATTCATTCAAACATAAAGCTGAGGAAGAAAGCTGACTCCACATGCTTGGTTTTGCCATTAAAAAAAATATCTAGTCGCCACATCTCAGTGAGCCACCCTTAGATAAATGCCTCATGACCCTTCAGCTTACCCCAACCTATAGGCTGTATACCATTGTCATCGGTGTGCATGTGTCCAACTCTAAAGTAATGATTGAGGCCAAAGAGGAATTCTGCTTCACCCTTGATCAGTTATTGTATTGTACGCCAATGATTCACATTAGTGATTTCAATGCCAGAGTTAGGAGGATGACAAACCTCTGCAAAACTGTGATTGGCAAGGCTGGTGTTGGAAAGGCAAAAGCCAATGGAATCTTCTTCCCAACAAAAGGCCTGCTCATAACAAACAGCCTGCTTTGTTAGAGACACAAATATGAGACCTCACGGCAACACATTCAAGCCAGACATTGGCACCTGCCTGACTACACTATTGGCCAAAGGATGGACTGCAGGGATGCTTCGTATCACTTGTGCCATTTTCAGGAGCTGACGACAGCTGGGCTGACCACCAGCTAATCTGTTCTATTATCTCTGTTAGCGTCTGCAGGAAATTCAATGTTAATGAACTCAAGGAATCTGCAAAAACAAAATCTACTCTGACAGTGGCCCACATCCAATCTGCTGACACTAAACAAACAGGAGCCAGAGAAAGTCCACAGCATATGGTTTCCTCATTAATTCATCAATGGGGCAGCATGGTAGCTCAGTGGTTAGCACTGCTGCCTCACAGCGCCAGGGGCCTAGGTTCGATTTCACCATCAGGTGACTGTGTGGAGTTTGCACATTCTCACCATGTCTGTGTGAGTTTCCTCTGGTGCTCTGGTTTCCTCCCACAGTCCAAAGATGTACATGCTAGGTGGATCGGCCATGCTAAATTGACCGTAGTCTTCAGGGGTGTATAGATTAGGTAGGTTATAGGGGGATGGGTCTGGATGGGATGCTCTGAGGGTTGGTGTGGACTTGTTGGGCCAAAGGACCTGTTTCCACGCTGTAGGGGTTCTATGATCCATGATCAAAATCTGCACTCACAAGAAGGCTCCAGGTTTCTCTACCAGAAACTTCAAGGCTGACTTGACAAGAATAACCAGTGAATCTGAAAGTTACTAATTTATGAGTACAATGTGTTCATGAACTGCAAACCACCAAAACTCAAAAGGAAAGAAATCTGGGTCTATAGGGTCTACAGCCAAATAAAGGCTGAGGTCCAAAAACAATCACCTAAACTACAGCTGATGGTTGGAAAGACTACAGGCAGCAGCCTACTGAAAACCATGTGCAAATGGATTGTCCAGCATGTTCAAGAGCGAGATATGCCCAAGCATGCAAGGACCTGTCCCACTGAAAGATAAAGAATAGAGTGACACAGTTTCATCGATGAGAGAGAGGCAGTCAGTGCTAAATGGAAGGAGCACTTCCAGATCTCCCTAACAGCCGTTGACATGAGTGCCCTCGACCTGCATCCCACAGCATGCTACCTGCCATCTCCTCAGCACAACATTAGCACCACATAATGTTGAAAAGGCCAACAGCTGGGAGCAAACAAAGCCATTGGTGTAGATGGAATAGCCCACCTGCAGGACAGACCCAGCAGAGCCCTCAACATTGACTCCACACCCCATGCAGTCTCATGGCTTAAGGTTAAATATGGGCAAGGAAACCTCCTGCTGATTACCACATACCGTCCTCCCTCAGCTGATGAATCAGTACTCCTCCATGTTGAACAACAATTAGAGAAGCACTGAGGGTGGCAAGGGCATAAAATGTACTCTGAGAGAGGGTTTTCAAAGTCTACTTCCAAGAGTGGCTCAACAGCAGTACCTACTGATCGAGCTGGTCAGGTCCTAAAGGACATAGCTGTTAGACTGTGTCTGCAGCAGGTGGTGAGGAAACCAACAAGAGGGAAAAACATGCTTGACCTCATCCTTACCAATCTACCAGCTGCAGATGCATGTCCACGAGAGTATCAGTAAGAGTGACCACCGTACAGTCCTTATGGAGACAAAAGTCCCACCTACACATTGAGAATATTTGTTGTGTGGCACTATCACCATACTAAATGGGACAGACTTTGAACAGATCTAGCAGCTGAAGACTGGGCATCCATGAGGCACTGTGGGCCATCAACGGCAGCAGAATTGTACTCCAGCACAATCTGTAACCTCATGGCCCGGCATATCCCCCACTCAACCATTACCATCAAGCCTGGGGATCAACCCTGGTTCAATGGAGATTGCAGGAGGGCATGCCAGGAAAAGCACCAGGCACACCTGAAGATGAGATATCAACCTGGAGAAGCCACCAAACAGGACTACTTGCAAGCCAAACAGCATAAACAGCAAGTGATAGACAGAGCAAAGCGATCCCTCACCAATGAATCAGACCTAAGGTCTGTAGTGCTGCTACACCTAGTCATGAGTAGTGGTGGACAATTAAACAACTCACTGGAGGAAGAGGCTCCACAAATATCCCCATCCTTAATGAACATTCACAGCAAACTTCAGCAAGAAGTGCCAAGTGGATGATCATCTCGGCCTCCTCCAGTGGTCCCCAGCATTACAGACACCAGTCGTCAGCTAGTTCAAGTCACTTCATGTGAAATCAAGAAATGGTTGGAGACACTGGATACTGCAAAGACTACCGGCCCTGACAACATTCCGGTAATAGTACTGAAGACTTGTGTTCCTGAACTTGCTGCTCTCCTCGCCAAGCTGTTCCAGTACAGTTACAATACTGGTATCTACCTGACAATGTGGAAAATTGCCCATGTATGCCCTATACATAAAAAGCAGGAGAAATCCAATCCAGCCAATTACCGCCCAATCAGTCTACTCTCGATCATCAGTAAAGTGATGGAAGGTGTTATCAACAGCGCTATCAAGCAGCACCTGCTCAGAAATAGCCTGCTCAGTGACGCTCAGTTTGGATTCTGTTAGTGCCACTTAATTCCTGACCTCATTTCAGCCTTGGTTCAAACATGGACAAAAGAACTGAATTTCAGAGGTGAGGTGAGAATGACAGCCCTTGACATCATCAAGGCTGCATTTAACCAAGTGTGGCATCAAGGAGCCCTAGTAAAACTGGAATCAATGGGTATCAGGGGGCAAACTCTCTGGTGGTTGGAGTTATACCTGACACATAGGAAGATGGTCGTGGTTGTTGGAGGTCAATCATCTCAGTTCCAGGACATCTCTGCAGGAGTTCCTCAGGGTGGTGTCCTAGGCCCAACCATCTTCAGTTGCTTCATCAATGACTTTCCCTCCATCATAAGGTCAGAAGTGGGGATGTTCGCTGATGTGCAATGTTCAGCACCTTTCGTGACTCTTCAGATACTGAAGCAATCCATGTTCACATCCAACAAGATCTGGACAATATCCAAGCTTAGGCTGACAAGTGGCAAGTGACATTCATGCCACACAAATGCCAGACTATGACTATCATCGATCATGTAACCACCACCCATTTGCATTCAATGGTGTTACCATCACTGAATCCCCCACTATCAACATCCTGGGGATTACCATTGACTCAACTGGGCTCACCACACAATCACAGTGGCTACAAGAGCAGATCAGAAGCTAGGAATACTGCGGCAATTAACTCACAGCAGCAGTGTGTACTATCTACAAGATGCACTGCAGAAATTCACCAAAGATCCTCAGACAGCACCTTCCAAACCCATGACCACTTACATCTAGAAGGTCAAGGGCAGCAGACATATAGAACACCACCACCTCCAAGTTCCCCTCCAAGTCAGTCACCATCCTGGCTTGGAAATATATTGCTGTTCCTTCACTGTCGCTGGGTCAAAATCCTGGAATTCCCTCCCTAATGGCATTGTGGGTCAACCCCCAGCAGGTGGACTGCAGTGGTTCATGAAGGCAGCTCATCACCACCTTCTCAAGGGAAACTAGGGATGGGCAATAAATGCTGGTCAGCCAGTGCTCCCCACATCATGCAAATCAATAAATAAGATAAAATATACATGTACAGAACAGGTGGCACGAATAAACAACCTCAGCACTCTCATCTGGAAGGAGGAGAGCATGCCAGTGGATTTCCAAAACTGTATGATTGTGACCATCTCGACAGAAAGAGATAGATTCAGTTACTATAGAGGAAAATTCCTGCTGTCTGCCACAGGGAAGATCATTGCAAAGAATTTTCTCAATCACCTCCTACCAGTGGTTTAATGGCTTCCACTGGAGTTAAAATGTGGACTCTAACCATCAAGTTTGGGAGAGGCAATGGCCTAGTGGTATTATCACTGGACTGTTAATCCAGAGACTCCATGTAATGTTCTGGAGACCCAGGTTCAAATCCTACCAGGGTAGCTGGTGGAATCTGAATTCAATAAAAACCTGGAATTCAGAGTCTAACAATGACCATGAAATGAATATTGGAAAAACCCATTTAGTTTAATAATTCCCTTTTTAGAGAAGAAAACTGCCATCCTTACCTGGTCTGACCTACATGTGACTCCAGATCCACAGCAACGTGGTTGACTCTTAACTGCCCCCTGGGCAATTAGGGATGGAAAATAAATGCTGGCCCTCATCCTGTAAATGAATTTTTAAAAAGTTGACATGATCTTTACAGCAACATGAGTCAAAGAAAAATGGGGAGAACAGCAGCAACCTTTATACAAGGCCTTCTTTGAACTCATAAAGGCCTTTGACTCCATTATCCTGCAGGAACTATAGAGCATCTCCTCAGATTTTGCTGCCTGCCCACAAAAATTCCTCACCAACCTTTGCCTATCGCAAGATAACATGCAAACTATGTTTCCTGCCATTGAATCCAACACAGATCCACTACATGTGCAAACTGAGGTAAACAAGACTGTGTCATTGCAGCAACACTCTTCTCCATTGTCCTCACTACAACACTTCACCCAATATTCACAAAGCCTCCCAGTGGAGTGAAGCTTCTCTACAAGACAAGTGGGAATCTGTTCAATCATACTCTACCTCTGTCCAGGGCCAAGATCACTCCAAGTTTTCAAGAATGAGGGGAGGTTGGGATCTGACTGAAATTTACAGAATACTGCGAGGCCTGGATAGAGTGGACATGGAGAAGATGTTTCCACTTGTAGGAGAAACTAGAAACAGCCTCAGAATAAAGGGGTGACCCTTTAAAACTAAGATGAGGAGGAATTTCTTCTGCCAGAGGGTGGTGAGTCTGCAGAACTCATTACCACAGAAGGTTTTGAGGGCCAAGTCATTGAGTATATTTAAGACAGAGATAGATAGGTTCTTAATTAGTAAGGGGATCAAAAGTTACGGGGGATGGCAGGAAAATAAGGTTAAGAAACATATCGGCCATGATCAAATGGTGCAGCAGACTCGATGGGCCAAATGGCCATTATTCTGCTCCTATTGCATTATGGTCTGATGGTCTAACATCAGTTATCATGCGGCAGCATGCAGATGATGCCTGTGTATGTTGCATGCACACACCCAAAAACATGGACAATATTCAGCAGACACTTCAAACCTCCAAAGAAATATCATCGGTGATGGTTCCACAAAATCCTGTAACTTCAATGGCAGGATAGGCATTCTGCTATCAGTGTCCTGTCTCAGGCTAACATCCCCAGCATTGAGGCAACAAGTACAACCAGTTGGCTGCATTGGGCAGGCCACTTTGTCTACATGCCTGACAGGAGACTCCCAAAACAAGTTCTTAATGCTGAGCTTCATCACAGCACATAGTTACCTGGAAGAGAGAGGAAATGCTTTGAGGGCATCCTTCAAAAAATGCAACATTCTGAGTGACGAGCAGGGTTCTCTTGTCCCATACTACCCAATCTGGAGAAGAAGCATCACGGAGATGTCAATCATCTCCAGCATCTCCAACTGGCCCTTGGTGGAGGCCAAGCACAAACACTGTGTGAAATTCTGAGCATTTCACTTCTTCAAACGGCGCTTGCCTCCAGCTGTGGCTGTATGTGCAGGACCAGCATCAGACTATTTAATCACCTCAGGGCACACAATGCTGGAATGGACAAAAGTCAACCTCCACATCTAGAGACAGAAGAAGTATGGCTGAGGTGGTAAATGGATAAGATGATAGGTGGGTGAAATGGTACGTAGATAGGATAGATGGTGTGGACAGGGAGGTAGAGTGACAAGGAGGTAAGTTTGTAGAAAGGGTGAGAGTTAGTCAGGCGTCAGGGGGGCAATGTGAGTAATTGTGGGCATTGGGTCTGTAATTATTCAGGAATTTGACTAGGATCCTTCTGCCTAATATTCCCTGGACAACTATTCTTATATTCCTATAGAACCATCCAAAGTCTTTGACATTAGCTCAGAGTTGGAGACTTTTCTGGGGAGTATGGAATTACCCTTCAGAAATTCAAAATTTTCAGACAATTCCAACAGTGGTCAGTGTGGCAGGACCTGCATGGGATTGCAGTGGGCATCTTGAGAATACATCCAGTCTCTGAAATTCAGAGACTGGCAGATCTGGGAGTCTATTTTCATATATCTCATTTATTGCTTCAGTACTAAGTTTTTGCCATGCATTTTCTTGTTAAAGAGTGATTTCTTTGCCTTATTTACAGCCAACCTATGGAAGTCCATACTCTAATCTCCCCCCTTCCATGGGTTATCTTTCATAGTGTGTGTCCATGAATGGAGATAAAAAGTACACTGGTTGAGGGTGTAAGTTAGGAAATGTGTAGATCAGCTGAAACTTCAGGAATATTTGTGTCCACTGTGCATGCAAGTAAAGGAAGAGCTTTAGTTCTTTTAATTGGTTCTAAATACAAATTACATTCATCATAGAGGGGAATTGAAAATAAAAAACAGATTTTCATTATTTGTTTTAAGATTACCTTAATGCTAAGTCTCTGTGTAAGCTGGCTCACCACAAATGTGCAGAGCGTAACCAGGGAACATTGGTTGTGCTTCAGTCACAGACTTGGTCTGCTCAGGGTACATCTGGAACATATTATTAAGAGAGTGAAGCTCAGACTTCAAGCAATTTCTAGCTCAAACTGGTGAAGAGGCACAGCTTTCAATGGGGACATTGTGCAGCAGCAGTTCAAATACAGATCAGGCCATGTTTAAAAAATGTGTGCACTTTGGTTCAAAAAAAAACATTGCAAACTCAGGATTCTCATTTTTATTCTTTAAGTCGAAATACTAGATGCAAACTGCTTGAAAATAAATGCTTTCGAGAAGAGAAATTTGGCACATTATCCAAAACATAAAAGTACTTGGACTGTAGCCTATTCATTCTTGACTGTGTAATGGAAATTGATCTGTGGAACAGGACAATTCAATGCTAATTGTGCATGGAGCACCCATGTTTATTCTGTATAGAAATCTGAAAATACCGTTAGGCTCTAAATTGCACAAAAATGACAGACCGTTGGCATCTTTATCTGGAAAGATTTAATGTTTGCTGTGTTTTTAAAGCACATTGAGAGGACATCGCACTATCATAGCATCTGGTTGCTACATTTAGCACAGCTGCATAGTCGTGCTGGGGGAAGTGCTGATGTGGTAGAAGCAAAAATCACTCGCCTTTACAGAATGTTCCCAGGAAAATATCTCTTTAAGTAACGGAGGCTTGCAATCCAAAAGCCACTAATGAATGGCGTGCTTTACAAAGGAAATCTTTTATTTACAGAAGTTGAGTAAGAATTCAATGGCAAATTATGTTTAACATTTCAGTTAGTAATTACGTTTGCGTGCCACTGTTGCATTTTTTTCTCACAGTGGGATTTCTTTTTCACAAAGAGGTTTGTCAAACTTTCCGGGAACATTCTTGCTACGATGAAAAAGAAATTTTACATTTTTAAGGCTAACATTCCTGGAAGTGAAACTTCAGAACCAAAACCAACATACATCTGTTCTGTACAAACTGGAGACAAATTAATACTGGATTAGAAAGAGAAAATCCTGTCTGCTGCTTTAAAATGTCTGCTGCTTTAAAACCCTTTCAAAATCTGCTGTGTGACCTATTTTTCAACCATGGGTTTGCTAATAATTGCATGAGTGAAGTTCAGTGACGAGTACTACAAAATGTCAAACATAATCGCTATTTATAAAGTTACTGATAGAAAATTTTATACAAGTATGTATTTTTTTCTAACAGGGCCTATAATTTATTCTTATTTTCTGTGGCTTCATAGATGATAGATCATGGTACGTTTATATGCCAGAGTGAGTCAAGAACACATTTTGATGTTATTCTGTTACCTGTGTCAGTGAACTTCACATTAGCAATGATAACTACCTAACCAATCAACTATAAAGTTTTAAAGGATGATAAAGAATGATAAACCCAAAAAAAATACATAACTTGTTCATTTAATATATAACTATTATCTTAAAAATACTATAACATTTATATATTATTTCAACAGAAGCACTAATCCATTCAAAATAGAAAGGCAAAGCAATGTCTAGGTATTCAGGCACTAATATCCAATACAGTGACTTGCAGACTCCAAAATATATAGAGAAATAAATAAGCTGGTTAACCTTGACCTTACAATGCATGATAAGGAAGCATCTTCCTTCAACAGAATCAAGAGGCAGGAACTTTGCATTTTGGGCAGGACTCTGATGTTGAGTTCAAATGCAGGTCAGGCACTGGACCAGTATAGACCAGTTAGTAAGCTGAGGGTGCTCTTGCCAAGTTGGAGGGGAAATGTAAGGAGCCCCAACAAAGAAGAGAGAGATAGTGCACCTCCACTTTGAGGTTCCATTTTATCAAGTTGAAAAGAAATGGCTGCTGATCCCAGGCCACAGATATGAACCCATTGGGGAATCATTCCATAGGGTAGCTTTTCATGTCAGTTGTGGCCACACTGGATGCAGCAGAAGGGTTGGTGGGGTGTTGGGGAGTGATGGGATGAACTTTGCTTCGTTTTCTTTCACAGAATGTGTATATTGCTGACAAGGCCATCAATTCTTGCCCAACCCTAATTGGCCCTTCAACAGAGTGGTTTGAAGGGCTATTTCACAGAACATTAAGTCGTCAACCATTGGTTCCTATGAATCTGGAATCACATGGAGGCCAAACCAGAAATAACGCCAGATTTTCTTCCCTATGGGACATCAAGGAGTCAGATGAGTTTTTACAATGATCGATGACAGTTTCATGATCCCTACTACTGAGACTAGCTCTCAATTCCAGATTTTAATTGAATTCAAATTCTACCAACTGCCATGATGGAGGTTAATTCCTGCTTCCGGCACATTAATCTGAGTCTTTGGATTATGAGTCCAGTGATGTCACCAATGTTCCCTTTGAAGGGGCATCCTGGAGCACTGGGTCTGTGGTTGGCCATTGGGAGGATACATCCAGGAAGTTACTATGCTCCCTACATCACAGGGCAAAACGTGATGACTATATATTCCAGTTAATAAAAATATAAATGCTGTAGTCACCAGTCAGCCTCTGATAATTGGCCTGTCCAAACAAGGTACATAATGCTTGTAGTCAGTTAGCAAATCCATCCTCCTAAACCACCTCCTTTCGGGAAAGAAGTTCCACAATGGACCAGGACCCAGATCTTCAATGAAGGGGAGTGGAATTTTTTGTTGATAAAAATTTAAAAATATGGAAATGAGTTTTATTTGCTCCATGTTACCATTGGTTAGAAATGGGTAAATGTGAAAGAGTTTCACCATTAATTGGATTCAAATTTATAAATGGTGTCTTGTCACCAAGTCAAAGCAGATGAATAACATAAGTGTTGATATTTGCATTAAAAGCAAGGTGGCACAGATTGGTTGTAAACCACATCTTATGCCTGAACTTTAGGAACAGAACAGTCAGCCTCTTGCTTCTCAGAAGTACATTTTTCCTCACACAGTCTTCTGGCTCCGTCTCTTCCACTATGGAAGCAGTTATCCTATTCCACTGCAATTCTTGTGATCTGCAATGCAGGAGGTAGAACAAAGGTGGTTAGAATGCAAGGAGCAGAAATTTTTTTCAATTTGTTTTTGAGCCTAAAATTGGTGCTGCATGTATGATCCAACCAGGAGGCCCAGGATTTACCAAAAAAGCAGGCCTTGATCAGAGTGTTGCGCCTCCGTGGGTACCTTGCTCATTTGAATTTTGGCTGTTTGTTTGGTAAGTTCCAAAAAGGAGGAAAAAGAAGCAACTGTGTTTGATATTGGAAATGAGAAACAACTCAGGAAGGAACTACTTGTGCAGTCAGAGATCGAAGGCAGAATTTTCTTTTTTGCATTGGGACCCTGATGCCAGACCCAATCCTGTACTATGCTAGGGGCCGTAAACTGTCAGCAATTTTTGCTGGATTGGACAATTCGTGGTCAGCGAGTGCGCTGACTGTCCAACTGAAGATGGCGGGCAGATAGACTCTCAAATCTGGAGGCCAACTGAAGGCCTTCCAGCACAGAAGAAGATGTAACCTGCAACAGCAGGTTAGGGAGTGAGCAGGGCATTTCCATCTTGATGCTTAAGAATTCTCAATTTTGTAGGTGAGAGATGCTTGAATTATATTTTGAACATCAAAGCGTGCTTCAATTGTATAACAGCACTGTGTGCAGTTTCAGTCTCCTTATCCCAGGAAAAATATTATTTCCATAGAGGGAGTGCAATGAAAGTTCACCACTTGTTCCAAGGATGGTGGGACTGTCCAATGGGCAAACCTGGTCTGCATGCTCTACAGTTTCAAATAATGAGAAGTGATCTTATTGAAACTTACAAAATACTTAAAGAGATAGGCAGGATATATGCAGGTAAACTGTTTCCCTGGTTGAGGAGTATAGAACTACAGGACACAATTTAAAAATAAGGAGCTTGCCAATTAAGTTCGAGATGAGGATTTTTTTTACTCAGAGAGTTGTGTATCTTTGGAAATGTCTACTACGCAGCACTGTGGAGGCTCAGTCTTTGAGTACATTTGAGATAGAAATTGATAAATTTCTGGTTACCAGTGGTGTGTAGGATTGTGATCTTAGGATGAGTAAAAAATATTGAATGTTTGATCAGCCATGATTGTGTTGAGTGGAGAGGGCAGGCTCGATGGGCTGAATGGCCTATTCCTGTTCCTATGTACGATGCTCGGGCCCTAGGGCCCGTTGAGAAATCCTGAATGGAACAGGCCTCATGCCTGCTCCTCTCATCTCAAACTGATGTCTCTCAAGTAAAGTGTTAGATCCTTTTATTGTATTCTCATCTATCAAAGGCCTGCTTTAGGCAGTTGCTAGGGTTGCCTGAAAATTGGCCCAGCCAAATATGTTGATTGTCTTTCAGAGGTACTTGAGGCACAGAATGTTAATCCCTGAAATTTGTGCTTACCACATCAATTTCACAACATGCAGAATTGAGTTGACTCACTAGCCCCAAACAGAACATCTTACAATCTCATAGCATCAACAGATGTGTAAGCTATTCACACTGAACAATATTTCTCAAAAACAGTCAAATCAAAGCAAAACACTGTGGGTGCTGGAAATCTGACATAAAAACAGAAAATGCTGGAGAAGCTCAGCAGGTCTGGCAGCATCTGTGGAGAGACAAAAACAGAGTTAACATTTCAAATCCAATATGATTCTTGTTTGGAATTCAAGAGTCCTACCAGGCTGTAAACAGTTTCTCTCTCTATTGATGCTACCAAACTATTGAGTTTCTCCAGCATTTTCTGTTTTTATTTCTCAAACACAGTCTAGTCCTCCACAAATTTCATGCAAGTTACACGGCATATTGGTCATTTTCCTTCTACTTTCTAATTGGACAATGGCTATAATGAAGATCAATGTCTGCCCATATGGTTTTTTTTAATGGTTCCAAGAATTCAGATTGCTATCAGAAGAACTATCAGTGCCTGTCAATGTAACTGGCCATTTAAGGACAAATGAAGGTTCTGTTTTGTGAATAATTACTTTAAAATATTTTTAGAAGTACATGATCAAATAAAGGCAAACTGTTCATCTTAAATGCAATTGTTATGTACACGGAACAATATTTTGATAATAATAGTCATATGTTTAAGTAAGTGCTATTTAGACCTAGCCCTGTCTGACACATTTGAGATATTTTGGAATAATGTAGGTCAGCAGGATGCACACAGCAGCTTTTTGTCAGACCTATCAGTCTAACAACCTGAATATTTTCCAAAGCTGTAATAATTAAAACAGGCCAACACAGGTACTTCAATTGGCCAGAGATAGTAGGAACTGCAGATGCTGGAGAATTTGAGATAACAAGGTGAAGAGCTGGATGAACACAGCAGGCCAAGCAGCATCAGAGGAGCAGGAGGAGGAGGAGGAATCTCAGATTCTCCAGCATCTGCAGTTCCTACTATCTCTGGCTAATTGAAGAACCTGTGTTGGCCTGTGTTAATTATCACAGCTTTGGAAAATATGTCTGACAAAAAGCTGCTGTGTGCATTCTGCTGACCTACATTATTTCAAGATATCTCAATTGTGTCAGACAGGGCTAGGTCTAAATAGCACTTACTTAAACATATGACTATTATTATCAAAATATTGTTCCGTGTACATAACAATTGCATTTAAGATGAACAGTTTGCCTTTATTTGATCACGTACTTCTAAAAATATTTTAAAGTAATTATTCACAAAACAGAACCTTCATTTGTCCTTAAATGGCCAGTTACCTTGACAGGCACTGATAGTTCTTCTGATAGCCCTCTGATGTTGCTTGGCCTGCTGTGTTCATCCAGCTCTACACCTTGTTACTTCAATTGGCCAACTGCATTCATAGTTATTGAGTATATTTTTTGCATTGTTTTGGAACATTTAGGTAGATTAAAGACTTAGCGCTTTGACAGTTAATCCCAGTTAAGCCACTGATAGGTATTTTAAATGATAGGATCTGATACAAGTGTCCACCCTGCCTCATGGAAAGCAACATCTGTTGGCTCTTCTACAACTGGCTACAATATGTTGATTGTAATTTTGATGCGGTCAATATTGTAATCACTGATGGTCCACTTCTTTTTTCAAATTTTATAGTATTTTTGTAATTTCAACTTTGTTGAGAATTTTAAAGGAAACCTGTATTTAAACTAATTCATAAACCTTTTGTTTTTGGTTTATTTGATACATAAATTTCTTTTAACAAAAAACAAAGATGAATGGAATAATATAATCTATGATACAATGATCAATTGTCTGAAATCTCATGAATGGGGTGCAACCTTCCTAACTTTGGTCAAAATTCCTTCCATACAGAGACCTTTGTCTCACTTTGCCTCAGCCTTCTGAGAAAGTATGTCCATCACCATATTTCCATAAAAAATCCAAAAGAACTTAAGATGCTGGAAATCGAAGTCAAAAACAAAAGCAGAAATTGCTGGAAAAATTCAGCCGGTCTGGCAGCATCTGGGGAGAGAAATCAGAGTTAACATTTCAGGTCTCTGAAATATAAAAGAATATGAATTGCAATATAAAAGAAGTGCATTCCCTTTAATGTGAATGGATCTGATTTGTGCAACAGAGGAAGTTGGGATAGACCCGTCTCTGTGGAACAGTCATGATGCTTGTTACAAGGACGGAATTGCCAATGTTTCACACACAGCTGCAAGATTGGTCACAGGCTTATACTGGATGGGAAGCAAGATTCAAGTCAGAGATCTCTTACTTTTCTGTGAGATGGAATCAAAAATCAAACTAATTATTGATGCAGCCAGGCTAAAAATGTATAAGCTGGCCCAAAGAGACCCAGAGGGGATGGAACATTTATCAGTCATGAAATACAATGCAGGATACACATTGATTTTACATAGCCTATCCCACCTTCTACCAAATATGCCTAGCCTCTGAAGAATGTAAGCAATTGGAAGTATGGTAAGATTTTAAAATTTAGATTTTCAATATTGACATAACAAAGTCAAACATTTGAAAGGCAAGATGAAAATCTCACCAATGAGTGGTGAGTGGCCTATTCGATGCATTAACATCTCATTCTTACCTAATCCTGTCTAATTTATATGCAATTTCCTGTTTTCTCAAGCAGGGGACAGAAACTATACAGCAACACAGAGAATACAGGACCTGGATCTCCATGGCAGCTGCCTACCTATCCAAGAAAACAGCCAAATGCATGTCAGAGCCAGCACAGTACAGATGGGTGTTGTTGGACTCTTCCAAAGTTTGCTCCAGTTTCTCTGACAAACCGGGTGCTCCAGTTTCCTCCACATGTCCAAAGATGTGCAGGCTAGGTGGATTGGCCATGCTAAATTCCCTGTAGTGTTCAGGGGTGTGTAGATTAGGTGGGTTACCGGGGGATGGGTCTGGGTGGGATGTTCTGAGGTTCAGTGTGGAGTTGTTGGGCCAGAGGGCCTGTTTCCACACTGTAGGGATTCTATGATCTATGATAAAACCTGCCTGCTGCCCCAGTGTATGGGCACTTAAATGAAGTAATTAATGGTCAACACGTAGGGACCCTCTCTAACCTAGGGTTCAATAGATGGCTGATCTCTAGCAGTCCACCAAGTGTCAGAGACCTGGAGTGACTCATCCTCAACCAGCTCCCAGAGACAAGCAGCAATGTGCTCACCAGAATGTTCTCCCTAACTCTAATCCAGTTTACATGACCACCAAGGTGATATATTTGAGCTGGGAAAGTTGCAGGAGAAGGCTTGCCAGTACTTCCTGTGTGGGGTCGATATCTTTTTCCTCAGAGCTGGAGGAAGAGATGATGTCCCTCAGGACTGTTATCTTCTTACAGCCACTGGTGCCTAAGAGACAAGAGAGGGAATAAGTTGCAAAGTCAAGATTACGTTTGTACAGGTTAAGAATTTTTTGTTTCAATTCATGGGGCGAGGGCGTCACTAGCTAGGCAGCATTTATTGCCTAGAGGGTAGTTAAGAGTCAACCACATTGCTGTGGGTCTGGAGTCACATGTAGGTCAGACCAGGTAAGGATGGCAGCTTACTTCCCTAAAGGGGCATTAGTGAACCAGATGGGTTTTTCCATCAACCAGCAACTTACAGTATTCATTAGGCTCTTAATTCCAGATATTTATTGAATTCAAATTCCACCATCTGCCTTGGTGGGATTTGAACCCAGGTCCCCAGACCATTGTCCGGGTCTCTGGATTGACAGTCCAGTGATAATACCACTAGGCCATTGCCTCTCCTATACATTCACAGTTGTTGTAATGGGAGACTGGAGTAGCATTGGCAATGAATCTTACTTGGTTGCCAGGACATGGAGGTCTTAGCATAATTTAAAAATGTAAAATCTCCGCAGTCTTATCAGACGATAGGGCTGCTCTCTCATCAGGGAGAGAGAGATGACTGGTGATGTTTTAATTTGAGGGTCACCATGCCACAGATGAGGGGAGATGTTGAGAAGGAGAGTCCTTTATTGTAACCTCAGCCATTGTGGGAATTGAAGCCAAGCTATTGGTGTTACTCTGCATTGCAAACTAGTAGACCAGCCAACTGCATGAGTGGTCACAGCCCTTTCTCACTAAGGAAAAAGTTTGCTTCTTGAAGGTGTTGGTGGACACCCCATCAGCCAACTTAGGCTCTAGTGGTGGGATGGGATGGTGAATGGGATTGAGAGATGCTGTATGTGCAAGTAGCAGACTATGAACCTTGGTGGGAGGTGGGTGCAGTAGCAGAGTTAGAGTGAGTGGTGGCCCTATGTGAGGATGAGGTAGCAGAGAGAAGATGGTGGGCCTTACCATTGTGAACCAACTTTCTACATTACTGCATGTTCCTGCAGACTAAGGAAATAGCTCTGAACATGGTGACACTTTGAACTAGGCTGACAAGGTCTGCTGCTGTAGACTCCTTTGGCAGTCCTGAGGAGAGAGATCAGCCTCCCTCCACCACAAGGACCTCCAGGTTAACAAAGTGAAGTGTCAACTTCCCTTTCTAAGCCACGTCCTTTGGAATTGTGTAGCAACACATTGTGAAGGGCAGCCCTTGGCTGGCAGAATATGACCTCGTGCACACCTGGGCTTTCAATGTGGCACCAGTGGCAGAAATCTCATAGTACCTAGCAGTGCCAAATACACTGACTAATAGACTTTTACAGCACAGAAAAAGGCTATTCAACCTATCGTGTGTGCATCAGTCAACAAAGACCTGACTACACTGATTCCATTTTCCTCCTCTCAGCCTATGAGCCCTGGAGCCTATGGCAAGTGGGTATCTAAATGCTGCATAAATGTTATGTTAGTTTCTGACTTATCCCACCTTTCAGCTAGCAAGTTCCAGACTCACACTAAGCTTCTGGTGAAAATAATTCTCCTCAACTCTCCTCTTTGTTCCCAGGTTCCTCTATGAATGGGAAAAGTGACTTCCTATCCATCCTATCTATGCCCCTCAGAATCCTATGCATCTCTCAACTGTCACTGCTCCAAGGGAACAAAACCCATTTTATCAAATTATTCCCTATGACTCAGACACTGCACCAGTTAGCATCCTCATAAATCTCCTTTGCACTCTAGTGCAGTGATCAGAACTGCACGTTGTACTCTAGTTGTCACCTGACAGCATTTTATACAGTTCTAGCTTAACCTCCTTGCTCTTATATTCTATGCCTCACGAATAAAGACAAGTATCCCATGTGCCTTCTCAACCACCTTATCAACTGCTATGCTATCTTCAGGGTTCCTCTGATCTTCAGTACTTTCTAGCATCCTACCATTCACACTATACTCCCTTGCCTTGTTAGCCCTCTCCAAGGGCAATACCTCACAATTTTCTGAACTGAATTCTATTTGCCACTATTCCACCTAGCTGATCAGCTTATTGATATCCTCCTGCAGTTTATGACTGTCCTCCTCACTATTTGCCACACAACAAGTTGCATGTCATCTGCGAACTTCTTCATCAAATCCCATATATTTAAGTCCAAATCCATTAATCAGTCTTGGAGTTCAGCCAAGCATTCATTAGAAGGTCATCTGGCGACTGTATCAAAAGAAGCCCATTAAGATGATCTTATGGCATAGTTGTAATATCCCTACGTCCAGGTCAAGAAGATTCAGTTTATGTCTCTATCTGCCACAGGCATTTGTCATGATGTATCTGAACAGATTGGTTAAAGACAAAGAAGCCCATTCAGATGCACCACAACATCAGGATTTGAACATGGTTGTGTTATGGACTTCAACAGCAGCAAACCTTTCAGTGTTTGCAAGATCCAGGCCAATATTTTTAAAACTCTGAAGTTTTCCTTCTGGGCTGCCTACTTAAGTGTCCAGGTGACTGATCATTCTTAGAGATTCCAGAGCAATTCTGTTGCATTGAAAACCTTAGACAACAGGCTGGGGTCTTACTTTACACCTCCTCCTCCTGCTTTGCTATATTGGTTTCTACAAGAAAAATTGCCACTTAGAATCAAATATGATTCAATAGAGAAGCATGCCATTCCTCCGATTGTGTCTGTGCTGGTATTTTGAAAGTGCTATCCAGTTAGTCCCATTCCCCTGCTCCTTCCCAATGTCACTGCAAATGTCTCCCTTCAAGTACTTATGGAACTCCCCTTTGAAAGTTATTATTGACTTCGCTTCAACCAGTTTTTCAAATAGCACACTCCAAAAGATAACATCTCACACAGTAAATTCTTTTCTCCTTCAGTTCTGTTGTCGATAACCTCAAATCTGAATCCCTCCTTTATTAATCATTTTGCCTTTGGATACAACTTCCTCTTGTTTACTCTCTTATTTAAAATCTTTCCTGATTTTGAGCAG
>NC_063334.1:101900151-101913436 GCF_021869965.1 Rhincodon typus
CCTGCTCCTCTGATGCTGCTTGGCCTGCGGTGTTCATTCAGCTCTACACCTTGTTATCTGAGATAAATGCCAAATTGTTTAGCGAAAAGGATAGCATGCAGAAGGAATAAAGGATGAAAATCGAAGCGAACAGTTATTTGTAGGGTGAAGCTAGAGACAAAGGGGTGAGGCGTTCACAAACACTAAAATCTTAGAGAGAAAGAAAAGTGCTAAATACAAAGAAAAATTAAAAGATAAAAGACATTGAATAATAATAACCATGTAAGATAAGGTGAAGGAGGACAAGTGCTAAGATTCAATGGTAAGTCCCTAACAATAACAACAATGTAGGACAGGTTGTACAGGAATAAACAATGGACAGGTGTGAGAAAGGAATGGTGATAATCATGGGTGATTTTAATCTTCATTTAGACTGGACAAATCAATTGGTAAGGGTAGCATGGATAAGCAGCACATGGAATGTTTTCAGGACAGTTTCTTAGAGCAGCGTGGTCTATTGCCAACCACAGAACAACCGTATTAGATCAGCTAGTGCACTGCGAGATAGGATTAATTACTGACCTCAGTGAGGTGCCCTTAGATAGCAGTGATTATAATACAGATGAAGGGAGAAAAGAGTGGATTTAAGACCAGAATTTTAGATTTAATTAAGGGCTATTATGAAGGTATGAAGAGTTGGTTAAAGTGAAATGTGAAATTAAGTTACAGGATAAATCAGTAGAGATGCTGTGGAAGACATATAAAGAGGTATTTCAGAAAACTCAGAGAAAATATATTCCAGTGAGAAAAAATGGCTCCAGGGAAAGGATGCACCATTCATGCGTAACTAAGAAAATTAAAGATAATACCAAATTGAAAGAAAAAGATCATAACTCCAAAAAGTTGAATGGTAAGACAGAGAATTGGACAGAATAGCAAAAATGACTAAGCTATTAATCAGGAGGAAGAAACTAGTGAATGAGAAAAAAGCTAGCTAGAAATATACAAAACAGATAGTAAGAGTTTCTACATGAATTTTGAAAATCAAAACAGTAAATAAAAGGACTGTTGGTCCTCTGAAGAGTGAATCTGGAAATTAATTATGGACAATAAATAAAACAAATGAATTGAATAGATATTTTGCATTTCACTGTAAAGGATACAAATAACGAATAATTGTGAAACAGGAAGTGAAAGGAAGGGGTGGAGGGGGAACTTAAAACAATTACATTCACTGGGGAAATAGCATTGAGAGAATTATTAACACTAAAATCTGACAAGTTCCAGGGTCTTGATGAATTTCGTCCTAGAAACTTTAAAGAATTTTGCAAAACTTAAACGAATGCTCTTTTATGCAACAGAGATAGTAGGAACTGCAGATGCTGGAGAACTGAGATAACAAGGTGTAGAGCTGGATGAACACAGCAGGCCAAGCAGCATCAGAGGAGCAGGAAGGCTGACATTTCGGGCCTAGACCCTTCATCAGAAATTTCTTTTATGCAGCATGTCTTTTAAGTTCCTAGGATGAAATCCATCAACACTATCAGATTCTGGAAAGGTCCCATCAAATTGAAAACTAGTGTATGTTACTTCTCTATTCAAGAAAGGACATTTGGCCTCAGATCTTCAGGTAAACATCCTCCAAGGCGGACTTCGGGCTGCACAACAACGCAGAGTCGCCGAGAACAGGCTGATAGCCAAGTTCTGTACCCATGAGGACGGCCTCAACCGTGGTCTTGGGTTCATGTTGCACTGCAGGAGACCCCACCACACTATATACTTTCACACACGCATACTCTCACACATGCACATGTAGACACACACACACACATACACCCATACCCTCTGACAGAGATCCTTTCTCATATACACACTGTTTCTCAATCACGCACACATGCGCGCGCACACACACAGACACACACTCTCTCTCCCCCCCACACTCGCTCTGACACACACACACACACACACACACTCGCTCTCTCTCCCCCCACCCATACCCATGCGTGCTTTCTATCTCTCTTTCCCCACACCCCACACACACACACACACACACACACACATTGTCTGACTTAAAATGTCACCTCTTCTTTACACTGATAAAACCTTATGTTCTCTCAGGGCAGTGACTTGAAAGGAATTCAGGGATTTATATATATATTAATCAATTAAAACCTTACAACTAATTAAAGATTTTACAGCATATTATGTTTGTTTAATACATCCTCACCAGTAGTGTGACCCTTTGATCTTTTACTTATAAATTCTGTGTCTGATACTACCTCTAACACCTGAAGAAGGAGTGAGGCTCAAAGCTTGTGTTTTCAAATAAACCTGTCTGACTATAAACTGGTGTCGTGTGATTTCTGACCTTGTCCACCCCAGTCCAACACTGGCACCTCCAATTAAGAAAGGCAGGGGAGACAGATAGCAGGAAATTATAGGCCAGATAGTTTAACATCAGTCACAGGAAAAATGTGAAGGATATAGTAGGCTTCTTAGAAAATGTTCATGCAATCATGCAGTCAACATGATCACGTTAAAGGGAAATCACATTTGACTAACTTAACAATAAGTCAGTTTCAGCTCAGTTTTAAGAACATAAGAACTAGGAGCAGGAGTAGGCCGTCCGGCCCTTCGAGCCATTCAACAAGATCATGGCTGATCTTTTCGTGGACTCAGATCCACATACCCGCGTTCTCACCGTATCCCTTAATTCCTTTATTGTTCAAAAAAAACTACCTTATCTTTAAAAACGTTTACTGAAGTAGCATCAACTACTTCACTGGGCAAGGAATTCCATAGATTAACAACCCTCTGGGTGAAGAAGTTCCTTCTCAATTCAGTCATAAATCTGCTCCCTCTAATCTTGAGGCTATGCCCTCTTGTCCTAGCTTCACCTGCCAGTGGAAACATCCTCTCTACTTCTATCTTATCTATTCCCTTCATAATTTTATATGTTTATATAAGATCCCCCTTCAATCTTCTGAATTCCAATGAATATAATCCCAATCTACTCAGTCTCTCCTCATAAGCTAACCCCCTCAATTCCGGAATCAACCTAGTGAACCTCCTTTGCACCCCCTCCAGTGCCAGTACATCCTTTCTCAAGTAAGGAGACCAAAACTGCACACAGTACTCCAGATGTGGCCTCACCAGCACCTTGTACAGCTGCAACATAACCTCTCTGCTTTTAATCTCAATCCCTTTAGCAATGAAGGACAAAATTCCATTTGCCTTCCTAATTACTTGTTGTACCTGCAGACCTACCTTCTGTGATTCATGCAAAAGGACACCCAGGTCCCTCTGCATAGCAGCATGCTGCAACTTTTTACCATTCAAGTAATAAGCCTTTCTACTATTACTCCTACCAAAATGTATGACTTCACATTTACTTACATTGTATTCCATCTGCCAGACCTTTGCCCTCTCACTCAATGTATCTATGTTCCTCTGCAAAGCTTCACAGTCCTCTGCACACTTTGCTCTGCCACTCATCTTAGTGTCATCTGCAAACTTTGACACCCTACACGTGGTCCCCAACTCCAAATCATCTATATAAATTGTAAATAATTGCGGTCCCAACACCGATCCCTGAGGCACACCACTAGTCACTGACTGCCAGCTAGGATAGCACTCATTTATCCCCACTCTTTGCTTCAAACTTTTACAGAACTTATTGCTAAAAGGAGATGAGAAATTGAAGTGTTTCATCTTCATCTAGATGTGCCACTCGTGTCTCAATGTGTTCATCGAAATCATGAATTGTTGGCATGGGAGTCCCTTTTGATCTAGCCCTTGCTGATATCTTTGCTGGTTACCATGAGAAATGCATCTAGTGACAACCAATCTCCTCCTCCTTGCACATTTCTAATATGTAGATGACATGATGACATTTGAATCTGCAGCTACATCAAACAACTTCTTTATGTGGCTCAATAAACTTCATCCTGCGCTCAAATATACCATTGAAATGGAACAATCATATGAGTACCTCTTCCTCAATATATTAGCTGAGAAATCTGCAAATAGGTTCTCAACTAATATCCACCGAAAACCTATTGGTCGACATATGCATTGGGATTCCTACAGACCCACATACTGGGTCAGTCTTATTTGTAACTCCTTAATTGGGCCTTTGCAATCTGCTCACTTTGTAAAACTGATGCTGAGATAGGGCATTTCGAAACTATCCAATGTGGTAACGGATGCCTTGATCAAAACATCATGAGTTGTATATCACAAAATCTCTTTTGAAAAGGACCAGGTCTAACACTTTTGGAACTGAGTGGTGCCCAGTGTTTAGATCACTTTGGAAGGGGAAGGTGTCTCAAAAAATTTGTATGACAGTTTAAGCTAGCTGTCTTGTGCTGCTACTATACAGTAAACCCATGAGTGGTTTTATCTACTGACAGGATGTTGCTGTAAGGCCAAAATGCTATTCTGCTGACCACACAAATGAATATTGTGATATGAGTTTCAGTGCCGGAAAAACACCAGGCAGCATTGTCCTAACAACTGGTGGATTGTATCAAACAACATGTCCCATGAACCATTTGCAGTGGAAAGCATTTTGATTGTGCTCAGCCAGTCAGTGTTTGCAAGCCTCAGTAAAGTATATTGACCATTAGGTGTGATTCTGCTGTTGGAAATCATTCAGTAAGTAATTCAAACTGTGTTAAGAGTTACACCAGAAATCAATATGTGATCATCAGTCAGGTTCATGGTGTGATGCATTTGCACATGCTTGAAATGTGAATATATATATGTAACCTGTTTTATGTTGGCAGAAGAAATTTTGCACATACATTGCACCTTTTCATTAAAACACAGGGTCATCAACGCAGTCGATTGCTGATGCATCCTCATGGCAACTTTTAGCCAAGCAGAATCTTTGTACCTGGTCATTAAGATTGACAGATTCTTGTTGCATCCCCATGTCAATGATGACCCAATCATTGCCGAGCCTCTTGTCATGCTGTATAAAAAACAGTGTCCTTTTTTCCATGCCTGTTTCTTGAGTCTTAGCACTGTTAAATAAAAAAACAGAAAAACTGCAATGTCTTGACTTCTGCTTTCACTGGAGTTTAGAAGAATGAGAGGGGCTTTCATCGAAATGTGTAAGATACTGACCAGGCCAGACAGATTAGATACAGGGATGATATTCCCTCTAACACTAGTTAGGTAGTCTAGAACAAGGTCTCAGGATACAGTGTACTCCATTTAGTGCTGGGATAAGAAAACATAACTTCACCCTAAGGTGATGAACCTGTGGAATTTTCTACCACACATGACCATGAATGCCAAGTCACTGAATATATTTATTAAAGAAAGAGATAGCACTTGAGTCAATAATAGCAGCAGAAGAAAGCAGGAGTATTTTGTTGAGATAGAGGATCATACTGAATGGTGGAGCAGCTACAGGCTGTTACAGTTCTGAGGAAGGGTCACCAGACCTGAAATGTTAACTCTGTTTTTTCCTTCACAGATGCTGCCAGACCTTTTCCAGCAACTTTGTTTTTGCTACTGGCTACTCTTGCTCCTATTTTCTATGTTTCTATATTTCCAAGATCCTTCCATTGAAGTTAGGGTCATTGATCGGGAGAACCACTATGAAAATCCACCCCGATACTGAACATGTGCAGATAGACAAGGTAGTGAAGAAGGCGTTTGGTATGCTTGCTTTTATTGGTCAATGCATTGAGTATAGGAGTTGGGATGTCATATTACAGCTCTACAGGATATTGGTTCAGCCACTTTTGGAATACTGTATTCCATTCTGGTCTCCCTGGTATAGGAAAGAGGTTGTGAAACTTGAAAGGATTCAGAAAAGATTTACAAGGATGTTGCCAGGTTGGAGGGTTTGAGTTACAGGGAGAGGCTGAATAGGCTGGGGCATTTTTCTCTGGAGTGTCAGAGGCTGAGGGGTGATCTTATAGAGGTTTAAGATATAATTAGGGGCATGGAAAGGGTGGAATAGCCAAGGTCTTTTCCCCAGGATAGGTGGGTCCAAAACTAGAGGGCATAATTTAAGGTGAGAGGGGAAAGATTTAAAGGCACCTATGACGCAACTTTTTCACACAGACGGAGGTGCATGTATGGAATGAGCTGCCAGTGGAGGTGGTGGAGGCTGGGACAAATACAACATTTAAAAGGCACCTGGGTGGGTACATGAATAGGAAGCATTTAGAGAGATGTGGGCCAAATGTGACTAGATTAATTTAGAATATTTGGTCAGCATGGATGAATTGGACCAAAGGGCCTGTTTTTGTGCTATGCATCTCTATGACTCTGTGTCTCTATGCTGCAAGTAGGAGGGAAAATTGCAAAAGAAAGATGTATGCAGCTCACCCGACATGTCATTACACAGCGATCTGTCATGCAGTCGGGATTTTATGTCTGGAATGATGTGAGTGTGTCATGGCTTTCAATTGTAAGCTCCAACTACAAGGCATGCCCTCAGGGTTTGATGATCAGCAATGAAAGAACTGCAAGGTGATATGAGGGCATAGCACAAACCACTAGCAAATGTGTTAAAGGTTGCTTGGCAACGTCCTGTGGTATGAATATATATGGGCTCTGTAAATTGTAAATGTTGCAGTTAGATAAACTCATCTTGGAAGCTTAAGGGCTCCATCTTCTCCAATGTTCAATTTTAGTACTTACAGATCACCACACATAATAGTGTCTGTTATCTCTTGCTATGCTTTATACTGCGTCCAACACTTGCAAGATCTGTTGTCCTGTAGGCAGCATAACCTGAAGGGAATAAAGGATTATTGGAAGTATGCTGGAATATAGATTTGAGGTTAAAATCAGATCAGTCATGATTTTATTGAATGGCAGAGCAGGCTCCAAGGAAGTGTTTGTACGTTCATAACAGCCCATCTTGTGGCAATGTTTCCTCTTGAGTAAAATTCACACAAGCTGTTTGCGAGCTGTACCACTGCGACATTCATGCATCAAATTTACCCCCTGTATCCAACACTTAGCATGCAGCAGACACATGTTGCATCAGGGTACTGAAAACAACAATGTGTTTAAAATTTAGTAGCACAACTGAATTGTTGAAAGTGGAATATAAACAGTACTCCAATTAATGTTGATGCATGTTTCAATTATATGACTTCATCTTTAGAAATCTATCAACTTGAGTCATGGCAGTAAAAGCAAAATGCTATGGGTGTTTGAGAAAAAGGCAATCAAAAATACTGGAAATATTCAACAGATCAAGCAGAATTTGTGTATACAGAGAGCAAGATAGAATTAAATTTCAAGATGATGAATTTGCATTATATCTCTGATAGAAGGTTAGGAACAGCCAAAGACCATTTCCCACAGAAGAGATCTAACCATCACCCCTTGACATTCAATGGTATAACCATCATTGAATCCCTCACTATCAACATCTTCGGAGTTCTGGGAGGTGATGGCTGAGTGATATTATCTCTAGACTGTTAATCCAGAGGCCCAAGTAATGTTCTGGGGACATAGGTCTGAATTCTGCTATGGAAGTTGGTGAAATTTGAATCCAAGAAGAAAAACAATCTGGGATTAAGAGTGTAGTGATGGCCATGAATCTATTGCTAATTGGTGGAAAAACCTATTTGGTTCACTAATGTCCTTTAGAGAAGGAAGGTGTGGTTACCAGAGCAGGTCAGAGGCCAAGAATCTTGCAGTGAGTAACTCACCCTCCTAATTTCCCAAAATCTGTCCACTATCAACAAGTCACAAGTCAAGAGTGTGATGAAATGCTCCCCCACTTGCCTAGATCAGTGCAGGGCCAACAATAATCAAGAAGCTTAATACCACTCAGGCCAAATCGGCCCATTTGATTGGAAACATATTCACATTCACTCCCTCAACCATAATCTGGTACAAATTGCATCAGTCACAGCTTTGATGTATTTGTGAGCTGAGGATTGAAAGATCCCACACAGATCCTTAGTGAGTACTTGGAAGGAACCAGTGCATAAAAATTTAGTGTAGCTGAATTATTGAACAAAAAATTTGTGCAGTCACTGGAAGTGTTTCTTGTACTGGCACCCAAGTCCCAAGGATAGCCCTCCTGATGCTGAGAATCTTTGAAACCTCTCTCAGGTGGCAAACCTCCTGGATCTGCTGGGGAACAGAAGCTCCCACTGCTCCCTCATCCCTTCTACCAGCCGCCGCAGAGAAATTGGAGCAATTTCACAATATGTTTCCACCAATGGGCAAGATTCCCAATGGCAGAGTCCAAGGCAGATAGACAGTGTACAACACAGACCAGGAAGATAGTCTGTGTACAACCTGGGGACAGGAGGATAGTCTGTGCATAACCTGGGGCCAGGAGGATAGTCTGTGCACAACCTGTGGCCAGGAGGATAGTCTGTGTACAACCTGGGTACAGGAGGACAGTCTGTGTACAACCTGGGGCCAGGAGGATAGTCTGTGTACAACTTGGACACAGGAGGATAGTCTATGTACAACCTGGGGACAGGAGGATAGTCTGTATACAACTTGGGGCCAGGAGGATAGACTGTGTACAACATGGGGACAGGAGAATAGTCTGTATACAACCTGGGGCCAGGAGGATAGACTGTGTACAACATGGGGACAGGAGGATTGTCTATGTACAACATGGGGACAGGAGGATAGTCTGTATACAACCTGGGGCCAGGAGGATAGTCTGTGTACAACTTGGGGACAGGAGGATAGTCTGTGTACAACATGGGGACAGGAGGATAGTCTGTGTACAACCTGGGGCCAGGAGGATAGACTGCGTACAACATGGGGACTGTTCACTTGCTATCTCTGTATTACCCCTCAGCAGAGCTGGCCTCTCTCAGAAGGTTCCCGACATGCCAATTCTCTGATTAGACCATCAGCAGTAGGAGCTGTCGGCCATCCTTAAACATACACAGGGAGCAATTCCTGACCTGGCTTTGGGATAACAAAGCCCACACTTAAAATCAGCCCTACACCTTCCAGCAATTTGGCTTTCCTTTTTGGCCACTCCCATGCTTTTATTTAATTAGCTAGTAATTTCACAAAGGGTTAAACCAATGCACATATTTCATTTACAAACATAATCACTTTCCAACAGAGGAAATTGCCAGAACTACCGTTTAAATAATGTGGTAATATTAACGTTTGATGGAATGATGAAGTCAAAAATGGTTTTGCAACCCAACTGCTTTTTAACCACCACAGTTGTTCTAGCTAAAGTCACAAACTCATTTTTTTTCAGTGTGGTTGCCTGGGAAACAAGAATTTTCTTCCAACGAGATTGGAATCACATACTTAATATCAGCAATATAAAGAAATTGTTTTTTGTTGCCAAAGAGTTTCTGGAAAAAAATACAAGGCATGTTTTATACAAATATTAATGTGCTAATCAAGTCACCAAAAAATGGCCAACTTGGTACTTTTGGGATTTTGCAGAAATGCCCTGTACTGTCCCTTAGCTGTATGTCTCCCTGCTCCTCCCTAATTGTCTTAACTAGTTGTGCCTGTTTCTGCTGCTATGTGTCACAGATTTGATTTGCTTTCACATTTTGTGAATAAATTGTTAACAATCATTGCACTTTATGTCTGGAGCCTGTAAGAAATTTGGATACCATCCCAGTCCCATGCACAGAGGACTCACACTAGACAGCAGGATTACTCTTATTTCTGCATGACAATAATAATCACTGAAAAGTAACTGTGCAAAGTGACCTTGGAATAATCTAAAAGGCCATGAAAAAGAATGCCAGTGTTTTCGGTTGTTTTAAGGGAGCAAATATTGTTGCTAAAATTCAGTTGCAATTCACCTAGTTTTGGAGCATGAAATCAGGCCTGCCACCATCACCAGGAGATTCTAGGCCTGTATTTTTGTGGAGATAGCAGAACCCAATTCCAGGATTCCAACTTCCATTGCCAGCATGCTCATTTTTTGTTGGTTTTGTGGGATAAAGTATTGAGCCCACACATTGTACTCCTGACCTGGCTGCTGCATCATAGGGATAGGCATCTTCGAGCCGCCCCAAATTTTCATGGAGCTGTGACAGGTTCTCCTTGAAACTTCTCTTCCTCTTAGGGGAGTGGTGAACCATTGTCTATATTAGGTAATATTTCGAATGTTAAATTTAAAAAGTCAGATCCATGCACCCCATGTCCATTCCATCGCCCCATTCCCCCTCTCTTCTAACTGCATCTCCCTTCCTCTATGGTCACTTATAGCCTCCACGCCAACTCATGTTCCCATCTACTGTGTATGGCTCCTTATAGCCCCCCATAACATTTGTGCCAACACATAATGGGGATAGCCACAAGAACTCTTTAAATTCAACTAAATGGCGTCATTATTTGCAAATTTGGCTGAGAGCCCATATTCATAAAAGGATTACCTTTGTTCTATTTAACAGCTGGAGCAAACTGCTGACTTTGCTTCATTGACATGTCCTAAATGGCTATAATAAGTTGCTCTTTCTGTGCTCTTTCTTTCTCTTGTTTTTTTTTCAATGTTTCAAAGTTTATTTGCGCAAAATTGAGAGGTATACTGTGTTTGAAGCCAGTTATTGATACTCTAATGGTCAGGCTGAATGACATTTTTAAGGGGTGTTAGAAATAGCATTTTTCTTTCCAAAAGAAAATTTGTAAATGCGTGTTTTTAATTCTCTCAGCAGTTCCATACATGCCATTGTTACTTTATAGCACATTGGTTCTGTACAAAGTGTATAATGGATGAAGAGGATGGAAGAGACATGAATTGGTACGAATTAGCATGGCTACTATGAGTGGCTAAGACCATAAGACTTAGAGACAGAAATAGGCCATTCAGCCGACTGAGTCTTCCCTGCTATTCAATGAGATCATGGCTGATCTGATAATCCTCAACTTCACTTTCCTGCCTTTTCTCCCATAACAATTTATTTGATTCACTTACTGATTAAAAATCAGTCTATCTCAGCCTTGAATATAGTTAATGACCCAGTCTCAACAGCCCTGTATGGCAAAGAATTCCACAGATTCACAAAAACCCAAAGAGAAGAAATTCCTTGTCATTTCTGTCTTAACTGTGCAACTTCTTTTGCTGAGTTAATGCCCTCTGGTCCTAGACTCTCTGATGAGGAGAAACAACCTCTCTACATTTACCTTGTTAAGACTCCTAAGAATCTTATATGTTTCAATAAGGTTGCCTCTCATTCTCCTATATTCCAACAAGTACAGACTCAATCTACTCAACCTCTCCTCATAAGAGTCCTTCCATACCTAATATCAGCCTAGTGAATCTTTATTTGAACTGTCTCCAATGTCAGTATATTCTTCCTTAGATTTGGAGCTCAAAACCGTTCACAGCATTCCGGCTGTGATCTGAGCAGTGCTATGTATAAGTTTTGCAAAACCTCTCTACTTTTATAATCCCTATTCCCAATTCCTCTGCCTCCGCTGCATCTGTTCCCAACATGAAGCATTCCACTCCCGGGCATCCCAGATGTCCTCGTTTTTAAAGGACTGCAATTTCCCCCCCACAGTGGTCGAAAACACCCTCAACTGCATCTCTTGCGTTTCCCGCACCTCAGCCCTCACACACCCTCCCGGCAATAAAAACAAAGACAGAATTCCCCTTGTCCTCACGTATCACCCCATTAACCTCCGGATTCAACGCATCATTCTCCGTCACTTCTGCCACCTGCAATCTGACCCCACTACCCAGGATATATTTCCCTCCCCACCGCTATCTGCCTTCCAGAGGGACTGCTCTCTCCGCGACTCCCTCGTCTGCTCCACACTCCCCACCAGCCCCACCACACCTGGCACTTTTCCCTGCTACTGCTGGAAGTGCTACACCTGCCCCTACATCTCCCCCCTTACCTCCATCCCAGGCTCCAAGAAAACCTTCCACATTAAACAGATGTTCACCTGCACATCCGCTAATGTGGTCTATTGTGTCTGCTGTTCCCGCTGTGGCCTCCTCTACATCGGGGAGACCAAGCGGAGACTCGGAGACCGCTTTGTGGAACACCTACGCTCAGGTCGCGACAAACAACAACACCTCCCAGTCGCGAACCACTTCAACTCCCCCTCCCACTCCCTGGAAGACATGTCCATCCTAGGCCTCCTCCAGCGTCACAACGATGCCACCCAAAAACTGGAGGAGCAGCACCTCATATTCCGCCTTGGAACCCTACAACCCAATGGTCTCAATGTGGACTTTACGAGCTTCAAAATCTCCCCACCCCCGACCTCATCCCAAGACCAGCCCCCCTCTCGTCCCCGCCTCCTTGACCTGTCCACCTTCTCTCCCACCTATCTGCTCCTCCCACCTCACTGACCAACCCCCATCCCAACTTCCTACCTACACTCACCTTTACTAGCTTCATCCCTGCCTCCTTGACCTGTCCGTCTTCTCTCCACCTTTCTGCTCCACTATCCACCTTCTATCTCTGCAACCCCTCTCTATTTATTTCAGAGCCCTCTTCCTCTTCCCTCCCCCATTTCTGAAGAAGAGTCCAGACCTGAAACGTCAGCTTTCCTGCTGCTCTGATGCTGCCTGGCCTGCTGTGTTCCAACTCCACATCTTGTTATCCCAGACTCCAGCATCAGTGGTTCCTACTATCTCTCCCTACTTTTATGTTGCATTTCCTTTGAAATGAAGGTCAGCATTCCATTTGCCTTCCTTGCTATCCACAGAACTTGGATGATAGCCTTTTGTGATTTATGGACAGGGATTCTTAAATCCCTCTGTTCCGTAGCTTTCTGCTGTCTCTTTATATAAAATATTCAACTCTTCTATTCTTCCTCACATTTCCACTTATTCTATTTCATCTGTCAACTTTTTGCTCACTCATTTAAACTGTCTATATCCTTCTGCAAATTGTATGTCATCTTAACCCCTTGCCTTCCCAGCTACTTCTGTGTTATCCACAAATTTGGCAATAATACATTCACTTTCCTCACCCAAGTTATTAATATATATTGTAAAGAATTGTGGCTCCAGCACCGATCTCTGTGGCACTGCACTGGTTACAGGTTGCCATCCTGAAAATTTGCCACTTATTCCAACTCTCTGTCTTCTATTAGTTAGCCAACCCTCTATCCACACTAATATACTACCTCTGAAACAGGCGCTCCTGTCTTAGTAAATAGCTTCATGTGTGGTACTTTCTCAAATGCCTTTAGAAAGTCCAAATACATTACATCCACAGTTTCCCCAGACTCTGCTTGATTATATTATATATTTCTAAATGCTCCGCTATCGCTTCTTTTATTATAGATTCCAACATTTTCCCAATAACAGATGTTTAGCTAACTAGCTTACAGTTATAGTTGAATCAGAGATAGT
>NC_063334.1:101913936-101924369 GCF_021869965.1 Rhincodon typus
TCCTATGATGCTGCTTGGCCTGCTGTGTTCATCCAGCTCTGCACCGTTTTTGTAGTACATTTTACTTTTACAAGATAAACTAAATTAACCATTCCTTCCTAGGCTGCCAACCCATGACTGTTTCTTTGCACCTTTCAGTTCTTATCGGCCCCATGCTGCAAGCAGTGTTTAGACCTGTTTCTGTATCAAAGGGTACCCCTGAATAAGTGTTAAAACCGTAACCTACTCAGAACAATGCCATTCCCTGCCATCGTGTCTGCATAACCCACTCAAAACTATGGAAAGGTTATAATATTATATAACCCTGAGCAACTGTCCCTGTGGACCTGAATAGGTTACAGAACATCAAACAGTTTCCTCCACCAGTATGTGCCTACTGTCTGCTGCTTTTTCCCCCTTGGAAATTTCCTTATACACTACCTATTTCTATAACACTGTACTACCTATTTCTAACTTTTATTTAGGACTACCATCTTGTACTAACGTATGGATTTATACTTTTTAAATTCATATTAAATAGGGCTGCTAACTCCTTTAAGAAACTTACTATCAAAACAACGTTTCCATGAAACTGCATGAATGAATGTGTAGGAGCTGTCAAAAACCGGCTATAGTAGATAAAATATTATGACCCAGCTGCGGGAGATCAGTTTAATATCCTCTATACTTTTATTTAGTACACGCATAGTTTCTCACTTATTTAGATCATATAGGCGTAGTATTTTTACTAACATTACTGACTTTAAAGACAAAAGGACCAGGACCTCTTAATTTTGCAGGCACTGACCCAAAAAACGTTCTAATCCCATCAGGAGTAACAGCCAGCATTTAGCAAGTACTTAAACTATCTCCTGCTTCCCCAGGACAGATGTCACACAAAATTGAGCACAATATATACAACAATGTGATACCATAGTGCTCAGATTTTAATGTATGTAAAGGCTGTGTATAAAAGAGGCCGCTGTAAAACTGTATTTGGATTCTATCGCTGCCTCAAACTGTGCCACTGCTGATGCTCAATAAAGAAGCTATTTTTGCCACTCACTGATCTCAATCATTATCGAAACACAATCACACAAGGTCTTCATGCAGATGCTCTTAAAACCTGAGAAGAGGAGACATTCCAAATCCTGGGCTGTCTGAGATGAAGACCGAAGTCAAGTGTCAACCTGGGCAGTAAAAATAGTGGCCATAAGCAGCAAAAGAAAGAATGTTTGTCTCTCACAGGCACAGTGCATCTCTGACAGGGAAAGTCAGAATGTAATCTTTGACCTGCATTATTTCACTGTATAAAGCAGGTAGATAGTGACTCTGGCCTGCCTAGACTCTAAGGAAGCAGTTGCTGATGTTTCTATCCTGGATGTGATTCCCTGATTGGGCAGTAGGACTATTCTCAGTACTGTAATGGTTTCCATGCAGTATTTTTGGCTCTGTAGGATTGTGAAATCTTCTATAATTGCTTGATTTCAAGATAATGTTAATGCTAGGGCAGCATGGAATGAAGTTCAGAATGTCTAAACACAGCTGTTACTTCATGGTCCTCTGATTGGCTTCTTCCAGGTCTCTGTTCCAAGGGCTATACCCTGCTGAGCTCTATCTTTTCATTGAAAACGCAATGTGAGCCTATTTAATGTTTCTCTCAGGCTAAGAAAATGATAACCTGGGAAAATCAGAGTTTTGGTTGCCAATATATTGAATTCTAGCAGTTATTAAAGAGCTGCTGGTTGCCCTGAAAATGCTGTTTTCCTTTTCTTACTTTGCTGTTTGAGGCACAGAAAGCAAACTGGAGCAAAAGTACAAATTTTTAATCAATCTTCCCCAAGAACGCTAAGCTCTAGTTTGCTGCCCAAACATTCATTAGACAAACAAGGGATGCCCTCCTTGCAATAAGACACAATACAAATCCCTGATCCACGGAGAGCTGTGGAAATTGTGTCACTGGGTTTATCAAGGTGCAAGGTTTCCGTGACTGCACAAATATTGCCTTGTGTTGTCCCCAGGAAGAGCCTGGCATGGTTTACAAGGAGCTCCACAGCTGTCTAGTAGGCATGACATGAAAACATGGAAGAATTGTAAGCTGTGACAAGAACAGTGTAGAAATCCGAGAGGACATTGACAAGTAGTTGGAGTGGGTAGATATGTAAGGATAGGGTTCAGTGCAGAGAAGTGTGAGGTGATTCACTTTGGTCAGAATAACATTGAAAGATAATATCAAATAGGGGGTTCATTATGAAAAGGGTGCAGAAGCAGAGGGATTTGGGTGTAAATGTGCCCATTATCATTGAAAATGGCAGGCCAAGTGGAGAGAGCAGTTAATAAAAAGTGTTCTCAGCTTTATTCATAGAGGATAGAGTACAAGACAAGGAGGTAATGTTCAATTTGTGTAAGACACTTTTTAGACCTCAGCCGGAGTATTGTGTACAGTTCTGGGCACTACACTATAGGAAGGATGTGAACGCATTGGAAAGAGTGCAGAAATGATTTACGAGAATGGTTCCAGGCATGTGGAACTTCAGTTATGAAGATAGATTGAAGAACTTGGGACTTCTGTCCTTGGAGAAGTGAAGCCTGGGAGGAAGTTTGATAGAAGTTTTTGAAATCATGAAGGGGCTAGATAGAGTAAGTAGGGACAAATGTTTCCCACTTGTAAAAGGATCAAGAAGCAGAGGATGCAGATTTAAAGTGATTTGCAAAAGAAGCAAGAGCAAAGTGAGAAAGAAGTTTTTCATACAGTGAGTAGTTAGGGTTTAGAATGCACTGCCTGGAATTATGATGGAGACACGTTCAATGGAGGCATTCAGGAGAGCTTTGGATGATTATATGAATAAAAAGTATATAAAAAAGTATGCAGAAAAAGCAGGAAATTGCCCGTAGGTAATAATGCTCATTTGAAGAGCCTGCACAGATTTTGACCTCCTTCTACACAGTAACATTCTGTGATTCTGTGTGAACAATAGCTATCCTGTCATTCTAGTATGAAACTTTATCAGGGTTGAATGAGGGAGCAAGAGATTTTGTTTAGACCTCCATCTGTTTGTAACCTTGGCTTTTACTAACCAGCAAGAATTGCATGAAAAAATCAAACTGCACCTGCAGTAATGCTGGCCTCAGCCACAGCAAATGTTTGCAGTTAGTGAAAGATGACTTCCCTCAATACACATCAACCGAGCAACTTTCACAAGGATGTCCTTCCTGTGTTGCTTTGGCCAAATTGCTGTTCTATAGCATGCTCAAGGCTCTATTCTATCTGAAGAATGACCTCATCATAGCTTTGCTGCAGGTCTCGTCCATCCTTAACACATCCAGCTTTAACACATCTTCCAGAGTAGAGATTCCAAGGAATCTGAGTGGATGATCTAGTACAAATCACTCAATGTTACCTTGTGTAGAAACCTAATATCAACAGGTCATGATATGTCTCCTATTAGCCTCAGTGGGAGGAGGTGTTTCATTGCTGAAGTGCTGGGCACCATGGCATGAAGCTTAAATCTCAACCTCTAGACAGAGTATAGCACCACTGCCTCACTCTCATCTACACATTATTCCATGGAAGATGACAGTTGTTCTCCTGCATCTTTGTCAGTTCATGAGGGCACTAATAGCTACAGTAGGGCCAGCTCCACATTTGCTGGAGTTTGATGCTGATGCTGGACTTGTGGACATATCTGTTCCTCATCTTTTCTTGTAGCAGCCCTTAGGGCAGGAGGCAGAGTGACAGTCAAAACTTCTGTGCCTCAATCCATTAGAGATCATTCCAAAAAGCAATATCACCACCAAAGCAGATTCTCAGTAATCTTCCTCCAAATATTGGGTCTTGGATGTCCCCAAAAAGGAGGACAGTGAGATACCTCTACATTGACATTTCTCATTGTTGCTCTGATTCAGATGTCTGTTGATCAAGCCTATTGGTGGACATACAGTAGGGAATTGTAGATGAGGCAGCAATAATCAGGACTAACCCCACTCCCACACCCAAGCCTCATAGTATCCAAGAAAGGCAGTGATGTATATAGGATAATGGTGTGGGTGCTTTATGGACCATTAGGTAAATTGAGCACTTCCTGCCCCTCGTTCAGGCTATGGGACTTTGAATGGTGATAGCTATTTTGGCAATTAGGGTGAATCTTGGTGCCAGGACTTCTAATCAACACAATAGATCAATAGGTATCTCTCATTTGGACTGTATGCGTGTCTGTGTAACATAATTGCACCTTGTAGCACCTCACATCTCTCAAAAGTAGACCCGCCTGTCTCAGAGAATGAAACAATTGTTCTGCCCACTCCGGGTGTGTGGCAGTCATTTTCATCTCCATTGTACACTTGCTGTTTGGATGACGCTGGAAGGAAACAGTAATCAAGCTTCATGGAGTGAGTCACAGATTCAGTCTCTCAATCTAGGTGACCCCCTTAACCCCAGCAATCTGCTGTTCCCACCCAACCCATTTATTTAATAGTTCATCTCCCCACCTTGTATCCTGAGGCAAAGATATTCTTAAGTATCAAGCTAGTCACAAAATGAGTGCACTCTATAGAGCAAATGAGGAGCCCTTCACATATATCCAGCTTCAATCCATGAGTTACGTACCTGCCTCTACATATAAAGGGTCCTGCCACAAGAATTACGATGACACACTCCAAAGTACAGCACTGAAGTGCAGAAGTATAAGTGGGTTGAGGATGTTTCATAAGGGTACATGAAGTGATATATGTCTGATACCTACATATAAGGCCAAGCAGTGCAATGGTCACTACCCATGGATTGTGCCCTGAATATTGGGCACTGGTGTCCAAAATGGAGGGCAGGAGCAGAAAGTGGTGAGCTGGAGTTGCTAGGTAACTCTCTGCCTTTCATGTCTGGAATTTGTTACTGTCCAGTTTCTACCCAGTGGTTGAGAGAATAGGCAACTGCATATAAAAGAGGTGAGATTAGGTAATGATAACATGCTAATCCATGCAAGCGTATGCAAATAGGTCACGAATTGCTCACGAGTGAGATTCTCATGTCACTGTCCAAAACTTGTTTTTTACCTCCCCCCCTCCCCACCCCAATGTTAAGAATATCACTTCTGCCAATATCAACATGCTTTCCCAACTAATTGGCCAATGCCTAAATAATTCACAGGCTGGGATCCCACAGCCAGAGAAAACATCACCCCTGCATCCATTCTGTCCAGCTCTGTGAGAATTTTCAATATTTCAGTGGGATCTTATTCACTCTTCTGAGTTCCATTAAATACAGGCTGCTATTCTGTCCCTACACAACAAACCAACATTCCTAGGGTTCTGAGGAAGGGTCACTGGACCTGGAACATTAACTCTTTTTTCCTTCACAGATGCTGCCAGATCTGCTGAGCTTTTCCAGCAACTTTGTTTTTGTTCCTGATTTACAGCATCTGCAGTTCTTTCAGTTTTTCGAGGTATCAGCCTAGTGAAGTTTAGCTGAACAGGCTCTAAAGCAAGTATATCTAATCTTAGGTAAGGAGACCAAAACTGCACACAATACTGCAGATGTGGTCTCAGCAAAGCCCTGTACAACTACAGCAAGAAATCATTGCTCTGTACTTAATCGCCTTGCAATGGAAGCTAACATAGCAATTGCCTTCCTAACTGCTTGCTATCTATACATGGGGGCTTTCAATGAATATGTGCAAAGGCACCCAGTTTCCTTAGGGCTTCAACACTTGCCAATCCAACACCATTTTAGAAATAAAAACAAAAACAGAAATTACTGGAAAAACTTAGCAGGGTCAAAGTTCAGTTCTTCTTCAGTTCTGAAGAAGGGTCATTCGACCCAAAACATTAACTCTGATTTCGCTCCACAGATACTGCCAGACCTGCTGAATTTTTCCAACAATTCCTGATTTCCAACATCTGCAGTTCTTCTGGTTTTACCATTTAAGAAGTGCTGGGCAGGATTTTATGAGGATGAGCAATCTCATGCAGAGAAAGAAGTGAGCTCCACATGTCTGACAGATGATTCCAAACAGGGTTCCTTCAAAAGTGCAGAGCCATAATTTCATTCTGACAGTTCTTTCGTCATGTTGAACTGTTAGAGGAAGACAAACCATGCTGCCTTTTCACAGTGGTCTACTTCCATAGTCTGACATTTAAAGCCCTGACACTATTGCTGTCAAACAATAATTACATAATGTAATTGTGATGACAGGGTGCTGGGAGGGTAGGGGCTGATTTGGTGGAAGGAGTCAGGTGCTGAGTAAGAAGGGTGCCGGCTGGGGAGCAAACTGAGTGGGTTTGGGGCAGGGTGACAGTTAGGTAAGGTACCAGCTGGATAGGGCAGAGGGATCTGGGAAGGAGATATAGACAGGTGAGGTCCAGCAGTGGGGAGAGAGGATGTCAGGTTGGGTCCAATGGGCAGCTAGCCAAGATCTGGTTCAGCAGGACAGGAGGGGGAAGGTGAGGTGGGAGTTGGGTTTGGTCTGATGGCAAGGGCTCAGCTTGGATCCTGTGGTGGAAGAGGTGGGAGTCAGCTTGGGTTCATTGGTGGGGGAAGCGATGTTGGTGGATGAAGTGCATGAAGGGGGTCGTGTCTTGGGGGAAGTGGAGCATCAGAGTCTTGGTGGTGGAAAGGGTCTGGAGGAGGTGTCACTCAATGTATGTGAGGTAGGTCTGGTGTCAGTTTAGTAGTTATTCAGGAGTTAAACTAAATATTTAATAGTCTAACTTGTCCTGAGTAACTATTTTACTTAATTTCATTAAAATTCTGCAAATTCTTTGATTTAAGTTGATGCTTTTGAAATGTTCCTGTTGTAGGGGAATTGCCCAGTGGATAACCTGGACAGTTCCTTCAGAGTGTGCCACAATGTGGGTTTCATAGGGTCTCCATGTGCAATTCCCATCTGTACCCAATTAACAACTGACCATCAGTAAAACCAGGGCAATCTTTCTTTAACTTACTAGAGTGGATAACTTCAATATTTTACACGTGATACTGCATTTGCCATGTATTTGCCCAGTCACTCTACTTGTATTGAAGCCTCTTTACTTCCTCTTCACCATTCACAATTCCTCCTGGTTTTGGGTCATCAGCAAATGTAGAAATATTACGTTTAATTCCCTCAACCAAATCACTGAATACTGAGAGGGATTCTCACTCAGTCTTCACTAACAACATGCCTTGCCAATGTAGTGGTATACAGCAAAAAATCCCTCATGAAAGAAGACCCGTGAGAGGGGCTAGATCCTTTGTCTTGACCATGTATTTAATCTTGTCCTTACCGACTAGCTATCACTGATGCATGATAGCATTGCTGAGCATGAGTATTGCATAGTGTTTGTGGAGATAAAGGCCTGCCTTCACATTGAATATATTGCCCATCATGTTATAAGGCACAACAACAAACTAAGTATCAAATGGCGTATATTTTGATCAGATCTAGCAAATCAGTTCCATGACGTACTGTATACCATCAGGAGCAGCAGAACTGCATTTGACCACAATCTGTAACCTCATTCACCCACACTACCATCTTCAACACTCATGAGGCAATCAATGCTGGTTTAATGAAGAGCTCAGGACGGCATAACAGGAGGAACACCAGATTTCCTTTTAAATTCATTCATGGGATGTGGGTGTCACTGGCTGGGTCAGCATTTGGAGGGGTGTCACTGGCTGGGTCAGCATTTGGAAAGTTGATGATGAGCTGCCTTCTTGAACAATTGCAGTCCACTTGCTGTAGGTAGACCCCAATGCCCTTAGGGAAGGAGTTCCAGGATTTTGATGCAGTGACATAAAGGAACAGTGATATATTTTCAAGTCAGGATGGTCTGCAGCTTGGAGAGGAATTTGCAGATGATGGTGTTCCCATTTCTCTACTGCCTTTATCCTTCTAGGAGTAGTGGTCATAAGTTGGAAGGTGCTGTCTAAGAAGCTTTGGAGAATTTCTGCAGCGCACCTTGTGGATGGCACACATTGTGTTACGCTCGTACAGGGAGTGAATGTTTGTCCATGTGGTGCCAATTAAGTGGGCTACTTTGTCCTGGATTATGTCATGTTTCTTGAATGTTGTTGGAGCTGCACCCATCCAGCAAGTGACGAGTATTCCATCACACTCCTGAGTTGTACCTTGTAGCTAGTGGGCAGACTCTGGGGAGTCAGGAGGTGAGGCATTCCATGTGGGATTCTTCTGACCTGCTAGTCCATTTCAGTTTCTGCTTAATGGTAACAGTACAGCACAGTACAGGCCCTTCGGCCCACGATGTTGTGCCAAACTTTTGCCCTAATCCTAAGGTCTATCTAACCTCCACCCCTACCTTATACTATCATCCATATGCCTATCTAATAGCCACTTAAATGCCCCTAATGAGGCCTCTGGGATGTTGATAGTGGAGAATTCAACAGTGATTATACCATTGAATGTCAAGGGGTTATGGTTAGACTCTGTCTTATTGGAGATTCTCATCACCTGGCATTGGTGTAACACAAACGGCGTTTGCCACTTGTCGGCCCAAACCTGGATATTTTCTGAGTTTTGCGTTTGGATATCGACTACTTTAACATTTGAGGAGTTGTGAATGGTGCTGAACATTGAGCTGAACTCAAGACTTGGCATTGATGAGGGTCTGTCGGCTATTAGCAGCAGCAGAATTGTACTCAGAGACAAACAGTAACTCCATGGCTCAGCATATCCCCAATTCAACCCTTATCAGTCCAGGGATCAACCCCAGTTTAATGAAGAATGCAGGACAGACAAGGACCAGCAGCAGGCATGTCTAAAAATGATGCATCAATCTGGACAAGCTACAAGATACCTGGACTACTTGTGTGCTAAACAGCACACATGATATCAAGAAGTGGCTCGAGGCACTGGATACTGAAAAGTCTTTTCACCCTGTCAATTTTCCAGCAATAATACTGAAGATGAGTGCTCTTAACCCCTAGTTAAGCTGTTCAAGCATTGCTACGACACTGACATTTACCGAGTAACATGAAAGTTTGCCCAGTTATTTCTCATATATGGTTGAACCAACCCAGCCAATTCCCACCATAGGTGACAGGAGAATGCATGTGTTTGACATCATGGCAGCATTTGACCAAACATGGAACCAAGGAACACTAGCAAAAGTCAATGGGAAGTGTAGGAATACTCTCCTCTGATTGGAGTCATATCTAGCACAGAGGAAGATGGTTGTAGTTATTTAGAATCAATCATCTCACTCCAGGATATAATTACAAGAATTCCTTAAGGTATTATTTAGGCCCAACCATCTGCAGCTGCTTTATCAATGACTTTCCCTCCATTATAATGTCTGAAGTGCAAATGTTTGTTATGTTCAGCATAATTCAAAATTTCTCAGATACTGGAGCAATCCATGCCCAAAGGCAGCAAGACTGGAACAATGTCCAGATATGGACTGAACAGTGGCAAGTAACATTCACACCATGTAAGTGACAAGCAGTGACCATCTGCAACAAGAGAAAATTTAACCATCTCCCCATGACATTCAATAACTTTACCATCATTCACTTTCCAACTACCAACATGGGTGTTACCATTGACAAGAAATTACACTGGATTAGCATATAAATGCCATGGCTACAAGAGCAGGTCAAGGGCTAGGAATTCTGTGGCAAATAGATTACCTCCTGACTCCCTCCTGACCACCTACACACCAGCCAGTAGTATGATAGAATACTCCCCACTTGTCTGAATGAGTGCAGCTCTAACAGCACTCAAAAGGCTTCACACAATCCAAGACAAAGCAACTGCCTTGATTGGCACTGTATCAACACCTTTAATATTGACTCCTTCCAACACTGATTGTTCAATAGTGGCAGTGGTGTGTGCTACCTGCAAGATGCATTGTATCGCCTCACCACAGCTCCTTCAACAGCACCTTCTAAACTCATGATCTCAGCCACCTAGAAGGGCAAGGCAGCTGTTGCATGGCAACTGCATCATGTGTATGTTGTGCTGCAAGCTCCCAGCCAGGATCTGCCAAGTATCACTGTCACTGGGTCGAGATCCTGGATCTCCACTCTCATTAGCACTGAAGTTGCACCTTACTGCAGTAGATGAAGACTGCAGCTCACCAGTGTCTTCGACAGAGCAGGCCTTGAAATAAATGTTTTCAGAGCCTGTAATATCCACCCCTCATTCTTTGTCCCCTTAACCTCTCACTCACTCCCCTGCCAGCTCCATGAACTTCATGTCAACCCTGTACCACAGTGAATGAACTGGCAGTAATCTTCGAAGAATTCTTATATTCCGGAAAAATCCGAGAGGATTGGAAAGCTGGCAATGAAACACATTTATTTAAAAAGGGAAGGAGGCAAAAAAGGTAACTGTAAGCTAAGACAACAAGGTGCAGGGCTGGATGAACACAGCAGGCCAAGCAGCATCATAGGAGCAGAGAGGCTGACCCTTCAAGGGTCTAGGCCCGAAACGTCAGCCTCTCTGCTCCTATGATGCTGC
>NC_063334.1:101924869-101925289 GCF_021869965.1 Rhincodon typus
TTTACCACAGATTTGTAAGCATATCAATGTCTGTCTGTCCTTGTGGTAGTTGTTAATTTAAATGAAGTGCACAATGTAATCACCTGAGAGGTTGAAATAACCATAGTAATAGTGACTTTCCGCCTGACAAGAATGAGCAGAGCAAACTATCTTCTCCAAAAGAGCTTGAAGCATTGCTATGCCATGGGTAGGATGAATACTCTGAGCAGCAGTATCAGATTGGCAGCAAAAACAATCACAAAAAGCAAACAGAGTAAGTAGAAATAGATGAGATAAATGCCAGAGATAGTAGGAACTGCAGATGCTGGAGAATCTGAGATAACAAGGTGTAGAGCTGGATGAACACAGCAGGCCAAGCAGCATCAGAGGAGCAGGAAAGCTGATGTTTCGGGCCTAGACCCTTCTTCAGAAAAAGGGTCT
>NC_063334.1:101955289-102001860 GCF_021869965.1 Rhincodon typus
CAGCAGGCCAGGCAGCATCAGAGGAGCAGGAAAGTTGACGTTTCAGGACGGGACCCTTCTGAAGGGTACTGACTCAAAACGTCAACTTTCCTGCTCTTCTGATGCTGCCTGGCCTGCTGTGTTCCTCCAGCTCCACACTGTGTTATCTCAGGATATTAAACTGATCTCCCACAGCTGGGTCATGATATTTCATCCACTGTTGCTGGTTTTTGACAGTTCCTACACATTCGTTCATGCAGTTTCACAGAAGCGCTGTTTTGATAGTAAGTTTCTCAAAGGGGTTAGTGGCCCTATTTAATATGTATTTAAAAAGTGTAAATCCATGTTAGTACAAGATGCTAGTCCTAAATAAAAGTTAGAAATAAGTAGTACAGTATTATATAAATAGGTAGTGTATAGGGAAATTTCAGAGATAAAAAGTAGCAGACTGTAGGGACATGCTGGTGGAGGAAACTGTTTGATGTACTGCAGCCTATTCAGGTCCAGAGAGACAGTTACTAAGGGCTAATTAATATTATAATCTTTCCAAAGCTCTTAATGAGTTATGGAGAGACAATGACAGGAATGGCATTGTTCTGAGTAGGTTACAGTATTAACGCTTATTCAGGGGTAGCCTTTGATACAGAAACAGGTCTAAACACTTTTTGCAGCATGGGGCCAATAAGAATTGAAAGGCACAAAGAAACAGTAATGGGTTGGCAGCCTGGGAAGGGAAGGTTAATTTAGTTTACCTTGTAAGGGTAAAATATACCATAAAAGCACGGTTTTATGAACGAATGGAAACACCGTATGGTAAATGTAGAGCCCTTGAGAGTGAGTTAGTAAAGAGAATCATAATACAGTATCTCAGAGCCTGCAGCTGTCAGATTATCTAGAAAAGGTGATTATTGTTTTTGAATTATCATTCTTCCAACTAATCATTCTATCTAAAACTCCTTCCATATTTCCCAGCTTACATTTCATAGTCAGGTTTTTTTCAGATACAATTGTGTGGGTGTGCCCCTTGGAGTCAAATGAGAATAAGGTGGGGTCCTGCTGTTACCCAGCCCATACATGGCAATGTTGTGAAGGGTGTTACGGTCATAGTGGGCACATAGTGGGGAACCGGATTTGTAATTCAGAGGATGAGGTATTCAGCCTTCCAACAGACACAACAGGGAGTGAGGTTGTTAATAAAGAAATGGGGTCGATGGAGCGCAATCGTGGACACAGGGATGGTTTGAAGAGTGTAGACTTCAACGCTAGAAGTATCAGAAATAAGGCAGATGAACTTATAGCATGGGTCAGTACTTGGAACTACGATGTTGTGGCCATTACAGAAACTTGGGTAACTCAAGGACAGGAATGGTTGTTGGAAGTTCCAGGATTTAGATGCTTTAAAAGAAATAGGGAGGGTGGTAAAAGAGGCAGGGGAGTGGCATTGCTAGTCAGGGCTAGTATAGCAGCTACTGAAAGGCAATTCGAGAATGATATGTCTACAGAGTCAGTTTGGGTTGAGGTCAGGAACAAGAAAAGAGCAGTCACTTTGTTGGGGGTTTTTTTTACAGACACCCTGATAATTGTAGAGAAACGAAGGAGCGAATTGGGAGGCAGAGACTGGAAAGGTGCGGAAGTCACAGGGCTGTAGTCTTGGGTGACTTCAACTTCATAGAATGATCATCATAGAATCCCTACAGTGTGGAAACAGGCCCTTCGGCTCAATAAGTCCACACCGACCCTTGGAGGTTTCCAAATATAACTTTCCAAATATTGATTGGAAACTTTTTAGTTGTAATAGTTTAGATGGAGCGGATTTTGTCCAGTGTGTTCAGGAAGGATTCCTGACATAGTATGTAGATAGACCAACACGAGGAGAGGCCACTTTGGATTTGGTGCTTGGCAATTGTTAGACCTGTTGGTAGGAGAGCATTTTGGTGGTAGCAATCATAACTCTGTTACTTTTACAATAGTCATGGAAAAGGATAGGTACGTATAGCAGGGTAAGGTTTATAATTGGGTGAAGGGTAATTATAATTCTGTTAGGCAAGAACTGGGTAATATAAAATGGGAACAGATGCTGTCACGGAAGAGCACAACTGAAATTTGGAGATTGTTTAAGGAATGCATACTGCATGTGCTCGATATGTTTGTCCCCAGCAGGCAGGGAAGATGCGGTTGAGTGAGGGAGCCTTGGTTCTCAAGAGAGGTTGAACGACTGGTTAAGAGGAAGAAGGATGCTTATATAAGGTTTAGGAAACAAGGATCGGAAAAGGCTCTAGAGAGATACAATTTAGTCAGGAAGGAGTTGAAGAAAGGGCTTAGGAGAGCTAGAAGGGGGCATGGGAAAACATTGGCAGATAGGATCAAGGAAAACACCAAGCCTTTTTACACATACGTGAGGAATAAGAAAATGACCAGAGAAAGGGTAGGGCCGATCAAGGATTGTAAAAGGAATTTGTGCAAGGAGTCTAAAGAGATAGGAGAGGTCCTTAATGAATACTTTTCTTCGGTATTCACAATTGAGTGGGACCTAGTTGTCGAGGAGGATAGTGTGAAACAGGCTGGTAAGCTAGAGGAGGTGGATGTTAGTAAGAAAGGTGTACTAGGAATTTTGAGGAACTTGAAGATAGATAAGTCCCCCGGGCCTGATGGGATTTATCCAAGGATTCTATGGGAAGCAAGGGAAGAGATTGCAGGACCTTTGGCGATGATCTTTTCATCTTCACTGTCCACGGGTATAGTGCCAGAAGATTGGAGAGAGGCAAACGTCATTCCCTTGTTCAAAAAAGGAAATAGGGATTACCCCGGATATTACAGGCCAGTTAGTCTTACTTCAGTGGTGGGCAAATTATTGGAAAGGGCTCTGAGACATAGGACTTATGCTCACTTGGATAGGCACAGTTTGATTTGTGATAATCAGCATGGATTTGTGAGGGATAAATCATGCCTCACAAACCTTAATGAATTCTTTGAAGAGGTGACCAAACACGTGGATGAAGGTAGAGCAGTGGATGTAGTATACATGGATTTAAGTAAGGCATTTGATAAGGTTCTCCATGGTAGGCTCATGCAGAAAGTAAGGAGGCATGGGATAGGGGGAAATGTGGCAGATTGGAGTCAGAATTGGCTGACCCTTCGAAGACAAAGGGTGGTAGTGGATGGAAAATATTCAACATGGTGCTCAGTTACGAGTGGTGTACCACAAGGATCCGTTCTGGGTCCTCTTCTGTTTGTGGTTTTTGTAAATGATTTGGATGTAGGAGTAGAAGGGTGGATTAGTAAGTTCGCAGACGATACGAAGGTGGCTTGAGTTGTGAATAGTGCGGAGGTGTGTTCTAGGTTACAAAGGGACATTAATAGGATGCAGAGCTGGGCTGAGAGGTGGCAGATGGAGTTTAACTCTGAAAAGTGTGAGGTGATTCATTTTGGAAGGACAAACTTGAAAGCAGAATACAGGGTTAACTGAAAGATTCTTGGCAGTGTGGAGGAGCAGAGGGATCTTGGGGTTCATGTCCACAGTTCCCTGAAAGCTGCCACCCAGGTGGATAGAGTTGTTAAGAAGGCGTATGGTGTGTTAGCTTTCATTAGTAGAGGGATTGAGTTCAAGAGCCGTGAAGTTATGCTCCAGCTATACAAAAGCCTGGTTCAGCCACATCTGGAGTATTGTGTGCAGTTCTGGTCGCCTCATTACAGGAAAGATGTGGAAGCGTTGGAAAAGGTGCAAAGGAGATTTACCAGGATGTTGCCTAGAATGGAGGGAATGTCTTATGAGCAAAGGTAGAGAGAGCTAGGGCTTTTCTCTTCAGAACGACAAAGGATGAGAGGTGACTTGATAGAGGTGTACAAAATGATCCGAGGTATAGACAGAGTGGATAGCCAGAGACTTTTTCCTAGGGTGGAGGTAGCTATTATGAGGGGGCATGGTTTTAAAGTGAGTGGAGGTAGATATCGGGGAGACATCAGAGGTAGGTTCTTTACTCAGAGAGTGGTCGGGGCATGGAATGCATTGCTGGAGAGGATAGTGTAGACGTATCTGTCCATGACAGTATCAGTAAGAGTGAACATTGCACAGTCCGGGAGACGAAGTCCCACCTTCGCATTGAGAATAACCTCCATCATATTATGTGGCACTATGATCATGCTAAATGGGACAGACTTTGCACAGATCTAGCAACTCAAGACTGGGCATCCATGAGGCGCTGTGGGCCATCAACAGCAGCAGAACTGTACTCCAGCACAATCTGTAACCTCATGGCCCGGCATCTCCCCCACTCAACCATTACCATAAAGCCAGGGGATCAACCCTGGTTCAATAGACAGTGAGGAGGGCATGCCAGGAGCAGCACCAGGCATACCTGAAGATGAGGTGTCAACCTGGTGAAGCCACCAAGCAGGACAACTTGCACACCAAACAGCAAAAGCAGCAAATGATAGACAGAGCTGAGATATCCTACAACCAATGAATCAGATCTAAGCTCTGCAGTGCTACCACATCCAGTCGTGAATGGTGCAGACAATTAAATAACTCACTGGAGGAAGAGGTTTCACAAATATCCACATCCTGAATGTTGGAAGAGCCCAGCACATCAGTGCAAAAGATAAGGCTAAAGCATTCACGACAATCTTCAGCCAGAAGTGCTGATCCATCTAAGCCCCCTCCAGTGGTCCCCAGCATTACAGATACTAATCTTTAGCCAATTCAATTCACTTCACGTGATATCAAGAAACAATTGGAGGTGCTGGATACTGCAAAGGCTATGGGCCCTGACAACATTCCAGCAACAGTACTGAAGACTTGTGCTCCAGAATTTGCCGCTCCCCTGACCAAGCTGTTCCAGTACAGTTACAATGCTGGTATCATCCGGCAATGTGGAAAATTGCCCAAGTATGTCCTGTACACAAAAAGCAGGACAAATCCAACCCGGTCAATTACTGCCCCATCAGTCTACTCTCGATCATCAGTAAAGTGATGGAAGGTGTCATCAACAGTGCTATCAAGCAGCACCTGCTCAGCAATAACCTGCTCAGTGACGCCCAGTTTGGGTTCCGCCAGGGCCACTCAGCTCCTGATCTCATTACAGCCTCAGTTCAAACATGGACAAAAGATCTGAATTCCAGAAGTGAGGTGAGAGTGACAGCCCTTGACATCAAGGCTGCATTCGACCTAGCAAAACTGGAATCAATGAGTATCAGAGGTCAAACTCTCCGGTGGTTGGAGTCATACCTGACAAATAGGAAGATGGTCGTGGTTGTTGGAGGTCAATCATCTCAGCTCCAGGACATCTCTGCAGGAGTTCTTCAGGATAGTGTCCTAGGCCCAACCATCTTCAGCTGCTTCATCAATAACCTTCCCCCCATCATAAGGTCAGAAGTGAGGATGTTCGCCGATGATTGCACAATATTCAGCACTATTCGCAACTCCTCAGATACTGAAGCAGTCTATGTTCAAATGCAACAACATCTGGACAATATCCAGGCTTGGGCTGAAAAGTGGCAAGTGACATTCGTGCCACACAGATGCCAGACTATGACCATCACCAATAAGAGACAATCTAACCACCACCCCTTGACATTCAATGGTATAACTGTCACTGAGTCCCCCAAAATCAATATCTTGGGTGTTATCATTGACCAGAAACTCAACTGGACTCACCACATAACATAGTGGTGACAAGAACAGGCCAAAAGCTGGGAATACTGAGGCGAGTAACTCACCTCCTGGCTCCTCAAAGCCTGTCCACCACCTACAAGGCACAAGTCAGGAGTGTGATGGAATACTCTCCACTTGCCTGGATGAGTGCAGCCCCAACAACACTCAAGAAGCTTGTCACCATCCAGGACAAAGCAGCCAGCTTGATTGCCACAAACATCCTCTCCCTCCACCACTGACGCTCATTAGCAGCAGTGTGTACTATCTACAAAATGCACTGCAGAAATTCACCAACGATCTTCAGACAGCACCTTCCAAACCCATGACCACTTCCATCTAGAAGGACAAGGGCAGAAGACATATGGAAACACCACCACCTTCAATTTTCCCTCCAAACCACTCACCATCCTGACTTGGAAATATATCGCCATTCCTTCATTCTCATTGAGTCAAAATCCTGGAATTCCCTGCCTAATGGCACTGTGGGTCAACCCCCAGCAGGTGGACTGCAGTGGTTCAGGAAGGCAGCTCCCCACCACCTTCTCAAGGGCAACTAGGGATTGGCAAGAAATGCTTGCCAGCCAGTGACGCCCACATCCCATAAATGAATAGAAAAAAAAGCATATAAGAATAGTCACAAAACCTTTTCTTCTTTCCATTGCTGTAATCTTTAAGAAACTATTTCACCAGTAGAGAACCAAAACCAGGAGTCAACATAAAAATGTAAAAATGAAATGCTATGTATTACTTTGCAATCTATCCATAAATCCTGAAGGAATATAGAAGTTGGCTGTTGCTATTTGGTCAAAAGAGAATTGAATTTCAGTACATTATACTAATGGTTGGTTAAACATAGGTAGAGTAGACCATCTGTAACTCTGTCATGGAAACCATTCAAAAAGCTGATTGTTACGCCAAATAAATGAAAGATGAACTTTTTATACTTTTTAAATGAGTAAATAACCTATAAAGAATATTCGTTATTTCTAAGGATGAGATGTTTTGGCATGAAGATGAGAAAGCTATAGCACTGTAAGTACAGGCAGCTGTCAGTTTGAAATTATTTTTTAAAATTACTTGAATTCCTGTTCCACATGTGTGGGTGTGACAGCCAATTTTTTTTTTAACAGAAGTATAAATAATTTATTTCCACCACCTTTGTACTTTTGAAAAAAAATCTCATTATCCAGTACCATAACATTTCATCCCTCATCATTCCAGACTCCACCAAGTCTCACATCTCACACACAACTCAACTCTCTACGCCACCACACACTATTCTACCAAAGCTCCTTTGTCAGTACCTTTCAACTGACCTTTCAATCATCAATATTCTTGGCTTATTTGCAGGTTGATTGAAATGCTTCTGTCTTGGTCCATTTTGACAGTGGCTGGCTGTCAGCACTCAGACAGTGAAAGTCATTGTTCCCTTTCTTTGCCTGCAGTGCAAGGGTGTTTAATGGCTGTTCTCAAATTCTGAATTTGACAGCATTTGAAGCTGACCCTCGGTTAAAAAAACCAGCCCAGACCTGCTTACATTGAAACCCAGACAGAAGCAGTGCTTATTACATTAAAAATGAGGTGCTCTTGAGGAAATGGAGACCCCTCACACACCTACAAATGAGGATCACTCACCAAGTAGCGCCGTCACCAAAGTACTGCAGGGAAATATTGTGTCTAGCTCACAAAACTTTGATGGCTGGGTATGTTAGTTGACACAAAACCACTACTTAAAGAGCCAGGATAAAACTGAAAAGATGATATTAACCAAGATGAATATATGTGTGTGATTATCTGTCTGTATGCTGTTCACATATTTAACTCTTTTCTAATGAAATGTGAATGGATTTTATTTCATTCATTCAGCAGCGTCTGCTGCCAAGGAAGTTTCTTTTATTAAAATAAAACAAAGAACTGCAGACAAAATAAAAACCGAAAGAACTGCGGATGCTGTAAATCAGGAATAAAAACAAAGTTGCTGGAAAAGCTCAGCAGGTCTGGCAGCATCGATGAAGGAAAAGAGTTAATGTTTTGGGTCCGGTGACCCTTCCTCAGAACTGTGTGTGTGTGTGTGTGTGTGTGTGTGTGTGTGTCTGTGTGTGTAAGAACTGCAGACGCTGGAGATCTGAAAAAAACAGAAACAGAAATTGCTGGAGAAACTCAGCAGGTCTGGCAGCGTCTGTGGTGAGAAAGCAGAGTTATCATTTCGGATCCAATGACCCTTCTTCAGAACAGTTGACTCAAAGTGATAATTCTGTTTTCTCTGCACAGATGCTGCCAGACCTGCTGAGATTCTCCAACAATTTAAGGGTTCTTTTTAACTGCCTCCTCGAGGTCTTCTAGATTTCTGAAAAAGCTGCAGATAACCAGATTTGAGTGTCTTCTTTTTTCCATACCACCACAGCCACCACTAGCTGAGCTTGTTTGGAACATAGTGACCACACAGTCAAGGAAATCCTTTCCCTCAGAGCTGTTCAGTCTCCCTGACCTCAGTGGGTTTCTCGCCAGGGCTGCTATTACCAGTGTGGCCCCATCAGAAAAGATTCCCATGGTCACTATTCCTGAAACAAGTCTACATGCCAGATGAACCCAGCAGAGGTTGGGGGTGGGCATGTATCCTCCTTCAATCTCTTTTACCAGTACCTTGGCACTCTCTGCGCTCTCTGGTGAGTGGGTCATGCATTTCCCAGCAGTACAGTTTGGCTGGGCCCTGATATCCCTCAGTCTTACTATGGGCTTACTCACCTCATCCAGGAGAAAAGTGGCCAACCTTTCTTTGGATACAAAATCTTGGTAAGTCTCAGGGATTCATTGAACCTCATCTGCATTCTCAAGAGCACCTTTACAGGGATTCGTAGCTGCAGTCAGAGTCATAGCCTGATCTCTCCACAGATGCGGCCAGACTTGCTGAGTTTGTCCAGCATTTTCTGTTTTTGTTTCTGATTTCCAGCAACTGCAGACCTTCGGTATTTCATAGCCTGGTCTGCAATGCCTTCTGATTGGCTCGCATTCTCTGCGAGGAATGTGAATTAACCCTACAGAGGCTGGTATCCCGTCACCAACTCATCCTTTTATTTACACATGCATAATCTTTGACACTGGTCCGGCTCCCTTAAAGCCAGCTCTCAGAGTGAGCAGAACCTCTGACTCTCTCCCCTGTTTATATCTATAATATTCCATGAGGTCCACCTGGTTGACCTTGTTACAATCAGAGTGTATACATCCTAATAAATCCCACTGGTTTTTCCCATAGCCTCCAGCAATTGGCCTGACCTTTGAACAGACAAAGCACATAAGCTTCTTGGCCTCACTTTTCATTTCAGCACACTCTTTCTGTCCTCAGGAGGGCTCCTAACATTTCTCTCTCTCCTGTGGGTACGCAGTTTCCTATCACTCTCCACACCTCTATTCTTTCTACTAGTTTTGGGGGTGACTGGGGTAGGGATTGTTTCGGAAAATGGGGTTGTGGATCAGCTTACAAACATCAGCCAATGTGGCTGCCGCGCCTGGACCCAGACACTCTGTTTCTTAACGTGCATTCTTATCATGAAGGAGAAGGAGTTTTTAAACAACTCAAAGACAAATACTTCACAAAGGGTTTTTGCAAGTAGATTCTGTCTTAAGTGCCACTATACACTGGTCAAAAGCAGCCTGCTTGAGCCTTTCAAATTCAGGTCCATCTGGTCAGGCTGTTTCCTGAGAGTACAGAATTTTCTGCTGGTACACCATTGACACTAACAGGTATGCACTTAAAATAAAGTGAAGGATCAGAGGCAAGAGGGAGTAAATCTCATCAATTTTCTCTGAAAACCCAATCAGCAGTAGTAGCCTACAAGGGATTGGCCATTTTAACTGCTGTGCTACCCGCTGATAAAAGACAAATAAAGCTTCCATCACTGTCTCATCAAACGTAGGAACTGAATGAGCAAAATGCTTCTACACTCGACTCTGAGTCAGTGGTGTCTTCAGAGGACACAGTAGGATGCCTGCCCCTCAGCTTGAGCTGTCTGAGTTCAAACATCCCTTTTTTCCTGAATTTTTCTCCCCATCTCTCCTCACTCTTTTCTTTCTTTCCCATTTCTCTTTTTCTCCTTTCCTTTCTTCTCTCTTGTTCCTGTTCCTTGTCATTTTTTTGAAAATCTAATTTCTAATGGTCTAACTTTAAACATTCTAAAATCCATTTCACTATCCTTAGTTTTCAACTGGAAAGCATTGATCACCCCTTTTAACATTTCAGTTTTCCTGGATTTCAGGCAAAAAAGATGATGGAATCCCACACAAATTAAGGTGAAGTCAAATTATAGACAGAAATCATCTTGTACTAAATGTAGATGACCTAATAATATGCAAAGCAGCCTAATTCGCCTCTTGAATAACTTTCCAATTGTAAGTGTTGCTTTGTAGACCTGTTTGGTGAAATGTAAATTCTTCAAAGATTCTTCAAAGATTTTGATTTTTGATGAAATGCGTACTTTGTGGAGCCATTTCAAAGTATCAGGCAGGACAGTAATTGTTGATACCTGTTCAATAAAAAATATGCAGTCTCAAATTCTAGACATTTAAATGGACTAACCAAAAGTCTTGGTCCAGATCATCAAATTCTTCAGTAGAGTCAACAGCATCGATTTGGCCAAGGAAGTGAATAAATTCTGTGTATTTTGCTTCTTTTATAATTTTATGAATTTTCTTACTGTCAGAAATTGTCTGCATGGTTTGCTCTGAAGGGGTCATTTTTCATTGCAGAACAGTTGAAAGTGGCCAGTTTGACCACAGTGAAAGCACAGTGTACCTTCACTGGATACTCTGACAGCTTGTTTTGTATGATTGCAGCACAACACCAACACAGTGGAATGGCAGTGTGTGCCTTCTTGCCAGGGTTCTTGTCAGAAAAGACAGACATGTAACAGCCCTCACCAACCATCTGACTTAGATTGAACCTTGGACTTGCCACGAATCACCTTCTGGCTTTGTGTTCTTCAATTGACCTGCAATGGAGATCACTGCCTACAAGAATAATTATCCTGGAACTGTTGTTGTTTTGAATAGAGGCTTGAGGCTGTACTGAAAAGGTGGAATTGCTTTAGACAATTCCCACCTTTGTGGCTGTATTGATTTCTTTGAGTAGCAGCACAGGACTACAGAAGAGGCATCAACTACTGTTTTGGTGTGGATAGGTTGCCCCTAAAGAGTATACCTCTCTGTCTGCCTTCTGGTAAGCCCTCAACTTTCTGACAGCCTCCTGAAGAATTCTTTCTTTGTGATTCCTCTGAGTCTTCTCAGGACTTTTGCTTCATTACTATTCAGAATTGTTGATAGAAAACACCATTTACCCAAGATGTTTGTGTCCGCCACTGCCACCACGTGTTTCAATGGGTTCATCAGCTCTTTTAATATTCACAGGCCAGATACCCGAGTTCTGTATTAACATTAGGTACATGACAAGACAGCTATGGGCTTCACAGTCTGGAACTGCTCATAACACAACCTGACAGCAGATGGACTAACATGTGACCGGCTGAGTTCATAGTGATGTCACTGCCTGCTGTAGAGGTATTCATCAAACTTTGGTATGGTAGTTAGGTGATCTTGTGGTAGCAACACAGAGTGTGAATGTATTATAGGAAGGATGACAGGACCTTCAGGCCTCCTGGCATTGCCCAGTCTCCATGTGAAGACAGACAGTTGAAGTGCGGCCAACGCTATCCTCACCACCAAGGCTGCCCCCCACTCCTTCCCCCTCCAACAACTAAAAACAGCTTTGAACAAAATCTTGGCATGTCAAGGAAAATGTTTACATCAAAATTTCTGTGAGACTTGGGTTTGTAACTTAAGGTTTGGCATCTCCAACATTTCTGAAAGGCATTCTGAAGGGTTAAAGTTCCTTATGCTCTACCCAACTCTCCCAAATCTACTTCCAGGTATTCCTTTCTTACTTCCATCTAATTCTGTAATGAACATCTCTTTTCTCTCTCCCAACTCATTTATCCACTATTATGCACCACCATGGGTTCCTTTGCTCACTTTTACCCTCACCTGAACTGATGCTCCTGTTTTCTTCACTTGCTTATCTCCATCCCTCCTATAGGATTTCCCTTTTCTTACATTCCAACTCATCCCTTATCCTACTTCTCTTCCCTTCTGTCTTTCTTGTACTTGTTCTGATTAATGGAACTATACAGTTTGGATAGAAATTTGTGAACTTGTCAGAACTTTTCAGCACAGTGCAATGCCACCCATCACAGCAGTGCAGTGAGGTGGGAGTATGGCTATGGGGTTTCAGAGAAGGACTTCGTCTGTCCCTCCCTCTGGAATTTTGGGTTCCAGAAACAATATGAATTCCCAGAATATGTGCAGTTCATATCATTCACTGACAGTTGGCCTATGTGGCCTTGAACTCCAAATGGTCCAGATTCAATTATGGAGCGAGAAAAAATAATGTTAGGAATGTGTAAAAACATTCATAATGATATCAATCTCTGCTGGAGCCTACAGCGTTATAGACGTTTGCAGTGTGACTTACTGCGTCATTGCACTCTTTATTGAACCACCAGACCTTTGGGTCAGTGCTGTCACCACCTTTTCAGCGCAGGTGGACACAGCGCTTTGACCAGTATTATAACAATCTAGCCCAATGAAGGGTGTCTAAAACAAAAAAAAATCAGATCAGCCACAGCACCTGTGGCACCTGAGGCACCAATAATTCTCTAGATTTAAAGCCAAGGACAAAACACTTACTTTTCATATGTACTTTTTACCATCTCACAATGTCTCAAAGTACCTTACAGTCAATTAAGCACTTTCTAAATGTTTGCATGTCATAATCTCGAAACCACATTTAACATATCGATATTATTACTTCACCTGGTTGGCACAGTCTTCTCCATGCACCATGAGTCTACATTAGTCAACGAACAGTTGTGAGGAAAGGTCACTCGACCCAAAACATTAACTCTGATTTCTCTCTACAGATGCTGCCAGACCTGCTGAACTTTTCCAGCAATTTCTGTTTTTGTTTCTGATTTACAGCATCCGCAGTTCTTTCGGTTTTTATTCAGTAATGAAAATGTTTGTCTTCAGTACAAATCCAGATCCGACCAGATCAAAACCAACATGCACCAATATATATATCAGTAGATATCAAGCTAGTTTCATATAGGTTTCATACTGATCTATAAAGGTTTATCCCTTTGCGTGTTCCAGCATCAAGACAAAATTCTTGCTTTGAGAGGAAAGAGGCCTATTAATGGGAATTCTCTCTCATTATTACATTATTTCTCCTCATTGATATGCACTCTCCTATTCTACCTGCTGCCATTAAAAACTGGGTGCCCAAAATCCCCAACATGAAAACCAGTACCTGGTGACTCCAGTTTGCTGCTTTCTGCCCTGGACCTCCATCCTGCACACTCGGCATCAACGTCTCAGGGCACATCTCCAATCGACTTCCGCACTTTAATGTTGCATTTTGGAGCAGACTGAAAACTATCATTGGAATGCTGCTGCAAGAACACTCTCTTCATAGCTGAACTGCTCCATCCCAAGGCAACATCCTGGTGAATCTCCTCTGCACCCCCTCTAGTGCAATCAAATCCTTCCTATAGTCCGGTGACCAGAAATGCACAAAGAACTGCACCTGCGGCCTAAGTAAAGTCCTGTACAGCTCCAACACAACTTCCCTGCTCTTATAATCTATGCCTCAACTGATAGAGGCAAGTGTCCCATATGCTGCCTTAATAATCGTAACAACCTCTCCTGCCACCTTCAGGGATCTCTCCGTTCCTCTGAGCATCCTAGCATCCTGCCATTCATCGAGTACTTCTTTGTCTAGTTACTTCAGGGTTAAATTCCATCTGCCACTGATCTGCCCATCTGACCAAAGTGTCTATACCTTCCTGAAACCTAAGACCCTCTTCTTCATATGAATCAGCCAGCCAAACTTCATATCACCTGCAAACCTACTTATCATCCCTCCCACATTCTCATCTATACCTTTATATATCATGAACAATAAGGGACCCAGCACTGTTCCCTGTGGTATGGCACTGGACATTGGCCTTCAGTCATACAAACAGACTTCTTATCACTGCCCCCTGTCTCCTATTATTCAGTCAATTTTAGATCCGACTTGCTAAATTACCCTGGATCTCATGTGCTTTCATCTTTTATCATCTCCCATGCTTTGCTGAAATCCATACAAACTACATTAGCTGCACTACCGTCATCTACACACCTTGTCACCTCCTCGAAAAATTCAATCAAATTTGATAGACATGACCTCCCATGCTGTCTATCAATGAACAAACATTACCTCTCCAAGTGGAGATTAATTCTCTCCTTCAGAACTTTCTCCAACAGTTTCCCTGGTGAGTAGCAACCTTGGACCAGGCTGTCAAGGTCTGGTATTGCAACCTCCTCTTCTGGTCCTATGGGAAGAGGACATCCCTCCTTTGCTCCATCCCATTAATCAGGACCTCCACATCTTGGATGATGTTGGGCTTGAGCATTGTTGGAACTGCTGTTATCCAGGCAAGTGGAAAATATTACACCACGCTCTTTTCATGTATGTTGTAAATCATGGACAGACTGTGAAGAGCCAGAGTCAGAAAGGATTACTTGGAAAAACAACAGTACTACTAAAGAGGAGCACATGGAAATGGCAGCAGAGAAGCAGGAAGCAGCTGAATGGACACTTGTTATCTCAACTGTAGAGACAGAACTTCTCAGTTTGTGGGGAAAGGAGCTGCATACAGAAAGGAGTTCATTCTTTCCTCCATGCAAACACCTCTTCCTCTTCCAAATCTTTGCATGACATGGGGATTTCCCATGCTGATCAACTCGCTGTTGGAAGTGAAATAGTAGCTGTCAGCAAGAATAACGTGAAAATGATTTGAAAGAACAGAACCAACTGACAACAGGAAGTAAAGAGAAGCAAGTTAAAGGGATCTAAAATACAAAGATCCATTGCTAAATACCTTAAAGAAACAAATTTCTGAAGGCCTGATCAGGTCTTAATTATTCGGATAAGAATAGATTGGCCACATGAAAACTATCAGCGATTGGCATGGAGCCAATTTCCATGTCGTTGCCTTAATTAGAAGTGCAATGGTCACTTGTACATTCATTGGCAAGACCTCCAAAAGTCTTGTCAAATGTTTGGATGCTAAATTCAACATTTCAAAATACGGCATGCTAGCCTGCTCATCTGAGAAAACTGTTCTTCCAAAATGTGACACAACACATCCTATAGCTACACTTACACTTTTAAACACTTCCTTTTTATTCATTGCCACTTAAGAAATTGTTGCATTTGAGCCTTGCTACAAATTCTGCCTTGCACTTATTCCATCATTTTCATCAGCCATTGTCTCCAGTTAAAGTTGCTTGCTTACAGACTCCTTGTCTTGTCGGATCCCAAGCAGAGCTATATCTATCACAAAGACCCCCACCTGCTACCACCTCCATAACATTGCTTGCTTCTGTCCATGGACCAACCCATCTGCCATCAAAGTCTTCATCCATGCCAATTCTCTTCTCCAAACTTGATTATTTATTTGCTCCCCGTCTAACCTCTATTCATCACCCTTCATAAATTTCAAGATTCTGATGACTGTATCCTAATATGCGGCATTGCTGTACTTGCTGCCTACCATCATCTTCAATTTAAAATGTTCATCATCAACCCCCTAAAACCCTAACATCAATCACCCCACATTTGAAAGGCTGTATTCACCTATCTTGGCCCAAAACTCTGGTTTTGTCTTCCTACACTGCCCTGCCTCCCCCACTTTGTCTTCTGCTTTAAGATCCTTTAACTTCAACCAAGCTTTTGACCATCTGACCTAATACATATTTAATTATCAGTGTATATGTGATTACGTTTCAATAAAACACTTTGGGATGTCACTTAAAGATTTCACTTAAATGCACATTTTAGCTGATGCTGGCCATCAACAAGGAGAAGGTGATAGAAAAACTGAAAGGTCTGAAGGTGGATAAATAACCTCGACCAGATGGACTACACCCCAGAGTTCTGAAGGAGATAGCTGAAGAGATAGTGGAGGCGTTAGTGATCATCCAGGAATCACTGGAGTCAGGGAGAGTCCCAGAGGCCTGGAAATCACTAATGTAACATCCCTGTTTAAAATGGGAGTGAGACAGGAAATTATAGGCCGATTAGCCTGACCTTCATCATTGGTAAGGTTATGGAGTCCATTGTGAAGGATGAGATTTCTGAATACTTGAAAGTGCATGGTAAATTAGGGCAAAGTCAGCACGGCTTTGGCAAGGAGCGGTCATGCCTGACAAATCTGCTAGAATTCTTTGAGGAGGTAACGAGCAGGTTAGACAAAAAAGAGCCAATGGATGTTGTCCACTTGGATTTCAAGGAGGCCTTTGACAAGATGTCGCACAGGAAGCTGCTGAGTAAGATAAGGGCCCATGATGTTAGAAGCAAGGTGCTAGCATTGATAGAAGATCGGCTGTCTGGCAGAAAGCAGAGTGTGTGGATAAAAGGGTCTTTCTCAGGTTGGCAGCAGGTGACTAGTGGTGTTCCACAAGGGTCAGTGTTGAGACCACAAATTTTCATTTTATACATTAATGATCTAGATGAAGGAACTGAGGGCATTCTGGCTAAGTTTGTAAATGAGACAAAGTTAGGTGGAAGGACAAGTAGTATTGAGGAGGGAGACTGCAGAAGGATTTAGACAGGGTAGGGGAGTGGGCAAAATAGTGGCAGATAGTATTCAACGTGGGAAAGTGTGAGGTCATGCACTTAGGTAGGAAGAATAGGCGCATACACTATTTTCTAAATGGGGAGAAAATTCAGAAGTCTGAAGTGCAACGGGACTTAAGAATCCTAGTCCAGGATTGTCTTAAGGTAAATTTGCAGGTTGAGTTGGTAGTTAGGAAGGCAAATACAGTGTTGGCATTTACTACGAGAGAATGAGAATATAAAAGCAGGGATTTACTTCTGAGGCTTTATAAGGCTCTGGTCAGACCATATTTAGAGTACTGTGAGCAATTTTGGGCCCTATACCTCAGGAAGGATGTTCTGGCCTTGGAGCAGGTCCAGAGGAGGTTCATGAGAATGATCCCAGGAATGAAAAGCTTAACATATGAGGAATGTTTGAGGGCTCTGGGTCTACACTCGATGGAGTTTAAAAGGATGGGGGGTGATCTAATTGAAACTAACAGAATACTGAATGGCCTGGACAGAGTGGACATTGGGAAGATGTTTCCAATGGCAAAAGAGACTAGACCCGAGGGTACAGTTTTAGTGTAAAAGGGAGACCTTATAGAACAGGGATGAGGAGAAACTTCTTCAGCCAGAGAGTGGTGAATCTTTGGAATTCATTGCCACAGAAGTTTGTGGAGACCAGGTCGTTCAGTGCATTTAATTCAGAGATAGATTGATTCCCTTCACAATCAAGAACCTAAGATTACAGAGAGAAAATGGAAGAATGGGGTTGAGAAACTTATCATCCATGATTGAATGGCGGAGCAGACTCGATGGGCCAAATTGCCTAATTTCTGTTCCTATGTCTTATGGTCTAATGGAAATGCTGACAAAATCTGTAGAGTAACAAAATCCAACTTAATCCAATTATTTGGGTTATATCGTTTACTTTAAGTTCCGATCATCCATTTTGGTAATTATTTCTGTACATGTAGAAAACGAACCAAACAAAATAACACTTTAGAATCTGCAAAGAATAAAAGAATAAATCAAATTTAGGCAAATGTTAACACTGTCTTGAGAATGCATGGTCTATATTTTATACTGAATTATGTTTTACTGCTATCAATGTACAAAGTTACGTGGAAAATATATCTTTACAGAATGTGCTTGTGAAAATTTTCTTTCAGTAACCAATGTACATTTGAAATAGTACAAACCACATTACAGTGGTCGAAAATGCCCTTGACCGCATCTCTTGCGTTTCCAGCACGTCAGCCCTCACACCCGCTCTTCGCAATAACAACAAAGATAGAATTCCCCTTGTCCTCATGTATCAGCCCATCAACCTCTGGATTCAACACATCATTCTCTGCCACTGCCGCCACCTGAAATCTGACCCCACTACCAAGGATACATTTACCTCCGCACCCTTATCTGCCTTGTGGAGGGACCGCTCACTCCGCGACTCCCTTGTCTGCTCCACACTCCCCACTAGGCCCACCACCCCCAGCACTTTTCCCTGCAACTACAGGAGGTGCTACACCTGCCCCTACACCTCCCCCCTCACCTCCATCCCAGGCCCCAAGAAGACCTTCCACATTAAACAGATGTTCATCTGCACATCCGCTAATGTGGTATACTGTATCCGCTGTTCCCGATGTGGCCTCCTCTACATCGGGGAAACCAAGCAGAGGCTCAGAGACCGCTTTGTGGAACACCTAGGCTCGGTTCGCGACAAACGGCAACACCTCCCAGTCGCAAACCACTTCAACTCCCCCTCCCACTCCTTGGACGACATGTCCATCCTGAGCCTCCTGCAGTGTCACAACGATGCCACCCGAAGGCTGGAGGAACAGCACCTCATATTCCGCCTGGGAACCCTACAACCCAATGGTCTCAATGTGGACTTTACAAGCTTCAAAATCTCCCCACCCCCAATCTCATCCCAAGACCAGCCCCTCTCATCCCCGCCTCTTTGACCTGTCCGTCTTTTCTCCCACCTATCTGCTCCTCCCACCTCACTGACCAACCCCCACCCCCTCTTCTTACCTACTAGCCTCATCCCTGCCTCCTTGACCTGTCCATCTCCTCTCCACCTATCTGCTCTCCTATCCACCTTCTTTCATCGCCTCCCCCCCCCCCCCTTTTTTTCCGAGCCCTCCTTCCCCTCCCCCATTTCTGAAAAAGGGTCCAGACCCAAAACGTCAGCTCTCCTGCTCCTCTGATGCTGCTTGACCTGCTGTGTTCATCCAGCTCCACACCTTGTTATCTCAGACTACAGCATCGGCAGTTCCTACTATCTCTCGTGTATTAAGTGCTGTATAAGTGAATGCAAGAAGTCAGTGAGTACATATTAAAGAAGTACTCTCTGTTTCTGAGACTGGGAATAGTGCAGAATATAGATTGCCCAGAGATCAATGGGGAGACTTGTATTGTTTTTCATTTGCATTTGTAATATGAATTAGAAACTCGGTCGAAACCAGTGAAATTCCAAGCCAAACCTAAAATGGAGGAGGGGTCAAATTGAAGCTGAGGAAACAGTCAGATACCTACCAGGTGAATTATGTAAAATATGTAACCAGGTGCAGTAATGGTTGATGTAAATGAAGATAGACAAGTGCAAAGGTTGCATATATTATCTTTGAATGGTTGAGGTTGAAAATGATCCAAGAGCATTGGCAACCATTCAACGTCTTCAATTAATGGTGAATGCAGTGGCGGGACCAACAACCAACAAATGAAATGGAATAATGATTTTTATAGACAATGCAGTAGAATAAGAATAAGACAGGCAAGATGTAAGGCTACCATAAGGCCATCATGTAGCTAGCTACAGCTCCATCATAATTGAGTGTAATCTTTTGCATAATGTCAATCATGGTTTCATGGGGTGGGGGGTAGGGATGTTGTGATTACATGGATGGAAGCTTTGAATATAGCATATATTACTTGTGTGCAATACCTAAACATGCATGGAAAATGATGCCCTTGTAAATGTAATGTTTAGACCATAAAACTATAAGATATAGGAATGGAATTATGTCCATTGCTTCTGCTTTGCCATTCGATCATAGCTGATATGTTTTTGAACCTCATTCTCCTGCCTTCTCCCCATAACCTTCGATTCCTTTACTAATCCAGAACTAGTCTCGCTCTGTCTTAAGAACACTCAATGACTTGGCCTCCACAGCCTTCTACAGCAATTAGTTCCACAGATTAACTACTCTCTGGTTGTAGAAATGCCTCCTCATCTCAAGCTCTGGAGGTCATCCCTTCACCCCGTTGTTCCCTCAGGTCCTAATCTCTTCTCCTCTTGGAAACATCATCACAACGTCCACTCTAACTAGGCCTCTTGGTACTCTGTAAGTTTCAGAGCACCCCTCATCCTTCTAAACTCCATCGAGTACAGACCCAGAGTCATCAACCGCTCCTCATATGACAAGCCCTTCATCTCTGGGATTATTCTTGTAAACCTCCCTTGCACCTCACCGAGGCCAGCACATCCTTCCTTAGACGTGGGGCCCAAAACGGCTCATAATATTCAACTTCAGTCGTTCATACCTGCTCTTGTATTCTAGCCCTCTCTAAATAAATGCTAACATTGCATTTGCATTCCTAACTGCCAAGTGAACCTGTATGTTAACCTTAAGAGAATCGTAAACTAGGACTCCTAAGTCCCTTTTTGCTTCAGATTTCCAAAGCCTTTTCCTATTTATAAAATTGTCTATGCCTCTATTCTTCCTACCAAAGTGCATAGCCTCACACTTTCCCACATTGTATTCCTCCTGCCACTACTTTGCCCACTTTCCTGGCTTGTCCAAGTCCTTCTCCAACCTCCCTGTTTCCTCAACACTATGTGTCCCTCCACCTATCTTTGTGTCATCTGCAAACTTAGCAATAATGCCCTCAGTTCCTTCAACCAAATGGTTAATGCGTAATATGAATAGTTGTGGTCCCAACAATGACCCCTGTGGAACTCCATTAATCACCAGCTGCCATTCTGAAAAAGACACCTTTATCCCCATTCTCTGCCTTCTGCCAGTCAGCCAATCCTCTATCAGTACCTTGTCCCTAACACCAGTGGCTCTTATTTAGCAGCCTCCTGTGCAGCACCTTGTCAAAGCCCTTCTGGCAATCCAAATAGCTCATGTCCACTGGCTCTCCTTTGTCTGACTTGCTTGTTAGCTCCTCAATGAATTGTAACAGATTTGTCAGGTATGGCCTCCCCTTGACAAAGCCGTGCTAACTCAGCCCTATTTCACCAGGCGCTTCCAAGTACTCCGCAATCTCATCCTTAATAATGAACCCTAAAATCTTACCAACGTTTATTACTTAATGGGCTATGTGTGTGGACTGCAGACTATCTAAAATGGCAAAGGTTCCCTCGTATGGTTTGAATGGATCAGTAGCTTCATATTATGAGAACTGTTATTGCAAGAGCCACCTCATTTACAATTTTTTTGCACAAGGTATTCTATTTCAAATAGTACAACTCTGTCAATGACTTCTTCCTCCAACCTTTCTGAATGAAGGAATGAATGTGTGAATGAACTGGGTCAAAACACCTCTGATGGCATTACTCCTGTATGTTCTTCGCTGTATGAATTCATGTTTATCTTTCAATTTTGAAATTCATTCAGGATTGTTAATACAGTACCCATCTGACTGTGCACGATCCAACTTAAATGCTAACCGAAACAAAAAATGAATGAAAGAAAATAATGGTAAGAAGTGCAAAACAGGCAAAGCTGACAAACTAATGACTGCATATAGAAAAGTATCATTAAAATGACCTCACAAATAACCCTGCCAATTTAAAAATGCCATGTGACTTTAAGAAATATAGTTGAGCGGGTCAGGTCCCAGATCTCTCCATGAACCAAGAATAAATAGACAAGCAGATATAGGAAGAGACTTGCCTGGCTTTTGCAATTATGTTAGGACCTGCTTTTAGCATTAATACATCTCAAAAAGGCATGTGCAGACTTGTATTTCTATTACCTGTTGTCAATGTCTGCGCAAATATGCAACTGGGGGATATCACCAACAGCTTCAGACCATTTTCAGTCCTTTGCCTGCCAATATTGAGACTCCACATGAATGACAATCTTTTTAAAAATTGTGGCTCTTTTGCTATCCTGAAATGGTTTGTTTATTATTTAGGTAAAGCACATGAAAAGTAAAGAATGCACCGGCATAAGCAGCATCCTATAAGCAATCTAACATCCCATTGTACAGTTCAGGATCTTGTTTGCCTGCTTTGGTGTTGTAACACTCCATAATTACACCAGGTAATACATGTCTGTCACCATTTCACAGATGAACCAAACAAATCTTTGCCTATAAACCCTTTCACAAGGTTATTTTTGCTACTCACTACCTGCTCTATGTTTAGACTTGTTGCTCCCTTTGCTGATCCATGATCAGGCATTTGTCAACGACTGTCTTGATACCGTTTCAAGTCATATAGACTGTCATTTCTCTCAACACATTATTATCATTTTCTAAAGTAGGTCTTGTCTTGTATCATCAAAAATTTACCCTAAGGTAAATACTTTATTAACTATAATGTTTCTTGCCTGAAAGTTGTCCTGGTTTGTTGCATGTGGAAAGACTGCTTCACTGAATGGAACTGAATATTATACAATCATCAAGAAATGTCTCCAGTTCTGATCTTTAAATGAAAGTTAAACAGCTGAAGTTGATTTGGCCAAGACACTATGCTGAAGAGGTCTTAGCGGGCCCTTGTGGTGCAGTGTTAGTGTCCCTACCTTTAAGGCAAGAGAACCATGTTTAAGTCTGACTTGCTCTAGAAGTGTGTCATAACACGCCTGAACAAGTTGATTAAGAATTATAAAAATGCTGAAGAGCTCTTGCAGCAATGTCCTGGGACTGAGATTATGTTATTCCTGTGTAAGAGGTATATGATAGCACTATCAACCAAACCAAAAGAACTGCAGATACCCTAAATCAGGAACAAAAATAGAAATTGCTGGAAAAGTTCAGCAGGTCTGGCAGCATCTGTGAAGAGAAATCAGAGTTAAAGTTTCGGGTCCAGAAAGACTCAGAACTTTGAGTTAACTCTGATTTCTCTTCATAGATGTTGCCAGACTTGTTGAGCTTTTCCATCAATCTCTGTTTTTGTTTCAGAAAAGATTTACCAGGATTTCACTGGGAATGGAAGTTTTGAGTTTTAAAAATATGCTGGTTAGACTGGGACATTTTCACGGGAGCATAGGAAGTTGAGGGGTTTATAAAATCATGAGGGGCATAGATCAGGTGAATAGCAATGGTCTTTTTCCCTAGGGTGGGGAGTTCAAAACTAAGGTGCACATTGTTCAGGTAAGAGGAGGAAGATATAAAAAGATATGAGGGGCAACTTTTTTTACACAGAGAATGGTCGTGTGTGGAATGAACTGCCAGAGAAAGTGAAGGATGCAACTACAGTTATAATATTTAAAAGACATTTGGATAAGTACATGAATAGGAAAGGGTTAAGGGATATGGGCCAAATGTAGGTAAGTGGGACTCGTTTGGTGTGGGAATATGGTTGGCGTGAACTAGTTGGACTGAAGGATCTGTTTCCATGATTCCATGAATCTACTTATTTAATATGCATTGACTATGACTCTATTTCTTGGTTTCTTGGGAACATTCGTGATTCTCACGTGTCAGAATAATCGGAGCAAGAGATATGTTGGAGGAACAATTGTTGGAGAATTATGTGGGGCACTAAAACAATGGTTCATACCCAGCTAGAAAAAATTGGAGATTATTTAAGTGAAACAGGTACAGTATCACAAAAATAAATAACTTTGGAACCTATGCCAGATTTTGAATCTTGTCAGTTTTTGGGTTGGGCAGCAAAGCAAAACTATATCATTATTTTCTCACTACAGACATGTACTGTGTCTTTGGCAGACAGCTGAGAATGTAATAACTTCAATAGCTTGAATAGATCAAAAGCCTTATAGCTAAAATTGCAAAGATTGCCGTGATACTGCTCTGTCGGCTGACAAGGGAAAAGTTAATCTCACAAAAATCAGTTTAAAATCTCTTTCAAAAAATATCTCAGACAGTGCTTTTTTTGGATAGTTGGTTTTGAGGTACTGTACCTGTATTTTTGAACCAGCGACAAGAAAATAATGAGATGTTGATTAGTGTCCTTATACCGTGCAAACACAACAAAAGCGAACAATGCATCTGCATTGCTATGTCAATCCTCTCTCATATAAAAAGTCCTCAATTGAAAATTAATGAGAAGCAAACGAATGTAAATGGAATTTAAGGAAAATGAACCTAATTCAGAAGAATTCTGGAAGAGACTAGTTTCCCAGTGTTGGCAAAGGAACTACACAACCAACTGAGAGAAAATACTTAATAATTTATTGAAGTTAATGGCCTGTTCTTTATGACAAAGTACACTTTAGCTATATGATATTATTCATTGTATCATTAGATTTTTAAAAGTATAATATTTTATCTTGAGTCATACAAAATAATCAGAGTTGAAATCACATAATTATATAACACTTTATCACAGCTCAAAAAATTTACCTAAAGTTAAAAACTTTTGAAGTGTAGCTATTGTTATTATAGGATTGGACACAAGAGCAACAGCCAATATGGTACACGGCAAACTTTCTTGGTAATACATTACACTGGAGTGCCAATTGTATAGAGGGATGTACCACAAGTAAGGCAGTCAACTAGCTCTCTTGTACATAACCATAAATGAGGAAGAAATTCATTGCTGACACAACATATAACTATAACTTGGGAAATACTGCACTTTCTGAGCAGTATGTCCCGAAGAACACGGCACAAACTTTGCCCTTTTATGCACTTCCACCCAGTGTGACTGTACTGCATGGAACACCTTTCAATGGATTATTGAATTTTATTCAATTTTATAAACTCCTACTTTAGAAATTAAACCAGTCTGACTCCAAACCAAAACACAAACAGGTTCTAAACAAGGCCTCACACCTAACATGTACTGTCTGACCTAAAATGTCACCTCTTCTTTACACTAATAAAACCTTTAGTTCTCTCAGGCAGTGACTTGGAAGAAATTCAGGGATTTACATATACATATTAATCAATTAAAACCTTCTAACTGATTAAAGATTTAACAGTATCTTAGGTTTGTTAAATATATCCTTATCAGTGGCGTGACCCCTTGATCTTTTACTTATAAATTCTGTGTCTGATGCCACCTCTCTCACCAACACCTGAAGAAGGAGCTAGGCTTTGAAAGAGATAGTAGGAACTGCAGATGCTGGAGAATCTGAGATAACAAGGTGTAGAGTTGGATGAACACAGCAGGTCAAGCAGCATCAGAGGAGCAGGAAAGCTGACGTTTCGGGCCTAGACCCTTCTTCAGAAATGGGGGAGGGGAAGGGGGTTCTGAAATAAATAGGGAGAGAGGGGGAGGCGGATAGAAGATGGATAGAGGAGAAGATAGGTGGAGAGGAGACAGACAGGTCAAAGAGGCGGAGATGGAACCAGTAAAGGTGAGTTAGGGAGGGGATAGGTCAATCCAAGGAGAACGGACATGTCAAGGGGGTGGGATGAGGCTAATAGGTAGGAGATGGGGGTGGGGCTTCAGGTGGGAGGAGGGGATAGATGGGAGGAAGGACAGGTTAGGGAGGCGGGGACCAGCTGGGCTGGTTTTGGGATGCGGTCAGGGGAGGAGAGATTTTGAAGCTTGTGAAGTCCACATTGATACCACTGGGCTGCAGGGTTCTCAAGCAGAATACGAGTTGCTGTTCCTGCAACCTTCGGGTGGCATCGTTGTGGCACTGCACGAGGCCCAGAATGGACATGTCATCTGAGGAATGGGAGGGGGAGTTGAAATGGTTCGCGACTGGGAGGTGCAGTTGTTTAGTGCGAACCGAGCGTAGGTGTTCTGCAAAGCAGTCCCCCAGCCTCCGCTTGGTTTCCCCGATGTAGAGGAGGCCACAACGGGAACAGTGGATACAGTATACCACATTAGCTGATGTGCAGGTGAACATCTGCTTGATGTGGAAAGTCTTCTTGGGGCCTGGGATGGGGGTGAGTAGGGAGGTGTAGGGACAGGTGTAGCACTTCCTGCGGTTGCAAGGAAAAGTGCCAGGTGTGGTGGGGCTGGAGGGGAGTGTGGTGCAGACAAGGGACTCCCAGAGAGAGTGGTCCCTCTGGAAAGCAGATAAGGGTGGGGAGGGAAAAATGTCTTTGGTGGTGGGGTCGGATTGCAGATGGCGGATGTGTTGGAGGATGATGCGTTGGATTCGGACGTTGGTGGGGTGGTACGTGAGGACGAGGGGGATTCTGTTTTGGTTGTTATTGCGGGGAGGGGGTGTGACGGATGAGTTGCAGGAAATGCGGGAGACACGGTCGAGGGTGTTCTCGACCACTGATGGGGGGAAGTTGCGGTGCTTGAAAAACGAGGACATCTGAGATGTTCGGGAGTGGAATGCCTCATCCTGGGAGCAGATGCGGCGGAGGCGAAGGAATTGGGAATAGGGGATGGCATTTTTGCAGGAAGGTGGGTGGGAAGAGGTATATTCTAGGTAGCTGTGGGAGTCGGTGGGCTTGAAATGGATATCGGTTTCTAGGTGGTTGCCGGAGATGGAGACAGAGAGGTCCAGGAAGGAGAGAGAGGTATCAGAGATGGTCCAGGTGAACTTAAGGTTGGGGTGGAAGGTGGTGGTGAAGTGGATGAACTGTTCAAGCTCCTCGTGGGAGCACGAGGCTGTGCCAATACAGTCATCAATGTAATGGAGGAAGAGGTGGGGTTTAGGGCCAGTGTAGCTACGGAAGAGGGATTGTTCCACGTAACCTACAAAGAGGCAGGCATAGCTTGGGCCCATGTGGGTACCCATGGCCACCCCCTTTGTCTGTAGGAAGTGGGAGGAATTGAAAGAGAAGTTGTTGAGGGTGAGGACGAGTTTGGCTAAGCGGATGAGGGTGTCAGTGGAGGGGGACTGGTCGGGCCTGCGGGACAGGAAGAAGCGGAGGGCTTGTGTTTTCAAATACACCTGTTGGACTATAACTTGGTGTCGTGTGATTTCTGACCTTGTCCACCCCAGTCCAACACCAGCACTTCCACATCACACCTTTCTTTTAGGTGGAGTAAGCCACTGAGGAACAGATGCTAAGATATCCAGGCTAAGTTGTACCTCAGCTTGTTCAGGATTTTCTTAATTTGTACAGCATCTGTGGGGGCAGAGGATAGATTACTGCTGCTAAGATCTTTTCACAGCCTTGAAATAATGAGTAATAAGGCTGCCGGGTACTGGAAGTGTCATAGCTGTTTCCTGTTTAATTGTTAGTGGTGCACATGATGATGATGATACCGTGGTCTCTCCTCCTGAGTAATACTTCAGTGCAAACTGTTAAAGGTTGATATGAAGAATTCCTATGATCATTTTGGTTTGACATACACATCTTTCCAACATTGAAAAGTTCTGTGCTACTGAATGATTGTTCTTCCAATTAGTGAATCTTAAAATTTGGTGATAATTGTCCATCCAACTGGTATTTTTTGATATGAAACAAGGTCAAAATTTGTCAAATGAGTGACCTTTATTGTGGGATTATGCCTTCTGGTCTTAGATTCTTCCACAAGCGAAAACAGCCCTTCCACATCTATCCTGTCAGGACCCCAAAGACTCGTGAATGATTCAATAAGGTCACATCTCATTTTTCTAAGCTCCAATGAATACAGGCCTAAACTATTCAACCTCTCCTTAAAAGTCAGTCCCTCCATGCCTGGGATCAGCCGAGTGAACATTCTCTTCCAAATCAAGTATATCTTTCCTTAGATAAGGGGCACAAATCTATTTATAGTGTTCTAGCTGTGGACTGACTAGTGTTTTTTATAGTGTTATCAAAACCTCTTACTTTTATACACCATTCCCTTCAAAATAGAGGCTAACATTCCGTCTACCTTTCCCATTACCCATTAGCTTTTTGTGATTCAAACACAATGACTTCCAAATCCCTCTGTTCTGTAGTTTTCTGCACTCTTTCTCCAGTTAAATAATATTCAGCTCCTCTGTTCTTCCTGCCAAAGTACATGACCTCACATTGTCCTAAATCATATTCTGTCTGCCAAGTTCTTGAACACTCACTTAACCTGTTAATATCCCTCTGCAGATTCTGTGTCATTCTCATCACTTGCCTTCCCAACTATTTTTGTGTCCTGTGCAAACCTTGCTATAGTACATTAAATTTCCTCATCCAGGTCATTGATATACATCGTAAATAATTGTGGTTCTAGTACTGAATCCTGTAGCACACCACTAGTTAATAGATTGCCATTCTGAAAATGCTCCCCCCTTAATATAATTCTGCCTTCTATTAGTTAACCATTCCTCTATCCATGCTAATATACTACTTTCAACATGGCCTCTCATTTTATTAAGTAGCCTGGCACGGTATCTTAACAAACCCCTTTTGAAAATCCAAATATCTATTGCTCACTCTTTATCTATCCTGCCTGTTACCACCTCTAAGAATTCTAATAAATTTATTGGTACATCTTTTCCAATAGGCTGTAATATTTTCATAATAACAGTAGACATTAAGCTATTTGGCCTACAGTTAGATATTTTTTGTCTCCTTCTCTTTTTAAGTAATTGGCAGTTTTCCAATCCTCTTGAGCTTTTCCGGAATATAACATTCTTCAAAAATTACATTCAGTGCCTCACATCTCTGTAGCTACTTCCTTTAATGTCTTACAATGCATCCCATAAGGTCAGGGAGCTTATCGCTCTTTAACCCTAACCTTAGTTTCCATAGCACTTTTACTGTGGTGATGATTAACATATTTATTGCCTCTCCTCCTTTGGCCTGTTGATTCTTTTAGCAATTTTGGAATGCTATTATTGTTTTTCACCAGGTTTCAAAGTACTTATTCAATTCTTCTGCCATTTCCTGCTTCCCCATTATTATTTCCCCAACCTTGTTCTGTAGGAGGCCAATGTTATTTGGTTTCTCGCTTTCGTTTTATATATTTTTAAAAACTCTTTCTGTCTATCTCGATGTTAGTTAGAAGTTTACCCTCAAAATTCAACTTCTCCCTCTTCTTTTGGGTTGTATTTTGTTGGTTTTTAAAATTTTCCCAGTTCTCTTGCTTATCTTTGTCACTTTGTGTGCTTTTTTTCCTTTCAATTTGATGCTATCCTTAACCTCCCCACTTAACCACAGTTGGTTTAGTCCCTTCCTAGAATCCTTCTTCCTCACTGGCATACATCTTTGCTGTAAACCATGAACTATTTTCTTAAATATCTGTCACTGTTCTTCAATCGCCTTTGCTGCTAAACTCCTTGCCCAGTCCATTCCAGCTAGCTCTGTCCTCATTCCTTTTAATACCCTTATTTAAGCTTAGTACTGTTGTATCCAGCCCAATTTCCTCTCTCTCAAACTGAACGCTAAATTCTACTATGTCATGGTCACTGTTTCCTAGAGGACCTTCTAGTCTGGCATGATTTATTAAACCTGCCTCATTACACATCACCAAACCCAAAATAACTTGAGCCCTGGTAGGATCCACATATTATTCTCAAAAATGTCCTAAATACACTTTATGAATTATTCCTCATTGCTACCTCTTCCAATCTGACTATCCCAATCTACAAGAAGATCAAAGTGACCCATGATTAATGTACTGCCTATTTTACTTACCTTCATTATCTCCTGATTTATTCTCTGTCTCACTGTATAGCTAGAGAATTTGAGTATGGGGATGTCTTGCTGCAATTATACAGGGCATTGGTGAGGCCATACCTGGAATAGTCAGTGCGGTTTTGGTCTCCTTATCTGAGGAAGATGTTCTTGCTAAAGAGGCAGCACAGTGAAGTTTACCAGAATGATTCCTGAGTTAGCAGGACTGACATATAAGGAAAGGTTGAATCAGTTATGATTATATTTGTGGAGATCAGAAGAATGGCAGGGGGGAGAGGTTAGGATGTCATAGAAACCAATAAAATTCTAATAGTATTAGACAGGATTGATGCAGGAAGGATGTTCCCAATGACAGGGGAGTTCAGAATCAGGGTCACAATCTAAGGATATGGATGAACCATTTAGGGAGAGATGAGGAAAAATTCCTCACCCAGACAGAGGTGAGCCTGTGGAATTCACTTCCACAGAATGCAGTTGAGCCCAAGACGTTATATGACTCCAGGAAGGAGTTGGATATATCACTTGGGGTTAAAGGGATCAAAGGATATGGGAAAAAGGTTGGGATAGGCTATTGAGTTGAATGATTGGCCATGATCATAATGAGTGGTGGAGCAGGCTTCAAGGAGTGAATGGCCTCATCCAGCATCTACTTTCTCTGTTTCCATGTTTACTGCTAGGTGGCCTATAGACTACTCCTATGAGTGTCACCTTCTCTTTTTATTTCTTATCTTAACCTGTATGGGTTCTATGTCTTCATATCCTAGATCATCTCTTGCTATCGTGTTTATTCCATCTTATACAAACAATGCTACCCACTACCCTTTCCTTCCTGTCCACCTTCTTCTTGAAAAGTTACACACCCTGAATATTTAGTTCCCAGCTTTGATCTCCTTGTAACTATGTCTCTGTAATGGCTATAAGATCATGCCCATTAACGTGTATTTGTGCTGTTAATTTGTTATTTTGTTCCAAATACCATGCACATTCAAGTAAACAGCCATTAATTTTGCTTTTTACCATGGATGGGTTACTGGTCCCAGCACGATTCAAGTGAAACCCATCCCACGAGACCAGTTCCCTTCTAGCCCAGTACCAGTGCCAGTGCCCCATGAACTGAAACTCATTCCAATCGCACCAAACTTTCAGCCAGACATTTAGCTTCTTGACTTTATATACCCTATGCCAGTTTGCGCATGGCTCAGGTAGCTAATCCAGAGATTATTACTTTAGAGGTTCTACTTTTTAAGTTAGCTCCTAACTGTTCAAAATCTTTCAGCAGAATCTCCTTTCTAGTTCAATCAATGCATTTTTGTACTAACATGGACCACAACAACTGGATCTGTCCCCTCCCACTCCACCTTCAACCCTGTTCCTTCAGTGTTGCTGGGTCAAAATTCTGGAATTCCCTCTCTAACGGCATTGTGAGTCAACCTACAGCACATGAATTGCAGTGTTTCAAGAAGGCAGGTCACCACCACCTTCTGAAGGGCAACTTGGGATCGGCAATAAATGCTGGCCAGGCAGCAATGCCTACATTCCATGAGTGAATGTTAGCCTTCAGGAGTCCTGCTCACAGCTGTAGGAAGCAGTATCCCTTAATTATACTGTCCCCTACCACTACTACATTCCTATTTCTTCCCACTGCATGAATGGCTCCCTGCACCAAGGTGTTGTAGTCAGTTTCGTCTTCCTCCCTGCAGTCTCCACCCTTATCTGCACAGCATGCAAGAACCTTGTAACTGTTGGAAAATTGTAAGGGCTAAAATTCCTCAATTGTAAACGTCTGAGCTCTTACACCCAACTCATCTACAGTCACTCCCTCCTGTCCTAATCATAGGGCGCTGTGCACCCAAACAAGTGGGGGAAATCTGGCATTGTCTTTCACTAGCACAGCAGCTAGAATGCCACACAGCTCCAGGCACATAGCCAGACTGGCTGACTTACCCTTACACACACAACTTCACTCTCTCACTCTTGTGTCTGTTTAACCACCACACTACCCTGTCCCCAGTGACAACTATAGATCCATAGCTTGTCATCTTCCATTTGGGGAACATCACATACTGGCAAGCAATTGGAAAAATCCAAACATGAGCATTTATTTACTAAGTAGCAAAATGAACAAGCAGATGAAATCAAAAGAGGCTGAAGTTCACCCTGATAGTGAAAACCAGATTTTGGCATGATGACTGATGAACTTTTTTAACAGTGCACACTGGTCTGCTGTACCCAGCTCTCACTGGAAGCAGATGTCAATAAGATCCTGTGTGGCTTATAGTGCCCAATAAAGTTGAACTCTGATACTGACAAGTACAGCTTCCTCCTCCCCAGTGTCTTCATCCTGTCACTCCTCCTCCTTGGAAGACCGCGTGTGATCCCCCAGTTTCTCAGCATCCAGCACATCACCTTGTTACCTGCTCCAAATGCACAGAGTTATGGCACATCAGGATGATGCAGCACACTCTGCCCAGATCATACTTAAGGATCTACCTTCCTCAAACTCATCCAAGCAGCAAATCTGCATCTTTGACAGCCATTACTCTGTTCCATCATGGTCCAGGTTGAGGAATGGGCAACATTAAACTTGCGTTCCAGATCAGTCAGGGGGTTCAACAATGGTGTTCATGGTCAATGTGGGTAGTCTTTGTCCCCAGTAACCAGGCTCCTAGACATGATTAACCAGGCCTCTGAACGCTTTGTTTGCAGTTCCCTGTTATGGATCCCCCGACTGTGAGCATCCTAAGTGGGCTACAAACAGTGGCCAAAACCCTGGACTGTGTGTGGACTGTGCCCATTATTGACGGTACTGGGACCTATGACTGACAGCAACAACCCCTTGACTGGACTGAGGACTAGCCGCCATCAGTTTCCGACATGGCCATTTGGTTGAATGAACGTGCAGTGTGTTTGCCACACTGGCAGCTGGTACATGCTGCAGGAGTTACATTGATGTCTTGCCATACATCAAGATGGCCCCCATGCCTGGACAAATCCCTACTGACAAACATAACAAGCAGCCTGTCAGTGTATCTGCACTAAAGAGTACCTCAATAATGCAATACTGATAGGCTTTGGCTCTTGCTGAAGCGCTAAGAGACAGGGCACAGTAAAACAATGCAAACGTGGATGCTGCGAGCAAGCAGATAGGCACAAAGTGAGTAAGCACTAAGAGGGTAATTGAGGAGCCTGGGATTCAGCCAGTGAGCTGGGTACCTGTCCATGTGCACAAATTGACCCTGCTGTATCTTTTCAATGCTAGTTTTCACAGCAAGTCTGTGGTTCCTGCAAGTACTTGGAGAGGTAGCTTAATAGTCATGAGGGGTTGGCAATATGCCAGTTGCCAAGGTCATGCATGTAGTTAATGCATATGGATCATGCCCTGAGCTGCATTTTAGTCATATGCAGCAGGAAGGTTGTTTGAAGCAAGAGAGCTGAATCTACCAGATACCTGCCCTGGTTTCCATGTTAGGTTTTCTCAACATTTAGCTTTGTTTGGTGAGTTCGGTAAGGTAGAATGCTGAGTACTAATGAGACAAGTTGGGCCAATAGCAAGGTGTTTAACAAGTTATAACAGCCCCCACCCCAATTTGGCAATTTGCTGCTGCCCAGCGAGAAATGGAACGAGAAGCCTCCAACATACTTCTCATCCAATTCTGCAGCACGGTGGCTCAGTGGTTAGCACTGCTGCCTCACAGCTCCAGGGACCCGGGTTCGATTCCATCCTCGGGCAACTGTCTTTGTGGAGCTTGCACATTCTTCCCATGTCTGCATGGGTTTCCTCTGGGTGCTCCGGTTTCCTCCCACAATCCAAAGATGTGCAGGTTAGGTGGATTGGCTATGCTAAATTGCCCATAGTGTTCAGGGATGTGTAGGTTAGGTGGATTACAGGGGGATGGGTCTGGGTGGGATGCTCTGAGGGTCAGTGTGGACTTGTTGGGCCGAAGGGTCCGTTTCCACACTGTAGCGATTCTATGATGATTCAAATCTCACTATAGTTGCTCATTATCGTTATCAGTTTGCCTAGGCAATTTTATGACTGAAAAATAAATCCAACTCCCGTTTCTTGCCTCAACAGTTCTATACCAATACAACACATTGTTTAAGGAAGAAAGATAAAAGACAGAAGGACTCTGTGATGATCTTGATGGATGATGGTCTGGCCAGAATGCCTCAGGACTCTTTCAATTCTACTTATTAGTCCTTCACAAGCTCTGGTTCCTTGCTTAAATTGTGCAAAGCATCTGGATCCCTAAAAGAGATTCCAACTACACCTCAGTTTTACAATTTCTACCAAATAGAAGTCAGGAATAATAATTATTTATGTGAATAAAAGATATATAAAGATGAACATCTCTAGTTAATTCATAGACTTAAAATTTTATGATACAAAATAAAACTTTCTGTCATTCAGATACCTTCTTTCGAGGTTGATTGACCCAAAATGTTAACTCTGCTTTGATCCCTGCAGATGCTGCCAGACTAGCTGAATTTCTCCAGCATTCTGTATTTTGTCATGTTTCAAGCATACACAGTTTCTATTTATTTTTATTGTCATGATTTAAAAAATAACCTGTTTTATTCAGTGAGATGTTAATGGATGAGGGTCTCTGAAGTGAAACATAATAAAATGGGATTTTAATGTTATTTAGATTACATATGCTAGCCTTAATACACTTAACTTTACAACCCACATTGACCATATCCACAAACCCGCCACTGATAGAGGGTATATTGTGAAACACCTATCGCTTAGAATCATTACACCAGACAGATAACAGAGACAAAGGGACTGGAGTAATTTAAAATACTGTTAAGTGCTATAATGGAAGATTCAGTCAACTGGTGAAATGAATTTCAATGGGCTTCTTCCATTCTTATTTTTCCAAATTGGGCATTCCCTATGCAATATTGGGACACTGGACAGCAGATCGAAACTCTCATTTTTCTTTTGCTCAAGGCTAATACCTTTGTAGTTCTTATTCTTCTGTAAATTCCACATAAGCTATAAGAAATTTTACCCTTAATATGAACAAAATGGTGGATACACAGCTGGTCTGCTTCATTACTTATTCTTTGTCATTTTCGTCTTCAGATTGTGTGGCTATTTTGTGATCCCGAATATAAGCAAGTGTAACGTTGGACAACGGCACAATACAAACTGTACCATGGCACAACTAAAGGTTTAAGAGCCTCCAATCAAATGATCATGAGCATGAAAAATAAAAATACTCCTTTTTAAATTGGGACTAAATATAACCTGTGTGCATCATGCAAATAAAATACATATTGAGAATGGCTGAAAATAAGCTTCCTGCACCACAACCCACATTACTCACTCACGCCAGTGGCTTTTGAGTTAGGCAACAGATGCCAACTGGTGGCGTATTTGCAATGAACCACAGTGTCCTTCTGAATATCTTATGTGAATGAGTAGGGAATCAGAACCAGTCAATATGGAGCAGCATTTGATTCAGGCCAAGAATTTTAAATATTTGTTCTTGGGATGTGGGAAGCACAGTCAAGGCAAGATTTACTGTACATTCTTAATTGCCCTGAAGGCATTAAAAGGCAATGCCAAAGTGTGGGACCAGAGTTACAAATACGTCTGACAAGACAGAAATGATCGATTCCCTTTCTTGAAGAACACAGTGAACTAGGTAGGATTTCATGACAATTTTATAATTCTCTAGTTCATAAGTAACCAGCTTTACTGAATTCTATTTCAGAACTTCATATGATGGAAGTTGAAATCACTATTTCCACATATGGGTTTCTAAATTGGAACTCTCAGTGCTAGGAAGTAACAATAAGAAAACATAAAGGGGGAAAAAGTGCCTTGCAAACACAAAAACCAGCAGTAGATAAGAGTTGCGCCCGAACAGAAGGGAGAGAAAGCTGCTACAAGGTCCTTTCCTTCCACTTGGTTCTGCCAGGTGCTCCAGTTTCCTCCCTCAGTGCAAAGAGGCGAAGGTTAGATGAACAGGCCATGCTAAGTTGAGATCATAGAGACTTTGTCATGACTTCCAGGACATCTAATGTCACCATTCTTCATGAGAAGTTGTGGCCAGTGAGTGGATGGGAGAAAAATACAGTACTGGTTCGTAATCTCTGCCATTGTTTGCGCATATTGGGTTAGAAAGGATTCGTGAGCAGTAGTATTGTAAGGAGAAAGAGGGAGGGATATCTCATCAAGGTGGCTTAAGGCCACACCGACTGAGCAGGGCTCATTTTCGTTCATGATCCTACTGATATCTGGTGAGGCTGCATATACCCTACAAATACATAACAAGCAGTAACTTCAACTATAATTTTAATTTCACATTCATTATCATAGTGTGAGTTATAATGCTTGAAATTACTATTAGTTATAAGTGTGCTTAATACTTATACCAAATTCCTCACCTGGCTAATTAATAGATATCCTAACCTGCTTAAATAAATGGGTTAGTGTCTCAGTTAAAATAGTGGAGAGTGGTTTTTGATGTGAGTGGGTTAAGAGTTCCTATGATAATATTGCCTTAAAAAAACCATAACAGTAATTAACAAACAGAAGGAAATACAATAAAAATTTACACTCTTCAACAGCTTGTGTTTTATTTTCATAAAATGACCTGAACAAGAGCTGCAAAGTCTTTGAGTTTCATTATAGGTTTATGACTTAAAAGCTCCAATTCCTCCTGCTTTACGCCTATATTTAAGCAATATAAGATGCTGGTAAATGCACAAGGGTATGCCTGTATGATCCAATGCAAATACCAGCTGTCTGGGGTTGACAGGCTCGTGGCCACAAAACTGGGAGTTGTCAGGAAAACCTGAGCTCATTATTGGAATTGATGTTGAAGTGAAAAGTACTGAAGCTGGCTTAGGCAGCCTAGTGAGGTGGCAGAGGTTGAAAGCATTAAGCTACAGCAAGTTCTACCGGACTAGTAATGCTGCCAATCTTTTCATGTGCAGTGATTAATATTATGTGGCAAAGTTCTGAAACATCCACACAGGTGCACAGAGCCAAGACGCCAGAATTCTTGGCAGCACCTCAATCAATGTTAAGTAAAAAAAAAGTGACTTCTCCAAATATAAATCAGTTACAATTTCTACTTTTGCATGAAACCTGTTCATGCCTTTGCTCAATTGACATTACCATCATTCCATTTGCATGCTGCTAGTAATAAGCAAACTTTCAATCTCAGGATTAATCAAGAACAGTCAGCATGGTTTTGTGAAAGGGTGATCATGTCGTGTTAACTTGATTGAATTTTTCAAAGAGGTAACCAGCTGTGTAGATGAGAGCAATGCATTCAATACATAGAATCCCTACAGTGTGGTAAGAGGCCATTCAGTCCATGAAGTCTGCACTGACCCTCCAAAGGACATCCCAAATGGATCCAGCCTCCTACCCTATCCCAATAACCCCATTTACCATGGCCAATCCACCTAACCTGCACATCTTTGGACTGGGAGGAAACTGGAGCAGAAACTCCATACAGACATGGGGAAAATGTGCAGACTCCATACAGACAGTCAGCCAAGGCTGAAATCAAACCCAGGTCCCTGGTGCTGTGAGGCAGCAGTTCTAACCACTGAGCCACCATGCTGCTCTTCAGCAAGGCTTTGGATAAAGTCCCACATGGGACACTGATAATGAAGGTAACAGCCCATGAGATCCAAAAATTGTGACTAATTGGATTCGGAAATAGCTGAGTGGCAGAAAGCAGAGGGTGATCGTTAAAGGGTGTTTTTGTAACTGGAAACCTATGTCCATTGCGGTTCTGCAGGGATCATATTGGGATCTTTGGATAACAAGGTGTAGAGCTGGATGAACACAGCAGGCCAAGCAGCATCGGAGGAGCAGGAAAGCTGACGTTACTGGGACCCTTGCTTTGTATGGTGCATATAAATGATTTAGGCTGAATGTAGAATTGATCAGTAAATTTGCAGATGATATAAAAATTAATGGGATGATAAATAATGTGGAGGATAGCCTTAGATTATAGGAGAATATAAACGGGTTGGTCAGATGGGCTGATCAGTGTCAAATGGAATTCATTCCAGATTAGTGTGAGATGATGTCTTGGGCAGGACAAACAATGGCGGTAGGACCCTGGGAAGCACCAAGGATTGGAGGGACCTTGGTGTACATATCCACTGGTCCCTTAACTTTATGAATAAAATCCATGACTTTAAACCAGTAAATGTCAGAGAGCGCATTACTGAAAGACCTCCTGCAGTGTTAATAAAAGTTTGTTTATCAATAAATGTTTGGCAGTACAGAACTTAGACATTGCAAAAAGGAGACTAGAAGTTGAAATTTTTGGTCTCGCACTCATCAGAAGACTTGAAAAAAGAAGTGTGATACACTGAGTGCAAGAAGTTACATACTGTACATGAATAAACAAATTTTACGTAAAAGGAATTTACACATACATTGTACCTTTTTTAAAAAATCAGCTAAGCTCTGCTGCATTCCCATGGAAACACACCAATGAATAAGAATCTACCTGTCTATTCTGAGAATTAAGATTTATGGTTAACTGTTCTTGCTGCAACTCCATGTCAATAATGATTCAACCAAGCTTCTCAATCTGCATCAATCAGTGTCATCTTTTTCAAAGACAGTAGGAACTGCAGATACTGGAGAATCTGAGATAACAAGGTGTAGAGCTGGATGAACACAGCAGGCCAAGCAGCATCAGAGGAGCTGGAAGGCTGACGTTTCGGGCCTAGACCCTTCTTCATAAATGGGGGAGGGGAAGGGGATTCTGAAATAAATAGGGAGAGGGGGAAGGCGGATAGAAGATGGATAGAAGAGAAGATAGGTGGAGAGGAGACAGACAGGTCAAAGAGGCGGGGATGGAGCCAGTAAAGGTGAGTGTAGGTGGGGAGTTAGGGAGGAGATAGGTCGGTCCAGGGAGGACGGAACAAGTCAAGGGGGAGGGATAAGGTTAGTAGGTACGAGATGGGGGTGGGGCTTGAGGTGGGAGGAGGGGATAGGTGGGAGGAAGGACAGGTTGGGGAGGCAGGGACAAGCTGGGCTAGTTTTGGGATGCGGTCGGGGGAGGGGAGATTTTGAAGCTTGTGAAGTCCACATTGATATCATTGGGCTGCAGGGTTCCCAAGCAAATTATGAGGTGCTGTTCCTGCAACCTTCGGGTGGCATCGTTGTGGCACTGCAGGAGGCCCAGGATGGACATGTCGTCTAAGGAGTGGGCGGGGGAGTTGAAATGGTTCGCGACTGGGAGGTGTAGTTGTTTGTTGCGAACCGAGCATAGGTGTTCCACAAAGCAGTCCCCAAGCCTCCGCTTGGTTTCCCTGATGTAGAGGAGGCCACATCGAGAACAGCGGATACAGTACACCACATTAGCAGATGTGCAGGTGAACATCTGTTTGATGTGGAAGGTCTCCTTGGGGCCTGGGATGGGGGTGACGGGGGAGATGTAGGTGCAGGTGTAGCACTTCCTGCGGTTGCAGGGAAAAGTGCCGGGGGTGGTGGGGCTGGTGGGGAGTGTGGAGTGGACGAGGGAGTCACGGAGAGAGTGGTCCCTCCGGAAAGCAGATAAGGGTGGGCAGGGGAAAATGTCTTTCGTAGTGGGGTCAGATTGCAGATGGTGGAAGTGCCGGAGGATGATGCGTTGGATCCGGAGGTTGGTGGGGTGGTACGTGAGGACGAGGGGGATCCTGTTTTGGTTGTTATTGCGGGGAGGGGGTGTGAGGGATGAGTTGTGGGAAATGCGGGAGACACGGTCGAGGGCGTTTTCGACCACTGTGGGGGGGAAGTTGCGGTCCTTGAAAAATGTCCTCGTTTCCCTGCACACCAGTGCAGGGAAACCCAAGGTCCGGAAGTCTGATTAAAATGCCTGTGCTTGAAACTACTGGTTTGTTTTTAATAGTAATTAGCCTGTGTTAAGTTAATAACCGACCGTGTCAGTTTCACTGTTTTGAATTTGCCTTTTTAACCCTTGTATTTTTATTCACCTTTGTTTTATTTCCCTGTTTATTACTTTTGCCTTTTTATTTCTTGTGATATATTCAGCGTTGCATTTCATAAACACAGAGATTCTTTGCCCTGAAACACCTCTCTACTGCCTTCTTCACTTCACATTCCTAAATAAGTCGTGTCAGAAGCAGGTATCTGGGGTGATTTGAATCACCTAAAAATCAACAGATTACTTAAATTTCCATGTTGAATAACATTTAGAGGAAGCATTGAGTGTAACAAGGGCACAGAATATACTCTGGCTGGGGAATTTCGATGTCCACCAGCAAAAATGGCTTAGTAGCAGCACTAGTAATGAAACTGATCGAGTCCCAAAGGACACAGCTGCTAGACTGGGTTTACTACACATGGCAAGGGAACCAACAAGAGGGAAAAACATATTTGACCTCATCCTCACCAACCTCCTTGCTGCAGATACAATCCATGACAGTATTGGTAAGAGTGACCACTGCGTAGTCCTTGTGGAGATGAAGTCCCATCTTCACATTAGAAAATATCTTATATAATGCTATGTGGCACTATCACTGAGCTAAATGGGAAAGATGAGGAGCTCAAGACCGAGCATCCATGAGCATCCGCTCAGATTTTAAATTATTTTATTTGTTTTGCTTTCCTCGTGGAATCAAGTATACTTAAAAGGTTCACACTTTTTTATCAGAGATAGTAGGAACTGCAGATGCTGGAGAATCCGAGACAACAAGGTGCAGGGCTGGATGAACACAGCAGGCCAAGCAGCATCACAGGAGCAGAGAGGCTGACGTTTCGGGCCTAGACACTTTTTTATGTTAGCTTTTTAACAGCAAATGCCTGTATCCTGAATAGAATGGTCAGCGAGTCTATTAATCCACATCACTTATAATGTGACAAAACATGAAATGTCAATTTATACATATTTAATACATTTGGAAACCACAATGTATTTATGGAGGTTTTCCTCCAACACCTGTACCAGAAGAAAAGAAAAAATGGAAGAGAAGGCATTCAATCAGTTAGTGGCGACATTAAATGAGTCCTGGACAGACCCAGTAGTAGAATAGTAGCAGTCTACAAAGAAACAGGTATACCATCAAATTATTAACAGGACAGAGTCTGACAACAGCACCTTTCTAGGCTCAGGATGGTCAGGATACTAATTGTAATAATTGGCCTGAGTCATTAACAGTGGCCAAGATACACCACTGAGTCATGGGAAGACAAGGACAATTGTTCAGGCTTGTAAATGCTTCCCTGATTGCTCGCCTTGCACTTTCTGGCTGCTAAAGCAACATGAGTGAGTTGTTTCAGGACAACAGTCAGTAAGCCCTAAGATTGATATAGTGCTGGGTATGTGCACAAAACTGTAAAATTTATCCATTTAACTCAGTGCCAGACTTGTTTTCCTGTGGGTTTGGTACATTGGAATGATTTAGAAATAAAGGGAGGGCTAGTCTTCTAAAACTCAGTAGGGCACAAGTTCAACAAGCATCAAAAGTGGACAATACTAAATAAATAACTTGGAAGTACAGATAGTGTTAAATCTGGCAGTAATTTTGCAAACAGCAAAATCTCAAAAACAGCAATCGTTTTAGTGGTTAGTAAGAGTAATAATTGCAATAACAATTAAAGAAGGAATTAAGGGAATTATCAGCTCTTTGAGTACTACCATGGAATGGTTATCCATTTGAACCACTGGAAGAGGCAGATGAGGCCTTAGTTTAAAATTTCATTCAATGGATGGTAACGACAACGCAACATTTCTTTAATGTGGCACTGAAGTGCTAGTCTAGGTTATGTACTCAAATCCTGGAACAGGACTTGAACCCACAACCTTCTGACTCAGAGCAAGTGTATCAACTGAGCAAAACTAGCAAATGAACAAGCAATGCCTAATCTTGAGATAGGTTTCTTCTGGGCACCTCCAATGACTCATCACTCAAGTTCTTATGGGTTTTAGGAAGTTTAAAGAATAAACCATGTTAAAGTCAAATTCATTCTCCGAAAAGAGCTCCTGACATGTCAACAGGCCATCATTGAAAGCAATTACAGAGTCACTGTGCATTGTTCTAAAATGTATCTGACACATAATCATCTACTCAGCCGGATGTCCCTTTCTTTCCAAAAGACAGACTGCTATCAGTGAGAAACACAAACATTGCTATCTTGATGAGGATAAAATCTTTCTATCAGCCTTCTTGTTTATAGAACTATTCCTTCCCTGTGTATGTAGAGCATTCAGTAAGCAGAATCATGGCAAACCACAAGAAGAACAATTTGAAATGTCAAGAAAAGAAACGATGCAACATTTTCCTTTTGGTTATTGATCAACTTGTGTTTTAAATTATTTACCCACTTTTTTCTCCTCTCCTGCAAGTACTTCATATTGCTCACAAAATCATATCAGTTACAAGAATTCAGACATTTAACTTGGGGCTTTCCACTCTATGTGTTAGAGTGGGGAGGCATTCATCCACTCGGCCAGTTAAACTTCAAGAAAAGATCTTGAAGTCTTCAATGCTTCATGAGTTTATTTACAATTTTCACTTCAATGCTGAATATTTTTCAGAAAGACAAAGAAGGACTTGCATTTATTTGGAATCTTTCATAATCTCAGGACATCTCAATGAGTGATAGAGCCAACAAAGCACTTTGGAAGTAGAGAGACACTTTTGGACTTTAGAAAGTGCAGCAATTTCCACAAAGTGAACTCCTAAAAACTGTAATGGGATGATAGCCTGATAATCTGTTCTTGTGATCTTGATTGAGAGATAAATATATACCACAGAAAAACATGCCTTCTCTTCTTCAAAAACAATGCTATGCCAACTGGACGTGGCATTGGTTTACTATCTCATCTGAGTAACACACACTCATTACTACAGTGTCAGCTCAGATTTTTGTGCACAAGTCTGAGGAGTGGAACTTTAACCCACAATCTTCTGACTTAGAGGCAAGAATGTTTACTTATAGAATCTCAAATGACCATGGCATAATTAGCTTTGGCCTACAAAGGACTACAAGTATCATCCACTATTACAGAGAGAGGGTGAGGAAGGGAGGGGGAGAGAGAGAGAGAGAGAGAGATAGAGAGATAAACAATTGGTAATATAAGTTGAGGGACATCAATCGCATCAACAATGGGACGCATAAGGAAGCTGGTCCCAAACTTACTTCAACGAGAGCAGGAATTAAACTCACACTATTGGCATTATTCTGCACCATACACTGGCCATCTAAACTAACCTGCCAATGCTGATTGTGGTAGAATAGCAGAACTTCCTGATTTCTGGAGAAGAGTAAAGGAAATCCCTTACAGTGAATTCTGTGCACTGATGTGTCATTAAACATTATTATTTCTTACTACGGAGATGTCTAAGATCAGACTACACCACTGAAGGAAGATGTGCGGTAGCTACTAGCAGCAACAGGGAAAACATTTTGTTTAAAACTGGAAGTTCTTCTGATTGGAATTAGACAGATTAAACAGAATTGTTATATTTGGCTGCAATTCTGAAAAACTCAAAGAGTTTCAACAGGAAGGGATCTGAAGGTGTCTATATCAGCAATGTGTTACTTCCTCATGATGCACTGTCCAAGTCACACTGCTCTTTGATTGTATTCATTTCAGCAGTTTATTTCAGATTCCCTTGATGAAAATTGCTGTGCTGAGCACATTGCTCACTTTTCCACTGATCTCTGGCTATAACAACAGCTTATCCTTAAGAATGGCAAACTTCATTTTTGACACATTTTCACAACCAAACTCTTAGGCCTGAATCTTTGCCAAGCTTAAACTCTGACACAAGTGGTTCTTAAGTTTCCCCATGGTCACATCAACAGCTGTTTAGCAAATTTATATCTGATGGAACTGTACAGCAAGATATACATTTAAAAAAAAAGATAGGTTGTTAGCTATTGAACGTCTCTAAAATGCTTATTGCTATGTCAGTAGAATAAGGATATGATATCAGTCACAAGAGTTCAGACATTTAACTTGGAGCTTTCCACTCTATGTGTCAGAGCGGAGAAGCATTCATCCACTCGGCCAGTTGAACTTCAAGAAAAGATATCAACTAATAAAATTGCATTAGCAAAAATTATCCAGATGAGTAAAAAATGGTGCACTGGAAAAGTAAACAGTAAGACCATTTTTAATTTCTTGATTTCAAAAGCCCTCTGTGAAAAAATTGAGGTAGCTTTCAAAAATAATTAGACCCCAAGGACTCACAAACTAATAAACATTTGTTTCAAATAAGGAGACAAAGAATCAATCTGAACTCTGCAAATGACAGCGTCATTTGAACGTTAAAAAATGAATTTGGATTTATCTTTTGCCACATACACTTAAATAGAATGCTGCCTGTGAAGAGAACATGCGACAGGAACTGTTGTACGTGGAAAAACTGTTGTACTGAGTAATGTTGGTCCAAATAGCTCAGTCAAATGTGAACTCCAGTGACATAAGAAGTTGATCTCATGACTCAACCAAATCTTCTGCACTTTGTTTCTATCAGGTGGGGACTTACAGAATTTACTCTTTGGTTTTGTCTTTATTTTCAGTGATGGGAGTTTACTCTTAGCTCCTGATTTTTAAAAAAAGTCTGGGTGGTTAAATTTTTTTTAAATTCATTTGCAGGATATAGATATCATTGGCAAGGAAAATAGATCTCATGGTGGGGGGGCGGGGTTTGAAATGACAACATATTGACATGGGTAGAAGAACAGCAAGCCAGCAGGAAACAGACAGCAGTCATAAAAGGACAATTTTCTTGTAGCCAGGATGTAATGAGCGATTTGTCACAGGATCAGTGCTGGGCCCTCAGCTTTTTGTAACTTATATAATTGATTTGGGACTGAAGGTGTGCTTGCTAAATATGCTGACGGCACAAAGATATGCAGGAAAGTAAATTGTGAAGAGCGCGCAAGAAGGCTATAGAGGGACATAGATAGGCTAAATGAGTGGGCAAACATTTGGCAAAGGGAGTATAAAATGTGCAAATCTCAATTTTGGCAAGAAAAATAAACAAAAAGGAACCATATTAACCAAAGGGCAAGTGACTGCACAGTAAAGAAATGAAAAGGGATCTGGGTGGCCTCACGTATGAATCAGAAAAGGTAAATATGCAGGTAAAGCAAGTAATTAGGCAAGCTTATAGAAAGTTATTGTTCTTTCCAAGGAGAACTGAATCCATAATTAAGGAGATAATGTTTCAGTTATACATTGGCATGCATTATGAAACCATATCTCGAATACTGGATCACCTTAATTAAGAAAAGATGTAGTGCATCAGAAACTGTTCAGAGAAGGTTTACCAGAATAATACCTGAAATTGATGGGTTGTCTTATGAGGCATATTTGGACAGGCTAACCTTTATTCCATTTATAATACATGTGCTGGGCTCTTGCATCATTTGAGGATAGGGATATTTATGGAGCCATCTCATAGAGAGTTGTTCATTTGTTCACTTCCATTTGTGACTGGATGTAGCAGGACTGCAGAGCTTTGATCTGACCCATTGGTTGTGGAATCACTTAGCTCTGTCTATCATTTGCTATTTACATTTGAAGGCTTGCCAGGAGCAGCACCAGGCATGCCTAAAAATGTGGTGTCGATCTGGTGTTGCTATAAAACAGATTATTTGCATGTTAAACGGTGGATGCAGCAAGCAATAGGCAGAACAGTGATTCCACAACCAATGGATAAGATGTAAGCTCTAAAGCCAATGCAACAACTTGACAGTGGATCAATAGCAGCTGTGGCACAAAAGCCTAATAGGTTAATGAATCATTTTGGTCAGGGAATTGAGAGAGGCACAGGTGAAATTGTGACCTGTTTTTCTTTTGAAAAAGTGAAAGAATTTTTGATAAATAGGGACAGGGTTGGCATGTGAAAGTCTAGGCAGCTGTTGTATTGACATCTGTGAGTTTAATCTATGTATTGTTGCAGTGCAGTTTGTATATTTATGAATAGTTATTAATATTTTGTTCAAATCTAGTGGTGGGTGAGGAGGGTAATTGAACTTGAACACGTTTAGGGACAAGAAAGTCCTATGTTATTGTTTAAGCCGCCTTGGAGATGTACGAAGACTGACGGATCTTACATAATAAGTCACTGATCAATATAGTGACAGTCACATCATAACATGCAGGAATCAGACACCAGTGCATGAGTAAGTAGCAAATGTGAGTTGTTCTACAGTCTAACAGTGGCAGTAGTGTGTGCAGCACCTGCCCTGTGCCACTTGTGCAGAGATTGCTAAAATAGTTCTAGCAGAAGTCATGCACCAGTACTTCACAGACCACATTACTGTCATAAACAGTGTTATGTTTACATAAATACTAGAAATTGGCTGATGTCCTTTTGCTCAATGGTGTTTAAAGAATGGATGTGACAATCTGTTCCCATTCTAAACCAAAAGGCAGAATGTTACAGAGAATAGTGGAGCACAGTAGAAGACCAGAGTGGACTTTAGCAGGAGACATCAGCGAGAAAAGAATAAATTCAAAGAAAATTCAAATTCAAAGCACTGGACCTTAAGACAAGCAAAGGCTGTAAAAACCAACTGAGATAATTCACGAAAACAGTACAGTGCAGCTCATTTAATAGAATCCTACACAATCTCAAATATAGTTTTGCCTGAAACTTCTCCAAAAGACATCCAAAATATGATTTGTATCAATTCACTAGCCAGTGCCTGTTAATTTATTATAGAAGGAAACATATCTCCTTGATTGCATGACAGGCTATGAATGTTTGTCTCTGCTCTGTAGGAAGGCATTGGTTCACTGTCGGGTGATGCTTCATCTTGAGTCATTTTACTTGACAGTTACTCTGCCATTTGTGGTTTGTCATCACCTGCTGCTCTCAGAGGAAGGGAAAAGAGGCTTGTGCTATGTCCTGCTCAGCCAGAGTAGGAATCAAGCCTAGCACTATTCTGAACCACATGCTAGCCATCTAGCCATCTGCTCTGAAGAAGGGTAACTGGACCCTAAAAATTATCTCTGTTTTCTCTCTACAGACACTACCAGACCTGCTGAGTTTTTCCAGCAATTTCTGTTTTTGTAATCAACTGAGCTAACTGGTCATGCTGGACATTATAGGCTGTAATGGCAGCTATTTTGGGAACTTTTTTTTCGGATCTGATTTCCCATTTTAATAGTATCTCAGGGAGAAGTTATTTTTCATTTGTAGAAGACCAAAAAGTGAGACTCTGTAGAAGATCAAATAAATACAAAATGTTGCAGATGCAAACGGAAAGTGGTGGAGAAACTCTGCTGGTCTGGCAAAATCTGTGGAGAGAAAATCAAAGTTAATATTTCGAGTCCAATATAGTTCTTCTTCAGATGAACCCAATAACTCTGTTTCCCTCTCTACAGATGCTGCCAGACCTGCTAAGTTTCTCCAGCAGTTTCCATTTTCATTCTGTAGAAGATGATTATATTAATTTGCATTCTAGGAGGTGTCATTCACTGAATAATTTCAGTAGTTCATTGCTTCTGTTGACTGGTTGCTCATTGGTAAGTTTTGTGCAGTTTGCTTTTATTGTTAACTTGCTGCTATTTGCCGATTTTCAATTAGCAAACTTCTTATCTAATGAGATGACAAGGTGTAGAGCTGGATGAA
>NC_063334.1:102002260-102049869 GCF_021869965.1 Rhincodon typus
CAGACCCGAAACGTCAGCTTTCCTGCTCCTCTGATGCTGCTTGGCCTGCTGTGTTCATCCAGCTCTACACCTTGTTATCTCAGATTCTCCAGCATCTGCAGTTCCTACTATCTCTTCTTATCTAATGATTTGTTATTCATTTGCTACAATTCCCACTTATTTAGGAATATTCAAGGTGCACATTCAGTGAACATTCATTGTGACTCATTGTGTTTTCATGAATTTGATATTACAGCCAATTAGTACATGAATGTAGCAGACACTTTGCATGTGGGAATAATGAAGACTAACGGAGAATTTTACCGCTACACATGCAAATGAGGCATAAGCCTGTTACTTGTGTAACTAGATTTATGGTCTGATTCTTTATTCATTTCATTAGTTCTTGTAGTAAAAACAGGAAGTCCACAAAGCATATGGAGGATATAGATAAGTTTCAGGGGGATTCTTTGTTAGAATATATGTATTTCAGATTTCTTCAGTTTTTTCTCATTCCTTCAGTATTGTTTTATGAAGGCATCTGGTGCAGGCTCCAAATTGTGAGAATATGTTTCTTTCTTTTCTCGTTCTTAATAGACAATTAACCACAGGACCTCACTACTTTACAGTGTACAGTGTCAACGTACAGATCATGGCACATTAAGGGCATTAAGGCCTTTGCAACTTATTGGCAATGAAACCAATAAATCTTCCAATACCCTGATAGTGATCTGGACTATGTCTATGATGTTTGGACCAAATTTTTATCCTAAATTTATGACTGGTTGGAATTTAAGCAGGGATTATCCACTGCAAGCTCTGTGCAGCACCTGGAGAAATGGTAATGACATGGTTAAAAAAAAGCCTTTCATGTTAGTTGTCTGAAGATTCCCCTGATCTTTCACTGAAGTTACAGCAGGAAATTGGGAAAACCTGTATAAGTCAGAGATACTAGTTACAGTGCTGCTGCACTGAGGATGTTACAATGCATGGTAACGAAACATCTGCGAAACAAGAAACCAGCTTGGCGAGCCAACCAACTTCAACAACCTCAACACCCACAACCCGAGCTACAAATCTACTCCAAAACCTTAGATACTAGTTACAAAATATTAAATTGAACATTTTATCACCAGTTGCATCATGGGAAAACCACCACCTGCAAGCTCTCCTCCAAGCCACATATCATCCTGACATTGAACTACATTGCTATTCGTTCATTGTCTCTGGGTCAAAATCCTGACATCTCTCCTTGGCATCAATGTTAATTATCTCTTTCATAGGAGAATCATTTGGACTGTTAATATTTATGAGGAGGCAGGAAAAAAATGACTAGGAATCCATCAAATCTGGGTGTGAAGTTCTGTCAAACTTAATCACAGGACCCACTTATCATTCTTTTATTCTGTTTCCCTGTCTAGCAGCAAGCCAGCCTGGCCAACAGAATTGGCCTGCTGTGTTCATCCAGCCCTGCACCTAGTTGTCTCGGATTCTCCAGCATCTGCAGTTCCTACTATCTCTGGCCAACAGAATTGTCTGAAGGCTACAAACAGGGCTCCTTGGAAATGGCACCAAACAATTTAGAGATGCCGTAGATCGGTAAAGTCACAATTAGGCGAGGGTAAGATATAATAAGGTTGAAGGTAAGAGAGGATAATGATCAGGAAAGTGGAGAAATAGAGGACAGTGGAAAGGGCAAATGCAAGCAGGAATTGGTGAGAAAGCAGCGATGGGGAAAGGAAGAAAATATAGAAATTGGGAGAGGTGAGAAAGCTAATCATTGAGAGGGATGAGCTAGGGTAGAGATTGGGAGGGATGGGAGGGGAGAGGGTGGCAAATTAATGGTGAAAAGAGAGTGGGAAGTGGGAGAGGGAAAACATTTGGAGTTGGGAGGAGAGAAAGGATGACGTTCGGGAGTGAAGAGAGAGATAATATGGATTGGGACAGGGAGTGGTGATTGATAGGGAGAGAAAGGCTGAAGGTTATGAAAAGACTAGTGTTTTTTTAATATGTCAGTTATATATCGCAGTTTGTAAGAGTGTAAAAGATTATATTTTGTGCTTTAAAAGGTCCGTTCCATGCTTCAGCTTTAGATTCCAGGTCTACTTACAATTTATTTACTTTTCTCTGAGTCCTTATCCAGGCTTAATCAAACAAGTACAGCAAGCATCTATAATGAACAGGGTCATATGAATTAAACAAAATAATTGAACATTACTGGAGGGTATGGGATTTGGAAGGGTAGACAATAGAGAAAGGGATTGGGAGAAAGGATGATATTGTGAGATAGGAAGCGGTGGGCATTGAAAGAAGACTGATGATGGTGATTGGTAAAGCAAGGGGATAGGGAGGAGGGGATACAATTGTAAAAAGGAGGCATGAGAGAGATTATGATTGGCTGTAGATTTCTTTGATGCTTCTTAAAAAGATAACATAGTCTAAGCTACAAATGATCAGCTAAAAATAGAATAGGGAAGTGACACCATACTACGGTTTTCTTTCATTCTTCTGTTTTTGAAATGTAGTAGTACAGCTTTTATGAAGAGGGTAACACTCAGATTTTTAAATTTATGAAAAATAAATGGATATTGCTGGAAAAAAATTTTCAAAGTTTTTTTTAAATTGAGCATTCATCAGGAGAATTCACAAGAATAGCAATTTAAGTGGAAAAGCCAACATTTATCCTATGCAAGAGAAGAGTGCTGATTGATTAGCAAGAGGGATTTAATTGGAACAGCATTCCCATCTGAAGGCATAACTTAACTGCCAAGCATTCTTTAAATTTTAAGGCAGAAAGGTTGACTCACTGATAAAGGCATTGCTCTAAGGAATGAACCAGTGAATGGCTGTCACTTATTTTGTTGAGTTGAATCGGTTGTAGTGTGTAAATGTGTATGTACATCTGCCCACTTACTAAACGTATTTAAAATTCCTTAAAACCTGTTTACATTCTCCTTATCACTATTAATACTGGTTCTGTGTTGTCAGCATCTACGTCATTGATATATATTGTGACTATGAGAGGCCAAACCAGTGATCCCTGCAGCATCATACTTGTCAGTGCTTTCCACTCCAAAAGAGACCTTTTTATTCTTACAGAGATAGCAAGAACTGCAGATGCTTGAGTCAGAGACAACACAGTGTGGAGCTGGAGGAACACATCAGGCCAGGCAGCATCAGAGGAACAGGAAAGTTGACATTTCGGGTTGGGACCCTTCTTCAGAAATGGGGAGGAGAAAGGGAGCTTGGAAATAAATAGAGGAGGATTGGGGCTGGGGAAGGTAGGTGGGATGGTGACAGGTGAGTGCAGGTAGGGAGTGGTGGGGATTGGTCAGTGGGGTGGGAGGGGCAGCTGGTGGGAGAGAAGATGGACAAGTTGTGTCAGGTCAAGGAGGCGGGGATGAAACGGAGGCTTGGACATGGGCTGAGGCCGGAGGTGGGGAGATTTTAAAACTGGTAGATTCTGTGTTTTGGCCATCGGGCTAAATATGAGGTGCTGCTCCTCCAGTTTGTGGGTGGTGTCATTGTGATACTGGAGGAGGCCCAGGATGGATGTGTCATCGAGGGAGTGGGAGGGGGAGTTAAAATGGTTGGCAACCGGAAGGTGTTGTTGTTTGTTGTGTACAGAATGCAGATGCTCTATGAAACAGTCTCAGAGTCTATGCTTGGTCTCACTGATGTACAGGAGGCCACATCGGGAACAGCGGATGCAATAGACCAAGTTGACGGATGTGCAGGTGAACCCCTGTCTGATACGGAAGGTTTGTTTTGTGCCTTGAATGGAGGTGAGGGGGGAGGTGTAGGGGCAGGTGTAGCACTTCCTGCAGTTGCAGGAAAAGGTGACGGGGCGGTGGGGTTAGTGGGGAGTGTGGAGCGGACGAGGGAGTCACGGAGAGAGCAGTCCCTATGAAAGGTAGGTAGGGGTGGGGAGGGAAATATCTCTTTGGTTGTGGTGTCAGATTGTAGGTGGCAGAGAATGATACATTGGATGCAGAAGTTGGTGGGGTGAAATGTGAGGACAAGGGATTCCCCCCTCTGGTGATCGAAAATATCCTCCAACCGCATCTCTTGCACTTCCCGCACTTCTGCCCTCACATCCCTTCCCCCCAACAAAAATAAATACAGAATCCCCCTTGTCCTCATATTTCACCCCACCAACCTCCGCATACAACGTATCATTTCAAAATGCTCCCAATCTTCAGGCATTTTCTACATATTATAGAAACTTTAATGACCCCTCTTTGGATTTAATACTACACTTAATTTCTTTTGATAGTCATAGTTGGGCCATTTTTCCTGTTGTGCTCCTTCACCTGAAAGGAATAAATAACTCTTGCAATGCATACATTAGTTCCTTAAATATGAACCATTGCCAATCCACTGCTATGCTTTTAATGAAGTTACAGTCTACTGCATCCAACCCACCCTTCATAATTCCCTTTGTTTAAATTTAGGACCCTAGTTTCAGATTAGACTACTTCACTTCCTTTCCCAATGAAGAATTTTATCATTTACGCTAATTTTTTCTAAAGGACCTCTCAAAGCAAAACTACTAATTAACCCCTTCTCATTGCACCAAACCAAACCAAAGACACTAGACTGTCTTTTAGTTGGTTCCTCAATGTGCTGGTCTAAAAAAGCATCTTGTACACACTTCACAAATTTATCCACCACAGTATTATTGCTAATATGCTTTTTCCAGTCCATGCATAGATTAAATCCCCCATGATCACTGTAGTACCTTGTTGTATGTATCTCTAATTTCCTGTTTAATGTCATCCCTACTTTATCACTATTGTTTGGAGGCCTACAGACACTAATGTTTTCTGCCCCTTATTTCTTTTCAGCTTCAAATATCAATTCCATATCTTTATTTTCTGATATTCTTTCTTACTATTGCACTGATTTCATCTTTCAATAACAACACTACCCCACCTCTTTTTGCCATTTGCTTTTCCTTCCTAAAGATTGAATAACCTTAGATATATATTTCCTAGCCTTGGTCATCCTGCAGCCATGTCACTGAAATCATAGTCATATTATACTGTTTACAACTATTTGCACTGTTAATTTGTCTACCTTATTGCGAATGCTCATAGAATCCCTAGAGTGTGGAAACAGCTCATTTGGCCCAACAGGTCCACATTGACCCTCTGAAAAGCATCCCACCCAGACCCATTCCCTTGCCCTATCCCTGTAACCCTGTATTTCCCATGGCTAGCCCACCTAGCCTGCACACCCCTGAACACTATGGGCAATTTAGCATGGCCAATCCACCTAATTTGCATATCTTTGGACCGTGGGAGGAAACTGGAGCATCCGGCAGAAACTCACACAGGCACAAGGAGAACACGCAAACTCCACACAGTCACTCAAGGGTGGAACCTAACCCGGGTCCCTGGTGCTGTGAGGCAGCAGTGCTAACTGCTGAGCCATTGTGCTACTCTATATATTCAGATATGGTGCCTTTACCTATTTGACAGTCTTACACATTTTTGTACTAAGGCCCTATTTGCTGCTAGTCATTGCTTCCTCTGCTTTCCACTTTTGTTTTCTACTTTTCGATCTTTCATTTCCATCTTTGCTTCTCTCAATCCTGTCTCCCTGCTCGGTCTCCAATCCCCCGGCTCTCTAAATTAAACCCTTCCACATGTGAAGATATTGGTTCCAGTCCTGCTGGGGTGCAACACATCCGGCTTGTACAGATCCTCTCTTCCCAGAAGTGATCCCAATGCTTCCAAGAATCCAAATCCCTCCCTGCTACAACATCCCTCTAGGCACACATTCAATGGATTTATTCTCCTAGTCCTGATCTCATTGGCTTATGACACTGAAGTAATCTTGAGAATATTACCTGTTTTTTTAATTCATTACTTAGTTCCCTATAATCTCTTTGCAGGAACTCATCACCTGTGTCACTATTATGACCATGAATCACACTCTTTGGCTGTTCTCCCACCCCTTTCAAAATGTCTTCCAGCCATTCAGTGACATCCTTAACTCTCACATCAGAAAGGCAATGTACATTCTTGGTGTCATGTCTGCCTGTCCCCTTATAATAGAATCCCCTATCACTATTGCCCACTGGCTCTTTTTTCTGCCCTTGTCTGTGCAGCTAAGCTACTCCTGGTGTCCCAGACTTGGCTGTCACCATGAAACCATCTCCCCAGCAGTATCCAAAGTGGAAAATCTGTTAGAGAGGCAGATGATACCAGAGAGTTGTGTACTCCTTGATGAGTGCTTTTTCTCTTTCTGCCAGTCATCCATTTTCTTTCTACCTGTGCACTCTTTACCCGTGGCATGACCGTGATGCTGTATATGCTTTCCAAGAAGATCTCAGCCTTGCTGACAGTCCACAGTGACACCAGCCACTGGTCCAAATCCGAAACACAGATTTCCATTAGCTGCAGCTGAAGATGTATGCTGCATACATAGTCACTCAGGACATAGGAAATGTCCCTTATTTCCCACATCACATTCCACATGGCAGTGCTGATTTGTCATGAATTATCCTTAAATTATTCCCTTCTTGTTTATTCCATCACAAAACACCTCAGGTAATACTTGTTTATAAAGGCTCTTCCATCCTCCAAATATGGCTCTTAAGTTGGGTGAACAACACAGAAAAGCAGGGCAGAGGCTAAGAACTCTGAAGCAAGTAGGTCAGCTCCTGATGTCCAAAGCCTGTCAACCATCTACAAGCACAAATTAGGTGTGTGATGGAATACTCTCCACTTACCCGGATGAGTGCAGCTCCAACAGATTCAAGAAGCTTGACATTGTCCAGCACAAAGCAGTCCACTTCACTCACACAGTGTTCACAAACATCCAGTTCCTCCACCACTCAGTAGCAGCAGTGGGAACCATCTTCAAAATGCATTGCAGAAATTCAGCAAGATTCCTTCGATACTGCTGTCTAAACCCACAACCACGAACATCTAGAAGGATAAAGGCAGGAGATACATGGATAGATCACTACCTGAAAGTTCAACACCAAGCCACTCACCATCCTGACTTGAAACTATCTCACTGTTCCTTCATTGTCATTGGGTCAAAATCTTAGAACTCCCTTCCTAATACTGTGAATGTAGCTTTACCAAATGGATTGCGGCAGTTCAAAAAAGCGCCTAACCAGCATCTTCTCCAGAGTGTTACAGACCAGACCAAACCCCGAATCCCCCCCTCAAATATATCAAGGAGAGAGCCTAGACCCTAACTTTTATCTTTTTAAAGGCAAGTGTAAAGTGCTATGCTCCAGATGTAATTTGATTTGTTACACTATTCCAATTTAAGCAAAACACGCTTTATTCTTACCCTACCATTAAAATGCAAATAAAAGAAAGAAGAATTGATATAACTTTAAATCTATTGGAAAACTTAACAGAAATACAGACTATTTAACTACTAAACAGCAACTGTTCCAATATTGTAATATGCCCTTGGCAAAGGCAAATTCAATAAAATAGATTGCCTTATGTTTTTCCAGTCCAGGAGAAAAGAACAGCAAGAGAAAACTCTGGTAGACAGAGAGAGATATGACAGCTTCCATAACCAATTTCAAAACCCCAACAACTACTGAAAACAAAACTAAAACTCTGGTTCAATAGCATCCTGAATCCACCGATTCATGCTACTTCTATTATTCCAACTTAAAAAAAAACCCAAGGCTTCACAAGCTGTCTATTGGCTCTGAAGAGACAGCTTTGTACCTACAGCTCAAACCTCCCTTCAAGAAGAAACCAGGACAAAGTATACCTCTTAAAGCCATTGTATTGTCACAAGAGTAACTCAGGATGGACAATAAAAAAATAAGAAGCATTGATTAATATATATATATAATAAGTGAAATACACCTTTCAGGAAATAGATCATCTATAATAATCTAAAACTTTCAAACTAGCCAGAGTCAATAATAGCTATAACAGGATTAAATCCATGCTATTCATTTCCAGATAAATATATTCACATTCTGTGCCCATTTGGGAAATGGAAAGTAATAGTAACATGATGTTCACCCACTTCAAACGTTTTACTTGCTCCAGTTCTAACAAGACTTATTCATTGATATTTATCCATATTTCAACATGATTTATTACATTCAACATTTCTGTAAACATTGAGGCTTTAATCTCAATTCAGAAATCACAGGCAAGCTGCTGAAATTGAATGAAATTCAATTGAAATTGTCCATGAGTCATACAAGCAAAAATGTTAATACAACACCTGACTGTGCAATAAATGGCTAATGTTTAATATATCAGCAGTTTTATAAAGACAAGTACAATTCCACTGCACTATGAATTCTCCACCTCCACTCTATCCAGGTCTCTCAGTACTCTGTAAACTTCAATCAAATCACCCTCATCCTTCTGAACTCCATCAAGTACAGACCCAGAGTCCTCAACTGCTCCTTATATGACAAGCCCTTCATTCCTGGGATCTTATAAACCGCCTCTGGACCCTGTCAAAGGCCAGCACATCCTTCCTTAAAAACAGGCCCAAGACTGCTCACAATATTCCAAATACGGTCTGACTAGAGCCTGACACAGCCTCAGCAGTACATCTCTGCTTTGTGTTCTCGCCCTCTTGAAATTAATCAGAACATTGCGTTTACCTTCCTAACTGCCTACTGAACCTGCAAGTTAACATTAAGAGAATCCTAGACTAGGACACCTAAGTCCTTTTGTCCTTCAGATTTATGAAGATTTTCCCCATTTAGAAAATCGTCTATGCCTCTATTCTTCTGACCAAAGTGCATGGCCTCACACCTTCTCACATTATATTCCATCTGCCAATTTTTTGCCCACTCTCCTAGCCTGTCCACGTCCTTCTGCAGCATCTGTTCCTTCAGTGTTGTTGGGGGGTCAAAACTCTGGAAATCTCTCCATACAGCACTGTGTTTCTATGTACAGCACATGGATTGTAATAGTTCAAGAATAAAGCCCAAAGGTAACTAGGGATGGGCAGTAAATACTGGTCCAGTCAGTGATGCCCATATCCCATGAGTGGATAAAAAACAGGTTGGAGCCAGGGGATAGGAGCTGGTTGAAGGATGGTGGTGAGGTGTGCATCAGTGAGTTCATTTTTGCAGCAGCAGCAGGAGCAGTGAGAGCAAGGACCAGGGGGCTGCCGGGAGGTAAGTTTCCCATTTAAATACTTACTTCGTGGAATCAGCGGCCTCCATTTTTGCAGCAGCAGTGGGAGCGGTGAGAACGAGGACCAGGGGGCTGCCGGGAAGGTAAGTTCTTCATTTCGGCAGCGGAGCTGAGTGGGAGCAGTCGAATTGTGCTCTGGGAAGGTGAGTGAACTGATATATTTGGGCAGTGGTTGAGTAGATTAGGATTATTTACATTAGAAAGACGGAGGTTGAGGGGGGACCTGACTGAGGTCTACAAAATCATGAGAGGTACAGACAGGGTGGATAGCAAGAAGCTTTTTCCCCAGAGTGGGGGGACTCAATTACTAGGGGTCACGATTTCAAGGTGAGAGGGGAAAAGTTTAAGGGAGATATGCGTGGAAAGTTCTTTACGCAGAGGGTGGTGGGTGCCTGGAACGCGTTGCCAGTGGAGGTGGTAGAAGTGGGCACGATAGCGTCATTCAAGATGTATCTAGACAAATACGTGAATGGGCAGGGAGCAGAGGGATACAGATCCTTGGAAAATAGGCAACAGGTTTAGATAGAGGATCTGGATCGGCACAGGCTTGGAGGATCGAAGGGCCTGTTCCTGTGCTGTAATTTTCTTTGTTCGTTGAGTTGTAATGCAAAGAGATCAAGGTCTGTTGGTTGAGGAATGGTATTGGGGCCTCATAGTGCAGTCAGGGTCATCTCCTAGAGGTAGGTGGAGAGTGTTGAAATTGGGCGAAGGGGTCCACAGCTTCGTTTCCAAATTACATATCACATTCCTCGGTGATTGCATCCGGCTCAGACCCACCTGATGTGGATTCCACATGAAGTTTCATCCTTTATGGTTTGAAGCCACCCACAATCATAGGTATCTCTGTGACATTCAATGTTCCACAGACAGCTGCTCTTGTCACATCCTGAGATCGACACTCAGTGCCATGCGGCGTCATATGCACACTCTTGACCTTTCTCTCCAACAGCATCGCAACACACTGGCTCAGGATTGTAACACTCCGCAGTTCCACTTCATCCTCCGGCTCATTCGTCATGCTAACAAGGAACATTTTCTTTTCCTTTCAGGAATCAAGGACCACAAGATGCAACAACTCAGAGATACACATGGCCTCTGAAATGTTCCTCCCCTTCCTTTCCCTCTGATTCCATCCCCTCACCAAACGCCACCTCCTGTTGGGTATTCACCATCCCTCCTAACCTTCCACTCTCCGATGCTGAACATTCTGCACTCTGCAAAGGCATCAGCTTTATCCCTCTGCACCCCGCCTTAACAAATTTTGGGTACAACATGGCGTTGAACTCTTCTTCGGCTGTCTTTGCCTCAGTGGCCAGTTCTTTGGACAAGAGTCCTCTCCCTGTCTGACAGACCCCTTCGCCCAGTTCCAATACCCTCTCCCAACCTGGACCCCTCTTTCCGGCCTTTTGCCTGCATTCAATCTGTTCATTGAGAACTGAGTAAGTGATATTGGTTGTGTCAATTTCTCTGCGCACCCCCCCCACCTTACCAAATCGAACCTATCTCCCTCTGAACTGACTGCACACCATGCGCTTAGATCTAACCCTGACTTGTTATTAAGCCTGCTGATAAGGGTGGTGCTGTTGTATTCTGGAGTACTGACCTCTACATTGTAGAGGCTCAGCGCCAGCTCTCAGATACCTCCTCCTATCTTCCCCTGGACCATAACCCTACCATGACATACAGGCCATTGTATCAACTACGGTAACCGACCTCAGTTCATCCGGTGACCAGCCCCCACCCCTGTCTCCAAACTGATAGCCCCCCAGCCCTGCACAGCTCGCTTCTACCTTCTTCCAAAAATCCACAAACAGGACTGTCCAGGCAGAGCCATTGTTTCAGCCTGTTCCTGCCCCACAGAACTCATCTCTTTCCACCTTGACTCAGTCCTCTCTCCCCTGGTCTAGTCCCTGCCCTTACTTCCATGATTCCTCTGATGCTTTACGCTGGTTTCAAAATTTACAGTTTGCAGGCACCAGCTGCCTCCTCTTTACCATGGATGTACAATCCCTTTACACATCCATCCCCCGCCAGGATGATCTCAGGGCTCTCCACTTCTTCCTGGAGCAAAGGCCTGAACCATCCCCACCCACCAGCACCCTCCTCCGCCTGGCCGAGCTCATCCTCACTCTTAACAACTTCTCTTTCAACTCTTCTCATTTGCTTCAGGTCAAAGGGCTGGCCAAGGACACCCCGATGGGCCCCAGTTACGCCTGTCTCTTCATGGGGTACATGGAATATTCCTTGTTCCAATCCTATTCTGGCCCCCACCCACAACTCTTTCTCCAATATATCGATGATATCATCGGTGCTGCTTCCCGCTCTTGTCTGGAATTGGAAAAGTTCATCAACTTCACTTCCAATTTCCATCCTGCCCTCACTTTCACCTGGTCTATCTCTGATTCCTCCCTTCCCTTCCTTGACATCTCTGTTTCCATTTCTGGGGATAGACTGGCCACCAATATCCATTATAAAGCCACTGACTCCCACAGCTACCTGGACAGTACAGCTCACACCCTGTTTCCTGTACAGACACCATCCCATTCTCTTGCTGTAGTGCCCCAGCGAAGCTTAGGCAAGGTGGAAGAACAACATCTCATTTTCTGCTTGGGGACCCTGCAGCCATCCAGACTCAATATCGAGTTCAATAATTTTAGGGCCTAAACTCTCCCGTGTCCTAGCCCCCTAACCCCACACCCCATAGCCTGCCATTACACACTACCTATTGTTAGTCACTAACAGTCCCCATTAACAACTATTCACCCTCCCAGCCAGATCGTTATCAACGTATTTGTCTATTCCACTGCTCTTCTCTCTCTTTGGGCACTATCCTTTATTCTATCATTTACTCCCTACCCCATCTCCCTTCCTATTTTCTACACGTAAACCAACATTTTCCCAGCTACCATCAGTTCTGAGGAAGGGTCACCGGACCCAAAATGTTATCTCTGATTATTTTCTTCACAGATGCTGTCAGACCTGCTGAGCTTTTCCAACAACTTCTGTTTTTGTGTCTTTTGTGTTCTTCTTAAGATTACCAGCACCTACAGTATTTTTTCTTTATTTTTGAGCTGTTGAAAGCTCAGTTCATGTGAGGTCAAAACCTAAGCCCAAACTAGCCCCATAAAATATCACCACAGTCTGAGAACTGTTGTATGATATTAATATACAAATATTTGATGTATTCACTTGAAATTCCTGTGCTATTTAACATCATCTGTGTAATTACAAAGAGATTTAATTATTACATAGACCAATATCATACGGCATAATGTGTTCTAAATCCTAATGCACAAACTGAGCAGCTTGGTATAAATAGGTTTCGCCCTCTGCAAAGGGTTGGTTATACCACAACTTATGGCTGTTGTGTGTATTTCTGTTACCGCAGTTTATATTACGCCTGTCAAACATATGTGTCACTTGATAACCAAGTGTCTAAGTGTTCTTCCGCTCAGATCATATGATCATGTTCTGGCAGCTAATAAGTTACGATGATCTGCCTAGTTATTAAGGTCTTTTCTAACAATAAATATTGTAACAACTATCTTCTGATCAGATTACTTTGATCTTCAATTGACTCACATTAGAGGATTCAATAACCCCTGGGTTCAGGCTTTGTTTTCTTGCTCAATGTACCATGCACCAAACTTAGAACAGAATTTGTGCTCATGTTCTTTTTGCAAGAAAGAAAAGTCAGTTAATTACAATCTGCCATGTCTTGTGCATTGAGGCAATCTATTTTTGCCACTCATATCTGAAAACAGACCACTCGTAGTTTCATCAGGTCTCATAAATAGCAGAACAATTATCTTACAATTGATGGTATATATCAAAGTTTGTAAAAATTTAGCCTTATCTCAGGATTGCATCCATCTCAAAAGTCACTTGACATGGATACATCGTTAGCCTCACTTACAGTCCTAAAGAATGTTGGGTTGGGCTTTAGTTAGGCTCCAAGCCTTCGAGCTAACCAAAAGCATTCTGGTGTATCCATTCATGATTGAGGAGTTCTTGGTACTGTCCTTTCCAGCATTGTGTAGTGTGTAGTTATGATATGCTATATTTTGCTGAGAGAGCTAATCTGCGTTTAAAACAGACATAGGGGGCCTTCCAAAATGGCTCCCAGAAACTACATGAATTCCCCTGTGCATTCAACTGGCAGTGGAAATACACTGGACGTATCTCAAGAAAGCACAAGAGACCTTGTGAAATTCAATGAACATTTCCAAGCGTAAACAGAAACTCATTATCAACTATTTGACCGTAGGTGTGAATAGTTTTTCCTATCACCAAAAACCCGAAAGACCGAGAACCACTTACGTTTAATGGTTGAGGCATTTGAAAGGTTAACTACCTGGGCCAATCCAATGCCTCGTCTGAAAATACAATACAATAGTTGGGATAGCAGTTATTTTTAAGTTTTAAACAATTTCAAGATTTGATTATAAATAGTCATTTTGTGCAGCAATTTCAGATGATTCTTGACAGTACTCTGAAGAAAGATGCTCAGAACTGCAAAACTGAATGCAGCTAAAAAGGGCCATAATCTACAGTGCCCTAAAAGTGAAACATAAGTGTCTTCATTCATTCACAAGTCTGTTATACCTTGTCCACCTTTTGAGAGTGGCCTCCAACAATTCAACTGCAGACACTATCACTGTGCTGATTCTGACTTCAAGTTTTCAGAAAGACAATCTTCATGTTAACCAGACTCACAATGGTAATAATTTTTATCTTCATAATTAACGTTTGTCCTATCTGTTTTCAGTATTTGTGTCTATACTCTTAACTAATAACTTTGCCACTTTTTACTTATGTACTTTCAGCAGTAGTTGTGGAATAAATTAAATTCTTCATTTTTTTCAAAGCATAAATTGGGCTGTTGGTTATTTTTAAATTGAAATAATCAAGAACAAAAACAGAGCTTATAGAGATTCTTAGCTGACGGTCCACTCTGAAGACACACCTGGTATGTGGTCAACGTATTGTTGGAATTCCTCATTTATTTCTTCCCACCATTATTTTTCTCTTCCAAATTTGTCTTTGGGTGTCAGCCTTGAGATTTCAGAATGCTGCCTTCTTGACTTGTGATTTTGGCTTATCCTGCCAGGCAGTGAAGAGTGCTGGCTTTTGTTCCAGGACACTTTCGTCAAACCAGTCTGAGTGATGATGAAGCTTGAACCTAATGGTCTGGATCAAGGGTCCAGTGCAAATCACTTTATTTAGAGTCACAGAGTAATGGAGTTAAACAGCATGGAAACACTTCGGTCCAACTCATCCATGCCAACCAGGTATCCCATCTGACCTAGTCCCATTTGCCAACATTAGGCTCATATCCCTCTAAACCTTTCCTATTCATATAGATGCTTTTTAAATGCTGCAATTGCACCCACCTCTGCCACTTCCTCTAGCAGCTCGTTCAATACACACACCACTCTCTGCGTGAAAATGTTACCCCTCAGGTCCTTTTTAAATCTTTCCCCTCTCACCTTAAACCTATGCCCTCTAGTTTTGGACTCCCCTACCCTGTGAAAAAGACCTTGTCTATTCACCTTATCCATGCCTCTCAAGATTTTATAAACCTCGATATGGTTACCTCTCATTCTCTGATGCTCTCCGGAAAAAAATCCCTAGGCTATTCAGCCTATCCAGATAGCCCAAGCCCTCCAGTCCTGGTAACACCCTTGTAAATGTTTTCTGCACCTTCTCAAATTTAACAACATCCTTCATATAGAAGGGTGTCTAGAATTGTAAGCTGTATTCTAAAAGTGGCCTCATCAATGTCTTGTAAAGCCGCAACATGACATCTCAACTCCTATTCTTAATTTCTGACCAATGAAAGCAAGTGTGCCAAATATCTTCTTCATCATCCTGTCTACCTACGATTCTACTTTCAGGTAACTATACACCTGCACCCTATTCTCTTTGTTCGGCAACACTCCCCAGGGCCCTACCATTAAGTGTATAAGTCCTGCCCTGATTTGCCTTACCAAAATGCAACACCTCACATTTATCTAAATTAAATTCCATATGCCATTTCTTGGCCCATTGTCATTTGACCAAGTTCCCATTGTACTCAAAGATAATCTTCTTCAGTGTCCACTGCACCATCAATTTTGGTGTCAAATGCAAAATTACTAAACATACCTCCCATATTCACATCCAAATCTATTATATAAATGGATACACCACTGATCATAGGCCTCCAGTCCAAAAAGCAACCCTCTACCTCCTACCTTCAAGCCAATTTTGTATCCAAATTGCTAGCTCCCCCTGGATCCCATGTGATGTAATCATACTAAACCCACCCTTAACTGACAGACCTCCTGAACCTTTAACTCCTCTAGACTCTCAGACACCCAGACACCCTGGCCCCCTCCTCCTGATCATCTTACTACTACATTGGCCTCTCACTCCTCCTGATTCCCTGTGACACCCTGATACTCCATTGACTCCATCTGACCCAATCTCACCACCCTACCACTCTTCTGCCCTTCCCAATTGGTACCCTACACAATCTGTCAATCTACTACCCTATCATCTGACTGACCCTGCCTCCAGTCTCCCAGCTGCTCTACCATGCCAGTGCCCTATCATCTTACCCACTTAGCTTACTCATAGTCAGTCACTCACGCGCTGTAATATATGTCTCAACGACAATCTTTCTTTGTGTCAATGAATGAAGACTTACTGGAATATAGCGAAAAGGGACTGAAGCTTGGCTTCCTCCAATAGTCCTGCACTACTAAAAAGGGCTCCGATTTCACGCATGCTCAACATTTCTGAAAAGACTGAACCTGGAACTCCTGGCCATAAACATGGAGCTCAGTGATAGCAGAAAAAGATAAGAGCAGGAGCTGCAATCTCACAGCTATTGCCGCTCCTGAGAACTTTTGCACTAAATTGCCAGTGAGAAAACAAAATGGATAGAAGGAATTTAAAATTTTTCAGTTGATAGAAATTATTTACTACTGCTTTCTTTGACATCTGTAGTTGTATAAACTCATTTAAATTCGCTGCCTCTCTTTTTACACCCTGAAAACCTATTTTACATTCTTTCTCTTCTTAAACTTGCTTCAGAATTGCAATGATATACATTTTTTAACTTCCTGTGTTGATTTTAAGCAAAGGTCTAAGTTGCTCAAATATTCTCCGACCACGCTGCTACCTCTTACAATTAACACATCTAACGCATTCATAAAATTCCACACCCTACATATTCCCCATAAGACCTCTGAGCAGGAACATTAAGAATTCTTTAATGGTCTCTCTAAAGTAGGAATACTAAGGGCTCTCGGTAAAATGACAGTAAATGTAAATGAGTCATGGGGTATTAGATGCTTGGGTTGGAGATTATGGATGGTGTTGAAAATCACAAGGGGGTGATTCAGAGAACAAGAGTGCAATTTAAAGGAGGTGGTAGTTGGTAGGTGGAGATCACGGCCTGGTTTTGAAGATCACAGGAGTCATGCAAAGTTAGCATTTTGTGTCTGTGACTCATCATTAGAACAGTGCTCTACAACGTCATCGAATTCAAGCGTGGGTTGGATTTAGTTGAGACAATGGAGTAGGCATGGTGGTGGTAGCTTGTGATGTGGTGGATGGAGTGTAGTGGAGAGGACTGTGTTGGAGGATGTGTGGAAGTATACACACCGGATCCCAACATAAGGAATACTGTCTCAAATTAAGTTGTGGGTGAGAAGGACCAGGAATCTGCCCACTCCATCAGTTCTCCTACTGCTTGGGAGGATCCCATAATACTGGAACAAAATCAAGCTCATTAACTCTGTTTCTTTCCCAACAAAGGCTGTCAGACCTACTGAATGTGTCCAGCATATGTTATTATTTCACGTTTTTGGCATTTGTAGTATTTTGCTTTTATTTGAAGATCACAAGATATGGGTAGATGGGTCATACAATTGCTGGTTACTTGTGGAGATCTTTGTTCGTCGGGTATTGTGCAAACACTCCAGACCCACGAGCTAAGAAGTAAAACCATGAACCATGGAGGATACAGGCCTTCCCATTATTTGCTGCTGGATAGGAGCATTGAGATCCAGGAAGTTCATCCAATAACAGTTAAGGGTTAAAGAGGAATAGCCTGTCAATATTGAGTCACACCACATTCAAAGAAATTCTACTGACTATCGTAACTTCTGATAATAGATTGGTTGCTCAGTTCATGCCTCTATTAAAAACTTACTGTAGGTGGGTTAGGATTTTGTTTTGGAATTTTTATATCTTTATGTCCCTCCTACGCCACAATCAACCAAGCAATTGTTCAGCAAATACGAAAAAGTAAACAGAGGTTTTTCACAGCCAGAGGCACACTGTAACTGCTTTGATTGAACACAGAATAGTTAACTGACAAAGGAACAGAACAGAAACTACAGCAGACTTTGACAGAGAGTTACACAAGCACGCAAAGTAGAAGGCAAGTGTTGATAGCTCCTGAAAACTACAGAGATTACCATATATGAATAACACATGCTCTTTCTTTCAGATATATTGTGCAGTCTGCTCATGATTTAAGATATATAGATAATATGTTATTTTTTTCCAGAATTTGGATTTCAAAATAGAAGCACTCGGCATTAGGTTAGGTCTGCGAAGGGTTTTCTTTTTTATAAAAAAATCAGAGTCTGTCCAGAACCATTGACCTAGATGAGTTTGTCAGCAAGCAGGTGACTGCAGATTGTCCTGTGGTGTTAATTACTGATGTGTTTACAAGAGGTAGGATAAACTTGTTTTCAGTTCAGAATAATTCAGGATGAGGCAAGGTTAGTGCAGCAGCAAGTTTAGTTTCACTAGGAGTTTTTCAGGGCAGTCTGGAAAATCAACCACTTGATCAGAAGCATTATCTTAGGATCTTACATAGTAAGAGAGTTTCTTAGAAATCTGCAGATTATTAGAACTGAGAATGTTTCCGCTTGTAGATCTGTAAAAATTTCACCTCAACAGACTGGAAGAGGATTAAACAATTGTCTCCACAGTCATGGCAAAGAAACTGTAAGGAGTCAATTAAGTCGAAACTTAAGGAGTTGAATAAGGGGTGTAATTTCCCTAGACTCGCATCTCAGCAACGGATAATGTTGTGAAACAGGTTGCAACTTAGTTTTGCTGAGTGTTTTAACCACTTTCTATATTTAGATTTTTTTTAAAGAACTTTCTTCTTTTGTGCAATAAACTTCAGTTGTGGATAGCAATCTGCTGCCTCATGTGACTATGTCTCAGCAACTAATCACCACTCTAACTGAAAAAATCTGATCTAACAAGTTAGGTTATTGGATCTCAACTGTCCAATGGTACCATCACAATGGATCATAACAGCTTACAAGATTGTGGGTTGTAGCCAGCGTTAAGCACACCTTTGAGTGATTGAACACCAGAAAGGGCATGTAAAATTAGGAGAGATTAGCACAAGTTTGAGCTGGCCTGCGTTACTTAGAAGTCAGAATGAACCACTCAAAGAAGTGTCTTATTACTGATCCATTTGCTAGAAATCATTCCAAAGGTGAACTTCACTTCAAAGATACTAAAATGCATAAACAAAACAAAAGTGGGCTGTGACAAAGCACTGATGGTCTGCTGAAAGAGGCACACAGTGGGAGACAGATCCTTTATCTTAAGGGGTCCAGGATGGCCTAAACAGAGCCACTGTGAAGTAAACAGGAGCAGATATCCACCCATGTCAACTGCAGGGGCATAGGTTAAGGACCTAGGTGCAGAGCCACAGAAGTTCAATGAATTCTTACAGGTAGTCAAGTCATCTTCAAGGTCCCTATGATGTGTATCACGAGCCACATTCACTGCTCAATGCACTTTACACCCATCATCCACACATAAATAATCCTTATCAATCATAAGTCAAATCTCATATGCTCCCCACTTGCCTGAATAAGTTGAGCTCTCAATAACACCCAAGAAGCTTGATATCATCAAAGATAAAGATTGATTGTTTGTGGATGTAGTACCACTCACTCACTCCAAAATTAATGCAGTGTGTACCATCTACAAGGTACACTGCAGAAATTCACCAAGGCTCCTTAAGACAACACCTTCAAAATGCATGAATGATACCATCTAGAAGAACAAGGGCAACAGATGCATAGGAACATCACCGCCTGTATTTTCCCCTCCAAACCACTCGCTCTCCTGACTCGTTAATATATTGCTGTTTCTTCACTGTCACTGGGTCAAAATCTTGGAACTCCCTCCATAATTGGCAATGAAAGTATACTTACCTGCAAAGGACTGCATCAGCTCGAGAAGGCAGCTCACCACCTACTTCTCCAGGACAATTAGGGATGGATCATAAATGCTTGTCCAGCCAGCAATGCCCACATCCTGTCAATGAACTTTTTTTAAAACATGATACTTCATATTCACACATATATTATTGCTTCAAGCATCACATCCATATCTGACAGCTTATATACACAAACTGCAAACTGGCATTGATAGGTCTATCAGAAATTCAGCAGCCAATGTCAATGAGCATGGAGGACTCTGGCACCCATTTGGCATTGAGATGTGCACAGATGTGGAGCCCATCCTTTCCAATGTGGAAGCAGTGGCTAAAATCTGTCGGCATCATTGTGAACATAAAAATGCTGTGTTGCCTCAGCTTCTTCTGCATTTCTTTTTGCAACTATCTAATGTTTGAGTGATGCAGTGAACCTGAAATTGAAATGATGCCAGCTCTGATGTTGCCATAAAAGTATGGAAAGTTATTTCAGATTCTTCCCGATTGCTGCAAATACCTATGGTCAATGTCTTGCTGGGCCTCACAGCAATTCAGTAGTCTGTGCTTTGTTGCCAGAGTTGGTAAGATGCTATCTAGGGTATGGTAGTGGTGTCATGGAGAACAAACCTGCTGTCCTCTCACAAGAAGACAGTAGTTGTTCTCCCACTGCCATTCCACCAGTAGCCTGACAGCAATTCTGAACAGACTGTTGCTGTCTATACCGTGATAATGAAGTTCAAAACTAGCCCTTCTTGACCCAGAGTTACATGAAGTAATCCTGCAAATTTATCTGCAGTCTCCATCTCTGAAAGTTTGTAGCTATTGGGAATATCATTGGTCAGAAGCATAATCAGAGACTATGGCACACAGAAGACAAGGACTATGGGAAGGCAAAGTTGGTCAGTTGACCTTTGCATGCAATACAGGATAATTTTATTGGTTAAAAAAATTATTTGAAGTTTGATTTGGCAGTACTGCCAGGTTTCTTCTAGTTCAAGGAGAATTACAGTTCAAATAATGGACAAGTTGAGCCGAAGGGCCTTCTCCCATTCTGCAAACCTCTATGACTCAGTGGAAGTATGGCTTATGCACACCAATTATGTATGTGACGATTTTCATGTGTGACAACATGGTTCACCTTATATATACTATACACAGTGTGCTTGGAATATGCATTGGAATCATGAGCCAGCTGGTCAGCAGATAGCACCTCAGCAGCCAGCCGTTGTGTGGTCATGGTGACTCAGTTGTAGATGGTACATGGAGCAGTGCAGACTAATGGCATCATAACTGCACCAAACAATTATCTGCATGATACATTGAGTATGGTCATGCAGTCTTTAGACATTGAGAGGCCAGAACTTATTGCATTTACAGTGCACCTTTAAATGTACATGTGGCCCCTGTAAAAATGACATGTGAGCAGTCAATGGGAATCATGAGAAGTCACACTATTCTGACAAAGCTGCAAGCTCTGCCTGCTTCTCCCTGGAAAGAAGCTTGTAATCTCTTCTCACTCTGCATGTAGTGTGCTGGCAACATTCCTTGTAGAGCTGTGCAAGATAAAGACTGCAAGACATTAAGCAAAGGTATTAAGGGATTTAGGTCTAAGGCAGATATATGAAGTTAGGTCACAGATATGCCATGATATCATTGAATGGTGGAACAGGCTTGTGGGGCTGAATGGCCAACTCCTGCTCCTATGTTGCTCCCCCGCCCCCAACATTACAGAGAGTTGTGAACACAGCCCAGTCCATCATGAAAACCAGCCTTCCTTTCATTGACTCCATCTACACTTCCTGCTGCCTCAGGAAAACAGCAACATAATCAAAGACCCTTCCCACCAGGTTATACACTCTTGCACCGTCTTCCATTGGGCAGAAGATACAAACGTTTGAATACACATACCAACAGATTTAAGAACAGCTTCTTCCCCACTGTTATCAGACTTATGAATGGACCTTTCATATATTAGAGTTGATCTTTCTCTGCACCTACTCTGTAGATGTAACACTGTACTCTGCATTCTGTTCTATTACCCTGATATACTTACGTAATGTAGGATTTGTCTGGTTAGCATGCAAAAGAATACTTTTCACTGTATCTTGGTACATGTGACAATAATAAATCAAATCAAATTAAATCAAAATGGAAGGGTCCAAAGGTATTCATGGCCAATGTCACCCTTACGGCCTTTAGTTCGTTACCAATGTAGAGACATTGCATACACTATTGCCCACTTAGTTTGTGATGGGAGAATTAATGCCTCAAGAGCCTGGGTGGATAGGGCCTTCTCCAATAAAAGTCCTTCTACCTTCTTCCTTTTCCTTCCACCATCTTGTCCTCCTCCATGTCAACTCTGCCAATTTTCCCTGTCATGTTAGGAGCCAAGAAACTACTGCAACCATAAGGAGGAGTAAGTGATCTGAGCAAAGCCAGTGCTTTCATCACATTGCCTTACAACTCTGTAGTTCAGTAACCTTAAGCTGTACAAAGTGCCACGAGATCCTGTCATGCACTGGGGACCGTCTATGCCTCTGAGTCAGAAGTCCCAGGTTCAAGATTCTCCCATGGAATTGATATCCAAAACCATGACATAACACAGGTATCAGCCTACAGATCATTCCAACGCATGTCAACGGCAGGCAGTAAGATCAGCAGTGATTCCTGGTCACCCATGTGATGGAGAGTACATGGACACTCTATCCATCTCTCCACATCTGCGTATTCTAACTTGAGTGAACTTTGACATATCACCAACATCAAAATCTTCTACTAACTCAGCAGTAGCTAGGAGAAATCAAACACTGGCTTGAATGTAGTTGATGATCCTATTAAACAACATGTAGTGGGAAGACAGGGAAGGTGGGGGAGGGAATGGGGTGAGTGATCACTTTGCTGCTGAGTGCAAGTTTTATTGGGTGAGTTTAAGACAGAGCACCAGCTGATTGGTTCAGATTAAACTGGTATTGCTAGAGTCAAATCAGTGTTACAAGTTGACTGATGTCACAATTTGTCAATTCTGCCTGCTCTAGTGCACATTTCCAGTACTCACACTAATGACTTCATCAAAATCATGCCTTGTGCAGCTCTCGTGAAGTGTGTATATGCAGAAATTATGCCATTTTGAACTTGAAAAGGCAACCACATTGCTGAAATACAGACTCTACATGATCAATTTTGTGCTAAAGCTTTTGCTCTTAAATCTTCATTGCAATGTTCTCTCTGTATTTCTAGGTCTTTTAAGGTTGCGAAGAAGGCAAATTTCAAGATAAAGGAGCTGCAACTTTTGACTACATTTAACCTATGTTTATGTTAAATCTGTCCTGTAAATGCTTGATGGTCACACTACGTGCCAAAAGTGGAAAAAATTCCCATTATCCTGTGCTAACATCAATTATTAAACAGCATAAAAATTCACACAAAAGTGAGGCATTGTGTGACTGAGAGATTCTGGAAAGAGAAACATTTACAAGTTGTTTGATCAGAAGAGGATGTGCACCAGATGTCTGACACATTACACAGAATCATATTTTTAGGTCAGTATCAAGAGTTCATAGTCTTCTATAGTTGAACCATAATAAAATAAATGTCTTTATTATAAATAAATGTTAGAAATGAATGATCATATTGTATTATTCCAACTGACTACAATGCACTACATACTTGAGCAATGGTATTCAACAATCAGCTTCTTTTCATGTACTTAATACTTGCTGTTGTTCACAACTTCACTCCAGAATTGATCTCATTGGAAATAGGCCTCTCGATCCACACCCTTTATCCTATTCCACTAACATCTCACACTAGGGAGTTTACTTCTTGTAGTAAACTTTAGTTAAAGCATTTCTGCCCTTTTGCACTAATTTCCATTTTGAACCAAATTCCGAGCAGTACACTCACTTGGCCTTTGTCTCATTTTACTGATGTCTCCTTCACACTGAACCATAACCCTTAGTGACCTACTTGGGAATCAAGGGTTGGGAGGATAGGCAGGACAATGAAGTTGAGTGCACAATCACAAAAGCTGTGATCTTATCAGATGGTAAGGCAGGGTCAATGTCTGAATGACCTAATGCTGCTCCTGTTTCTTTGCCAGGTTTGCCAGTGACTGCAAAATCCAATTATTGAATCTGCAAACCTAGCATTTTGGAACTGTTATAACAAATGTCATATGTACTATTTGGCATCTCCTGTCATTTAATTTAGGACATCTTTGTAAGTTAATTGTTTAACAGTTTCAATGCTCAAAATATAAGCGCTGCTGTAACTGTAATTGAACATTCTGCAGCACTGCAAAAATCCACACTGAATACTAATAGATAGCAAGATCTGCCAATGCTGGAGTCAGAGACAGCACAGCATGTAGCTGGAGAAATACAGCAGACCAGGCAGCATCAGAGGAGCAGGAAAGTTGACGTTTCGGATCGGGACCCTTCTTCAGACCCAATTTCTGAAGAAGGGTCCCAACCTGAAACGTCAACTTGCCTGCTCCTCTGATGCTGCCTGGTCTGCTGTGTTCCTCCAGCTCCACACTGTGTTATCACTGAATACTAATATATCAATTTCACACTCAACTTCTCCCAGACACGTTTATAGCCTGAGGCTCTATTCCTTGCATTCAGATGATCAAATATAAACTTAACCATTGGCTGTTAAAGTAGGATCAGCAGGGCATGTTAGCTATAGGAACAATCTCATGTGTTATTGTTAGTTTTTCTCAACCTTTGCAAACATTGTTGTTCCTCTTACAGAATTGCACTTTAATATGACAATGATCTTATTGAGCAGAATCTTAGAGAGGCCTGAGTGATGTGGGCTATGACATGAAATGCTGCAGAATCATGTCAGAAATCCAGCAAGGCTTATCTCAATTTCAAGAAAAACTCGCTGCATCTTTTAACTAAGTTCGTCACATTGATGTAAGATTCTTGCTTGGCATCAGTGAGATGGCAATTAAAGTGTATGATTAATGACTTAATTAAATGCAGATCTTGCCTGATTAATATGTAGTTTTCTATCCTACTACACGCTGCCAAAGAACTAGATGCCAAGATTTCTCGACATGGAAGTTACAGCAAGACCTCACTTTGCTGCTTGCTCTAAAGAGCTTCCATGATGGATACTAGGCACCAACATCTCAGAATATGCTCCACTGACAACAGTCGCATGATCCCCATGTCTATAGACATTGACCCAAAATGTGCCAACCTCTAAGAACCCTCATGGCATATCTCTGATCCACTTTCAGTCCACCTTGCACTTCAATGCTGCACCTCAGGGTACAACTACAATTATCATTGCAGCACCGATACTTTGTGCTCAGGGCCATGCACTCAGCTCAAGGACCAGGACACATGTCTGAGCCAGTTGCTTGCTCTTGTAGTACTCAATTGCTTACCTGGATGCTCACAGTGTCCCTGCCTTGTTCTTGGCCATTTTGCACCCTGTGTGTGGCAGAGCTATTACTGTTGCTGCAGGTGGGGACCAAGTGAGTAGGTGGCACAGAGGGGATATAATGTTATTTCTATGGCACTTGACATGTGTGTGATGAATGATAGAAGACATTGCAGGCAATAGTTACAATGGCAGAGAACATGCCTTGGAGAGACAAGTTACAGTTGCAGAAATAGAACGAGTATGAGGTATCGAAGAAAAGGTGGTTGCACTCATGCTGACAGAGTGGAGGTCTTTGACCTTCCCCGTACTCTGTTGGGCATTCCTCCAGCTGAATGAGACTGCACTGACCTGGGTGGCAGCCTCACCAACGTGGCAGGGTCTAAGTTCTTGGCCTTCTCTGCTGTTCCTGGGTAAAAGGAAGTCTCACCTCTGCACCACCCAGTTGAGCAGGATTGTCCATGTCTATGCTATAATGAGGGACATCTATTTTCCCTTGTCTGTCATATCAAGGGCAAGTGAGAGGAATCATGGTGGGCAGTTCCAAATTAACAATGCTTATCTGGCTAAACAACAGCTTTTTAAAGATGGCACAGGTTTCTAGGCTGCCAAGCCATTCCAGGATATCCCGACAGTGGGGTGTTGCACCAGGTATGTAAAGTGATGGAGTGGGACAGGAATCATACAGGAGGGGTGCCCCATGTGAAGGGTAGGTCATTAGTGAAGCGAGATTGGAAAGATGTTAAGAGGAAACTCATTACGCCAGTCCCTACAGAAATCATCTATGATGCTCAATGAAACTGGCACTCAGTCAAAGAACTCTACGATTCAGCCTATCAAAATGATAAATCTTGGTCACATGGACAGTATGTGTTCCCTTTACTGTCTGCGGGTCTGTGTGTTTGTATGTAAGAAGTGTATATTTGTCTAACCTGTGAGTGTGAATCCAACATTAAATTATTTCTGCGTAAGCATTTGACAGTTTAAGAACAAAGAAGATTATTTATTCACATCCTCTTATGTCAAAAATAATGCAACACTTCTCTCACACAGAGACTAGATGAAGTTGATGATAATATACTGTTGTATCTTATAATTACCTGTTTCTTTAGTCACAGGTCTGTGGTTTCTGATATTTTCAGAGGCTGTGAGGTTTATTCGAATTTCAAAGAAATGGTGAACTTGAATTTAGATCAGATTTGAGGAATTCTTCTCTTTTCTTGGAGTCTCCTACTATCAAGGTGTTGCTATTGGTTTCCTTTGCAGCTTGAATGATTTGCAATGAGGTACATAATTTTTTAGCGGAACTCTGTCTGCAAAGAAGTTTCTTCTGATTTTATATGCAATCTAATGACAATTCAGACTCAAAACGTTAACTCTGACTTTTCTCTTGACAGATACCACCAGACCTGCTCAATTTCTGCAGCACTTTTCGTTTTGGTTTCAGATTTCCACCATCTGTAGATTTGTTTCTATTGACTTTCTTTAGTTTTAGTCTGCCTTTTAATGGGGAGGGTCTTGTTGTGCAGTGGTAGTGACCTAGCTGTGGAACAGAAGGTTTGGGTTCAATCTGTCTGAGCAGGTATCTACCTTATATTAGGTATGACTCCACAGCACAAAAGCCATTCATAAGTTGGCACTAGTTAGCAGTTAAAATTGGTCACCATTAGTCATAACTATATATGGATTCATTTGCGTGAAAATTGAGAACTATCACAGTCGAAGATTTTCTTCAGATATAGAAATTAATTGACAGTTTCATACAAATCCAAATGAACTTTAAAAATCAAATATTTCCTAGAAGATAATTTCCAAGCAATGTAATTTAAATTCTATCTTTTTTTAAAATCTTTGGCTCTTGATTATTTTCTATTCCAGTTTTTTGTCATAGTGGATGATATTTAGCATTGTATGCATCTTTGCATGCTACCCAAAATATTTACTTAATCAGAGCGAGTATGAAATTGCTATACGGCAGTACTTGTAAGAAGAGTGATTTAGAGTGGAAATTTGGAAGCTTAGAGACTGGACGAGAGAAGAAATGTTAGAAAATTGAAAATAAGGAATGCACAAGAAGACCAGAATGAGAGGAGAGTAGAGACCTTCCAGGGGTGTAAGGCCTAATGAAGAATATCACCTGAATGAGATATTGGCCATTGTCCAAGTATAGCGCCTCTGAGAGAAGGAAAGAAAGGGAAAGAACTGAAGGAAATGCTTATGAAAAATAGTTCTCCTTTTGGAGCCATAGCTGGCCTAAAGGAGTAAGTCAGAATGATACGTAAAGCTACGAAGTAAATGTGCAGCTGAGTAAATTTTGAGCAAATATATCAGCTCCATAGTTACTAATAAATTAGTGCAGTAAATATGAAAACTGAATTTTAAATGCAATATTTTTGAAGAACAGTATGCAGAATATATTCATAACCTTAATGTAAATATGCATGATATTTTTGAATGAATGAATGATTTTATTGTCACATGTATTTTACTGTCAGAAAAACAGCAAAATACAGTGAAAAGCTTTTTCAGTGTCACCAATGATTCAGTGCCATTTTGAATAGTTCTAAGAATAAGACAAAAATAGAAAGATATAGCTTAAAGGGAATCCATCTGTCCTGAGCCAACTCATCATCACCTTAATTGTATATGTTATATGCAAGTGTCATCTCAGCTGGTTGTCAGGAATGATAACTCAGCAAGTAGCCATTTTAACGGCAAAAGAGGAAGCTAACAAGTTAGCATCATATGTTCCTCAGAACCATGCAGTCTTTTACTCCTGAAATCCTCTCCTCATTCCCAGGTCAATGGATTTGCCAAAAATGAGGTTAATGACTTGGGTTAAGTCACCGGAAGAGATTTTCCTGGTGACAGAAGAGATGCCCATCAGAATTTTCCACTTCTGCACTTGCCAGCCTATGATTTTCCATCCATTAAATGAATGGGTGGAAAATTATGGTCTGTCGAGTACAGATGTCGAAAACCCTGGCTACAATCTCTATTTTCAGGCATATACTTTGATGGAAATCCAAGCTTAATTGTGGAGACAATTTCAGATCTTTTTTCTCCTATGCTGGAGACCAAGATGTATAAAAATACAAACATATCGAGAAATAGAAGACCAGCTGGTCCACTAAGTCAGTACAATCCTGTAATAGTGCAACCTGGGAAGACACATTTGGGAAAAACTCCTAGAAACTCCTCTAACTCATAGAACAGGGACTGAGATCATTAATTCCACTTAACCATCCCTCCTTTTAGTATTTGGGATGCGTTAATGATTGCAGGAACAAATTTGTAGAGTGGGTAGATAATGGAAGATTGAATTTAAAACAGTACAGTGTGAGATGGTCAGTTCAGGAGGAGGAATAACGAGGCTGCTAATTCCTTGGAACATGAGAAGCTAAAAGAGGTAGGAGTGCAAAGATATCTAGAAACATAAATAAGTAAGTTGTTAAAAGTAGGTTAAAAAATGTTAAGGCTACACAGCATGTAAACATACTACTGGGGTGTATTTGTAATGGAATAGAATGCTACAACAGGAAGGTAACTTGAATTAGAACATAGAATAGTACAACAAAGCACAGGAACAGGCCCTTCAGCCCACCATGCCTGTACTGGTCACGATGCCATTCTAAACTAATCCCATCTGCCTGGACATGTTCCGTATCCATACAGTCATAGAATCATACAGCACAGAAACAGACTCGTCTATGCCAACCAGGGTTCCCAAATTAAACTAGTCCCATTTACCTGCATTCGGCCCATATCGTTCCAAGCCTTTCCTATTCATGCACCTGCCTAAATGTCTTTTAAATGTTATAACTGTACTTCCAACTAGACGCACCACCCTCTATATAAAAAAGTTGCCCATCAGGTCCCTTATAAATCTTTTCCCTCTCACCTTAAAATTATGCCCTCTAGTTTTGAACTCCTTCAAGGAAAGGACCTTTGTTATTCACCTTAGCTATACCCCTCACGATTTTATAATCTCTACAAGGTCACCCCTCAACCCCTTATGTTTCACGGAGAAAAGTCCCAGTCTATCCAACCTCTCCTTAGAACTCAAACCCTCCAGTCCCCGTAACATCCTTGTAAATCTCTTCTGCATCCTTTCCAATTTAATAATCTTTTTCCTAAAGCAGGGTGACCAGAACTGTATGCAGTACTTCAAAAGTGGCATCACCAATGTCCTGTATGTCCGCAACATGATGTCCCAACTCCTATCCTTAATGGTCTGACCAATAAAGGCAAGCATGCTGAATACCTTCTTCACTATCCTGGGGTGCCACCATTTTCAAGGAATTATGTACCTGAGCCCCTGGGTCTCTCTGTTCGACAACTCTCCCCAGTGCAAACCATTAGTTATATAAGTCCTATCCTGGTTTGTCTTACCAAAATTCAACACCCTGTATTTATCTAAATTAAACTCCATCTGTCATTCCTCAGCCCATTGACCCAGTTGATCAAGATCCTGTTGTGCTCCTAGATAACTTCTTCACTGTCAACTATACCACCAATTTTGGTGTCATCCACAAACTTACTCACCATGCTTCCTATATTTTCATCCAAATCATTTATGTAAATGAGAAACAATAGTGGATCAAGCACTGATCTCTGCAGAAAACCACTGGTTACAGGCCTTTGGTCCAAAAAGCAACCCTTTACCACCACCCTCTGTCTCCTACCCCTCTATTCCTTGCCTGCTCATGTATCTGTCTAAATGCCTCTTAAACTTTGCTATTGTATTTGCTTCCACCACCACCTGTTGCGAGTGTACTAGTCATCTACCACCCTCTGTGTGAAAAACATCTCATTTAAAATTGCACCCTCTCACTTTAAAAACTGTGTGCCTAGCATATGACAATACCAACTGGGAATAAAAATGTTCTGACTATCAACCCTGTCAATGCCTCTCATAATTTTATATACTTCTATCAAGTCATCCCTCATCCTCCAATGCTCTGGCAAAAACATGCAACTTTGTCAGACTTCTCCTTATAACTAATACACTTTAAAACATCCTGGTAAACCTTTGTTACACCCTCTCCAAAACCTCTATACATCCTTCTTAAAATGTGGCAACCAAAACTGCAAACAATACTCCAAATGTGGCCTATGTAAAGTTTTGTTAAGCTGTAACATGACTTACCAACTTGTACACTAAATGCCCTGACCGATGAAGGCAGGCATGCTGCACGCCTTCTTTATCACCTTATTCATTTGTGCTGTTACCCTCAGCGAGCTATGGATTTGCATCCCAAGATTTCTCTGTACATCAATGCTCCTAAGGGTGCTGCTATTTACTGCATATTTTCCTCTTGCATTTGACCTCCCAAAATGCATCACCTTGCACTTGTCCAAATTAAACTCATCTGCCATTTCTCCGCACAACTTTTCAACTGATCTATATCCTGCTGTCACTATCCATAAATCCAAACTTCACCTGCAAACTTACTAATTAGTAGATTTTCAACTAAATCATTTATATATTTACAAACAACAGGGGTCCCAGCACTGATCCTTGCGGAACACAACTGGTCACTGACCTCCAGTCAGAAAAATACTCCTCCACAACTACTCTCTGTCTTCTATGATCAAGCCAATTTTGAATCCAACTTACAAACTCACCGTGGACCTCATGTGACTAAATTTTCTGGACCAGCCTACCATGAGGGACCTTATCAATTGCTTTAGTAAATCCTATGTAGATAGCATCCATTGCCTTACCCTTACCAATTATCATTGTCATTTCCTCAAAAAAACCTTAATCAAATTTGTAAGACAAAACCTCTCCTACACAAGGCTAAGTTGACTGTCCTTCATAAGTCCATTCTTTACAAACCGCAAGTAAATCTTGTCCCTAAGGATCTTCACCAATAATTTTCCTACCAGTGATGTAAGGCTCACCAGCCTACAATTTCCTGGATCATCTGTGTTGCCCTTCTAATACAAAGGAACATCATTCACTATTCTCGGATCTTCTGGGACCTCATCTATGGCTAAAGAAGATACAAAGATCTCTGTCAAGGTCCCAGCGATCTCCTCTTTTGCTTCCCTCAGTATCCTGGCATAGATCCATCAGGCCCTGGGGAGTTATCTACTTTAATGTTTTTCAAGACACCCAACACCTCCTACTTCTTAATATTGACATGCTCTTAAGTATCAACGTACCTCTCCCTAATCTTACCAGCATCCATTTTCTTCTCCTTGGTGAATACTCATGTAAAGTACTCTCTAAGGACCTCACTGATTTCCTCTGGCTCCACACATTAAAGTTCCTCAACTCTTTCAAATGTCATCTTTGTTTGTTTTGTTTACTTTTATTCATTTATGGGATGCGAGCATTGCTGGCTAGGCCATCATTTATTGCCTATCCCTTATTGCCCTGGAGAAGGTAGTAGCAAGCTGCCTTCTTGAACTACTACAGTACTTGGGATTAGGGACACACACTGTGCTGTTAGAAGGGATTTTTGGGATTCTGACCCAGCAAACAGTGAAGGAGCAGCGACATAGCTCCAGTCAGAATGATGGGACTTTAGGGGAACTTGCAGGTAGTAGTGTTCCTGTACATATGGTGCTTTTGTCCTAAGCCATAGAGATCATGGGCTAGAAAAGTTCTGTTGAAGGATCCTTGGTGAGTTAATGTAGTACAGAGTGCCGCTGGTGAACACTGGTGGTGAAATGAGTAAATGTTTAGAGTAATGGATGAGGTACCAGTCAAATTGGAGCTGCTTTGTCCTGGATGGTATTCAGCTTTTTGAGTGTTGCTGCAGCTGCACACCCAAGCAAGTCGAGTGGTTTGTGCCTTGTAGATAGTGGGCATTTAAATGGAGTAAAGAGTCTGCTGAATAACAGTCTAGGTGGGTTAATGCTGACTGCCCATGTGGCATGTCAGACGCTGAGGGAGTCCAATATAAGAAAAAAACCTTAATCAAATATTACATTTATTGCATTTTGAGATATTCTAGCATGGTATACATTTCACTGTGGTCATATTGGACATTAACACTGTTTTAGACTGATGGTGGAGAGCAATTATGTCCTTGTCAAAGTGTTGCCTTAAATGTTAACAAGATTGTTTTCTTGCAAGGTTAAAATTATACAGAAAATTATTAAGACAGATCTTAAGGGATGGAATTCTTAATCAAAGAATTAAAGATTGTTACTTGACGATCTTTATCCAGGCCTTTATCAGTCTTCATCTTTTCCACAAAGCAGTTGAAGACACTGTGGGCCATGGGAGTCCTACATCCTGCAAAATACCCTGTCTTTCTCCCCTGTTCCTGTTCAAATCTGCAGTTGGACTTATGTTGAAACTCTCTCAAAAATCCCAGCTGAACTGTCTTACTTGCATGAAAAGCTTTGAAATTCCAATATTCCATTTTTGGTTGCTGAATCTGTGAATTGCAATCGATCTACTTATTAACTTTTAGGCCTTAGTGAAGAGCTGTTTGAACATGTTTGCTTCAACTTCTCCACACTGCTGAATCATGAACAGCTTCATAGTGAAACACTCATTTGATTTGATATTGGATTTACATTATGAAATTCTGATTTGCCCAAGATCCAATTTTTTCTTACTGTGTGGAGGGTGGAAAAGCTACGGCAGCAGCATTTCTGTTACTGAGCAGATGTTGGAATGGGAGGAGCAGCAGGCCTTTGGAATTTTGCCAACACCATTTATGTGTTGTTAATTTTGACTATGTAGTCCTTGGATTGGTGGAACTGGAAACAACAGTTTATCTCAACAAGCTACAAACAGAAACTGCCAGCTTTCAATCAGAAGCATTGAATCTTTCTTTCTGTTTCTTCAAATTAAAACAATTTTGCTTTAATGTTAAGACTTGACACATTTACTTCCCTTGGCGTGAGGAGACACTGACGATAAAAATCCAACATTGACGACAACATGCCAGTGCAGTCTTCAAATGTCTGAGGAACAGAGTGCTCGAAATTTGAGCAAGATCATGGTCTACAGAGCAGTCATAGTCACCAACCTCCTGTATGTGTCAGAAACATGGACAATGTACAAAAGACACCTCAAATTCCTGAAGATTTCAGCACCGCCTTCACAAAATACTGCACTGGCAGGACGAGCATATTAATTTGAGTATCCTCTCTCAGCCAATACCTCCAGTATCCAGGCACTGGTCACACATGACCAGCTGAGAGAGGCAGACCAAATTATCCACATTCCTGACACAAAACTCCCTAAACGAGTGCTCCACTCTGAGTTCCACAATGGCAAGTGATCACTCGAAGAGCAGAGAAGATGTTACAAGGACACCCTGAAAGTCTCCCTAAATAAATGCAACATCCCCATTGACACATAGGAACAGCTTGTCCTAGAATGCACAAACTGGAGGTGCCCATCACTTTCAGCATCACCAATTGGAGCACACAGAGCCAGGAAAAGCATGTAGAATCCAAAGTGTCTCATTCATCGGCCTCCTCAAAAACTATCTGCCCCACCCGTGGCAGATTCTGTTGCTCCAGGTACTGGGCTAATGTTCTGGGGACCTGAGTTTGAATTCTGCCATGGCAGATGGTGGAATCTGAACTCATTTTTAAAAAATCTGGAATTAAGAAGCTACAGATTACCATGAAACCATTGTCGATTGTCGGAAAAATCCATCTGGTTCACTAATGTCCTTTAGCGAAGGAAATCTGCATACCTCGTCTGGTCTGGCCTACAGAAACATATTGACCCTCAAGTGCCCTCTGAAATGGCTTAGCAAACCACTCAGTTGTATCAATTGCTACAAAGTCTCAAAAAAACAAAACTGGACGGATCACTTGGCATCGACCTATGCACCAGAAAAGACAATCGCAGAAACAGTACTGTTGATTCTGCAAAATCCTCCTCACTAACTGCTGGGGGCTAGTGCCAAAACTGGGAGAGCTGTGTCTCAGACTAGTCAAGCAACCAGCTTGACATATTCATTTTCACAGAATCATTCCGTACAGTCACCACCATCACCATCCCTGGATATGTCCTGTCCCACTAGTAGGACAGAATCAGCGGGAGTGGTGGCACAGTGATGTCCAGTTGGAAGGCAGTTACTCTGGGAGTCCTCAACATTGACTCTGGATCTCATGAAGTCTTATGGCTTCTGGTTAAACATGGACAAAAAAACCTCCTACTGATTACCATCTTCCCTTGGCTTATGAATCGATACTCCTCCATGTTGAACAGAACTTGGAGGAAGCACTGAGGATGGCAGGGGCACAAAATATACTTTGGGTGGGGGACTTCAGTGTCCACCACCAAGACCAGTTTGGCAACAGTACTACTGATCGAGCTAATCAGGTCCTAAAGGGTATAGCTGCTAAATTGTGTCTCTAGTAGATGCATCTGTCCCTGACAGTATCGGTAAGAGTGCCCACTGCACAGTCCTTGTGGAAATGAAGACCCGTTTTCACATTGAAAATTACCTCCATCGTGTTGTGTGGCGCTATCTCCATGCTAAATGGGACAGACTTCCAACAGATCTAGCAACTCAAGGCTGGGAATCCGTGAGGTGCTTTGGGCTACCAGCTGCAGCAGAACTGTACTCCAGCACAATCTGCAACCTCATGGCACGCCAGTACAGTTACAGCACTGGCATCTACCTGACAATGTGGAAAATTGTCCTACATAAAAAGCAGAGCAAATCCAACCCATCCAATTATTGCCCCATCAATCAACTCTCAATCATCAGGAAGGTAATGGAAGGTGTCATCAACAGCACTATCAAGCAGCACCTGCTCAGCAATAGCCTGCTCAGTGACGCCCAGTTTGGATTCTGTTAGTGCCACTTAATTCCTGACCTCATTACAGCCTTGGTTCAAACATGGACAAAAGAGCTGAATTCCAGAGGTGAGGTGAGAGTGACAGCCCTTGACCTCAAGGCTGCATGTGACCAAGTATGGCATCATGGAGCCTCAGCAAAACTGGAATCAATGGGTATCAGGGTCAAATTCTCCAGTGGTTGGAGTCATACCTGGTAGACAGGAATATGGTTGTGGTTGTTGGAGATCAGTCATTTCAGCACCAGGACATCTCTGCAGGAATTCCTCAGAGTAGTGTCCTAGGCCCAACTATCTTCATCGGCATCATCAATGACCTTCCCTCCATCATAAGATCAGAAGTGGGGATGTTTGCCTATGATTGCACAATGTTCAGCACCATTTGTGACTTCTCAGATACAGCAGCGGTCCATGTTCAAATGCAACAAAATCTGGACGATATCCAGGCTTAGGCTGACAAGTGGCAAGTAACATTTGTGCCACACAAATGCCAGGCTTTGACCATCACCAATAAGAGATAACCGAACCACCGCCCCTTGACATTCAATGATACCATCACTGAACCCCTCAGTATTTACATCCTGGGGGTTACTATTGACCAGAAACTCAACTAGACTCACCACATAAACACAGTGGCTACCAAATTAGGTCACAGACTGTGTATACTGTTGCGAGTAACTCACCTCCTGACCCTGCAAAGCCTGTCCACCATTTACAAGGCACAAGTCAGGAGTGTGATGCAATACTCTCCACTTGCCTGGAAGGGTGCAGCCCAGGTTATTGTTGAACAGGTGCTGCTTGATAGCACTGTTGATGATACCTTCCATCACCTTCCTGTTGATTGAGAGTTGATTGATGAGGCAATAATTGGACGGGTTGGATTTGTCCTGCCTGGATGGGTGCAGTCCCAATAACACTCAAGAAACTTGACACCATCCAGGACAAAGCAGCACATTTGATTGGTATTACATCTCAAGCGTCCACTCCATTTACCACTGACGCTTAGTAGTAGCAGTATGTACTATCTACAAGATGAAAGAGATAGCTGAAGAGATAGTGGAGGCATACTGGTGATCTTTCAGGAATCACTGGAGTCAGGGGGGGTCCCAGAGGACTGGAAAATCACTCAGGTAAACCTCCTGTTTAAGAAGGGAGTAAGGCAAAAGATGGGAAATTACAGGCCAGTTAGCCTGACCTCATTCTTTAGTCCATTGTGAAGGATGACATTTCTGAATACTTGGAACTGCATGATAAAACAGGGTGAAGTCAGCACGGTTTCATCAAGGGGAGATCATGCCTGCTAAATCTGTTAGAATTCTTTGAGGAGGTAATGAGCAGGTTAGACCAAGGAAAGCCAATGGATGTTGTCTACTTGGACATCCAGAAGGCCTTTGACAAGAGCCAGACAGGAGGCTGCCGAGTAAGATAAGAGCCCATGGTGTTAGAGGCAAGGAACTAGCATGGATAGAAGATTGGCTCTCCGGCAGAAAGCAAAGAGTGGGATAAAAGGGTCATTCTTGGGATGGCAGCCGGTGACTAGTGGTGTTCCGCAAGGGGAGAAAATTCAGAAATCTCAAGTGCAAAGCGACTCAGGAATCCTAGTCCAGGATTCTCTTAAGGTAAACTTGCAGGTTGAGTTGGTAGTTAGGAAGGCAAATACAATGTTGGCATTTATTTTGAGAGGAGTAGAATATAAAAGCAGGGATGTACTTCTGAGGTTTTATAAGGCTCTGGTCAGACCACATTTAGAGTATGGTGAGCAATTTTGGGCCCCATACCTCAGGAAGGATGTTCTGGCCCTGGAGTGAGTCCAGAAGAGGTTCATGAGAATTATCCCAGGAATGAAAGACTTAACATATGAGGAACATTTGAGGACTCTGGATCTATACTCAATGGAGGTTAGAAGGATGAAGGGGGTTCTAATTGAAATGTACAGAATACTGAATAGCCCACACAGAGTGGACGTTGGGAAGATGTTTCTATTAGCAGGAGAGACTATGACCTGAGGGCACAGCCTTACAGTAAAGGGAATGGAGATGAGGAGAAACTTCTTCAGCCTAAGAGTGGTGAATCTATGGAATTCATTGCTGCAGAAGGCTGTGGAGACCACGTCATTGAGTATATTTAAGACGGAGATAGACAGGTTTTTGATTGTCAAGGGGAATGGGGAGAAAGCGGGAGAATGGGGTTTAGAAACTTATCAGTCATGGTTGAATGGTGGAACAGACTCAATGGGCTGAATGGCTTAATTTCTGCTCCTATATCTTACAGTCTTATGGTCTTAAGATGCACTGCAAAAATTCACCAAAGATCCTCACACAGTACCTTCCAAACCCACAGCTACTTCCATCTAGAAGGACAAGGGAAGCAGATACATGGAAAAACCACCACCCTCAAGTTCCCCTCCTAGCCATTCACCATCCTGACTTGGAAATATATCATCATTCTTTCACTATCATTGGGTCTAAGTCCTGTATTCCCTCCCTTAAGGTATTGTGGGTCCACCCACAGCAGGTGGATTACAGCTCACCACCACCTTCTGAAGGGCAACTAGGGACGGTTAATAAGTGCTAGCCAGCCAGTGATGCACGCATCCCACAAAAATGAATGAAAAAACAAGAGTACACTATTCAGTCACCACTGAACCCCACTCTGATTGAAAGCAAATCATCTTCCACACTGAGAGACTATCAAAGAAGGAAAGCCTTTGCTGACATAAAAACTCACTGCACTTCAGCAGCCTTTTATTGCACCAATACTTTAAGATTTTTAACATTAAAAGCATTATATAAATGAAATTCATCCTGTTTTTAATTGAAGCTGCCCTTTCAAATATTATGTTAATGGAACATGATGTTGGCCAATATAATTAAGTCCATATAAGATGTTAAGAGCAGCAGTAGATTGTAAGGACCCATTGAGTCAGTGCCACCATTCTTAATTTATCTGATAATCCTTAACTCCACCTTGTTGTCTTTCATATTGGGATCTAATATGAAGGAGGTAAAGGAGAAATTATCTCATCATTTCAGTTGAATTCAAACCCAGAATCCCGAGAAAAAAATACAACTGTACATACGCTAGTTGTTAAATATAACACGCAAGCCTTGAAATTCTTTGCATTCTCGGCTTAGTTTGACCATGAGACACAGTGGCAGAAGTAGTCCATTCAGCCCATTGAATCCGCCTTACCATTCAATGAGATCTGATAATCCTGAACTCCAATTTCCTGCCTTATCCTCATAACCTCGATTTCTTTAACTTCAAAAAAATCTGTCAGCTTCAAATATACACAATAACCCAGCCTTGACAGCCTGCTGCAGCAGTGAATTCCACATATTCACCACAGTCTGAAAGAAAAATATCTCCTATTCTGTGTTTTAAATAAGCGAATTCTTACTCTGAGAATGTGCTCTCTGGTCCTCGATTCTCTCACAGAGCGAAACCATCTCTCCACATGTAGCCTGTCAAACCCCCTCTCCTCTTAAGAGGACCCCTCCATACCGAGGATCTATCTAGTGAAGTTTCTCTTGGCTGCCTCCAGTGACGGTGTATCTTTCCCACCCCAGTCTTGCAGACTGAGGTATGGTAGAATTGGGGTTGAGGTTTATCATGATTAAGCCAATCAGGCAATGTTGGCACAGTGGCAGTCATGGATCTCTATGCCCAAAATGAAAGATCATAAATTCCTGTTTTTTATGTCAGCATATGTGTAGATTTTAATTAAGTTTATTTCTGCCTTATCAATGTGACTGCTGGATGTGGCCTAAATTTACTATGGTAGGGCACCTTAGGCCTGACGTATTCTTCAAGGGAACACAAAACCCTCTCTTGGTTTCCAAATTTAAATGAAGTGGTAGACACACGTGAGTGAAGGGAAAACAAGACACACAAAAGCAGCCCAATGCTCACTTGAGCCAGACTACACATTGTGGTAGAAAATATTATGAGACTTTCTGCTGGGAACCAATCCTGACTACATTAGCAATTAAGCTGGTTTCAGCAAGCTTCGCTCAATTAAGAAACTGCAATTCCGGTAACTACCATGCTGCAGAAGCCTCAAGGGCCTACGATTATAGTAATTTTCCCTGCAACTTATGGCCAAAAGCCCAAACGCCCAAACTATGATCTGTGTAAAGTCGAAAAACACATCTATGGAATCTCAAATTAAGGTTCTTAAAGCAGATTAGGCTCCTATTCATGCTAAGGTGCTGAAAGAAATGGATTCCAAACTTGTAAACCATTAGCTCATTTGTTTGATAGTTCAGTGGTCCAATACTAGAGTGGAGAGAGATATAATATCAATATTCAAAAAGACTACCAAGTCAAAACAAAGAAAAAACACATTCTTCAATTTAAGTCCAGTCATGTATTATTGAAGTTACGTTCTGTGATCATCTACAAACAGCAGAACTTATCCAGGAATAACTGGATTGTTTCTTCAAAAAGAGAATCTCGCTCTCTCTCACTAACTTCATCATATTTTTAAAAATATTTCAATGTGATGAATGATAAAAGGAATGTGGAGATGGGTGAAGATGTAAATTTGAAGTAGAAGACTGGCCATGATCCAACCATATGTCAGAGAAAGCTTCAAAAAGCCTTTATAAAATGATTGACAAAAATCTGCTAAAAGGGATTGAGTCTTAATTGCTGCTCTAGTTTAGATTGTATTTGAGAAGACCATAGTTATCAATTGCAGTAGCAACTCCATGGGGCCAGTCACTCATATACCTGGATTTTGTCAACAACATAAAACCATAAGATTTAGGAGCAAAATAGGTCATGTGGCCTATTGAATCTGCTCTGTCATTTCAAAGGCTGATCTGTTAATCTTCAACTCCACTTCCCTGCCTCTTCCGCACAAACCTTGATTTCCTTACTGATTAAAAATCTACCACAGTTTTGCTTCTATCAGTATGTGAAGAAGAAAATATTACAGAAGACAAATATGGGTCCCTTACAATCAGGAATGGGGGAGTTTATAATAGGGAACAAAGAAATTGCAGAAAAATTAGACATATATTCTGGTTCTGTCTTCATAAAAGTGGACACAAATAATTTCATAGAAAGAATTCACAGAAGAGTTTGGGAACCAAGAGTCTAGTGAGAGATAGGAATTGAAGAAAATCAGTATTAGCATTAGTAGCTAGTGAAATTAATGAGGTTCAAGGCTGACAAATCAGGGCCTGATTATCTGCAATTCAGAATACTGAAGGAAGTGGACCTGGATATATTGGATGCATTGGTGGCCATCTCCCAAAATTCTATAAGGTCTGCTGCAATTCCTGCAGATTGGAGGGTGGCAAATATAATCCCACTATTTATAAAGAGGGGGAGAAAACACAGAGAATCACAGACCAGTTAGCCTAACCTCAATAATGGGGAAATGCTAGAATCTATTATGTGGGTGTGATACTGAAACATGTGGAAAGCATTAATGGGATTAGTCAAAATCAGCACAGGTTTATGAAAGAAACTACCAGAGTTTTTTGTGGTTGTAAGTAGTAAAATAGATAAGGGAGAACAAGTAATGTGGTGTATCTGGATTTCAAGAAGGCTTTTGACAAGGTCCCACAGTAGAGGCTAGTGGGAGAATAAAAGCACATGGGATAGGGGTAGTACATTGGCATGGATTGAGAGTTGTTTCACCGACAAGAAACAGAGATTGACTTGGATGAAGGAACCAAATGCAATATTTCCAAGTTTACTGCTCACACAAAACTAGGTGAGATTATGAGTTGTGAGAATGATGCTAAATGGCTTAAGGGCAATCTAGATAATTTGAGTATGTGGACAAACATATGGCAGCTGCAATGTAACAAGTATAAATGTGAATTTATAAATTCAGTGTGAAAAACAGAAAGTCGGAGTATTATTTAAATAGTAGTATATTGGGAAATGTGGATTTACAAGGTGATCTGGGTGTTTGTATACCAGTCAATAAAGGTAAACAGGCAGGCGCAGCAAGCAATTAGGAAGGCAAATTGTATGTGGGTCTTCACTGCAAGAGGATTTATGTTCAGAAGAAGTGATGTCTTGCTTTAGTTATACAAGCCATTGGTGAGACTGCACTTAGAGTATTATGTGCAGTTTTGGTCTCCCTACCTAAGAGAGGATATTCTTACCATAGAGAGAATACAACGGAGGTTCACTAGGCAGATACTGTAGATGGCAGTATCTTGAGAAGAGAGATTGGTTCAACTGGGCCTGTATTCACAAGAATTTAAAAGAATGAGATGGGATTTGATCCATATATATAAACCTCTAACAGGGCTGGACAGACTAGATGCAGGCAGGTGGTTTCCCCTGGTTGGGCAGTATGGAACCAAGAACCACAGTCTCGGGATACCAGATAAACAATCTAGGACTGAGATGAGGAGACATTTCTTCACCGAGAGTGGTCAACTATTCAATATCAAATATTTGCTACTACAGAAGGCTGTGGAGGCCAGATCCTTCAGTATGTTTAAGATAGAGATTGATTATACTTCAGTTGCTAAACAATATGACTCCTAGCTTCTATGTTTCTAGAAATGTGGTTCCCTGCTAACTGCATCCCATCCTGATATGGAATTATATTGCTATTCATTCACTGTCACTAGATCAAAATCCTGGAACTCACTTCCTACAGCACTGTGGCTCTCCCTAGGCTCCACAGAGTGCAGCAGTCCATGAAGGCAGCTCACCACCACCATCTTCTCCAGGGTAATTAGGAATGGGCAACATATGCTGGATAGTCAGTGACACTCACATTACAAGAACACTGTGGTGAAATGTGAGGTGATACATTTTGGTAGGAAGAACACAGAGATAATATAAAATAAAAGCCACAACTTTAAAGAGCTTGCATGAGTAGAGGAACTTGGGTATATATGTGCATAAATCATTAAAGCTGGCAGAATAGGTTGAGAGAGCAGTTAATAAAGCATACGGTGTCCTAGGCTTTAATAATAATTAACAGAGGCATAGAGTACACGAGCAAAAAGGTTATGCTGAACTTGTTTTACTTAGAAACACAGAAAATAGGAACAAGAGTAGGCTATAGAGCTCTTCGAGCCTGCGCTACCATTTAATACGATCATGGATGATTGTCCAACTAAGCACCCTATTCCAGATTTTACCCCGTACCCTTTGATCCATTTAGCCTATATCCAACTCGTTCTTGAAAACATTCTTTCTATCGAAGAGAATTCCACAAGCTCACCACTTCCTGGGAGAAGAAATTTCTCCTTGTCTCATTCCTAAATGGCTTACCTCATATCCTTAGATTGTGACCTCTGGTTCTGGACTCCCCAGTCATCAGGAACATTCTTCCTGTATTAACCTTGTTGAGTCCTGCTAGAATTCTACAGGTTTCGATGAGATCACCCCTAATTCTTCTAAACTAAAATGAAAATAGAGTCAGATGATCATGCAACACACAATTTGGAGGAAGTCTATCCACCTCATCTATGCCACTCATAATCTTATACACCTGAGGTCCCCCCTCAGTCCTCATTCATAGATAAAATGCTCTAACCCAGGCAACATCCCAATGGATCTCCTTTGCACTCCCTGCAATGCAATTACATCCTTCCCATGCGGTGACCAGAACTGCACGCTGGTAAAGAGGTAGATAAGGTAAAATGAATGTTAATAAGCCTGAGCCCTGTGATCCATTCAGCCTTACCCAACCCTCAGAATGTGGGAGGAGGGGAGCTGCAGTCCAGGAAAACAGTAATCTGAGCCACTATAGGATATAATTGGAGAGAACCTGTTTAGGGATTAATAAGTGTAGGCAGCTAAAGGGACAGCACCCAACTGCATTTGCTAGGTGCCTGTGGACACAGGAATCTTCAGTAATCTAGACTGGACTGCACTGACTCCACAAAAGAGGGTAAATTGGACCTGAACACTTGTCTCATATGCCACTGAGGAAAGCCTGTGAAAATTTTAATCCCACACAGAATAAAGAAGATGGCCCTGGCTTGGGAGAAAGAGATTCATGAATCAGAGCATTTCAAATCAGGTAAGGGAAAAATACACCCAGTAGAAGCTCCAAACCCCAGTCCCATGTGGAAGGATGAAGGGGGCACCCAAAGCAAGGGGAGTTATTATGAGTGCCATCCACCTCCATACACCCATCCCACAAAAAGAGATATGGATCAACAGCAGGGAGGTCCAAGACACCAGCCACTGCCCCAAGGGATATGTTACACTTCACAAGGGACTGCAGGGTACCCAGGCAGTTAGCGCTACCACAGGAGCTAGGTTCAAGATGCCAGTCCATGCTGCTGGAAGGACCAGAGAAACAAGCAGCAGTTAATTTGGTGGGGGCGATCATGCAGCCAAATTTAGTGGAGGAAAACCCACCATCTAACTCCTTGGAACCCTGGTTGGAAACACCACCCAAAGAAGGACAGAGCAGTGCCTCTTCTCAGTGGGTGTGAAGCTCCAGAAGGGACAGTGTGGGACGGCCCTGACAGACAGTGAGGTGGAAGGCCACCCCATTGAACTTTGATGGTACACAGAGGTATCCAGAATGACACTTAATACATCCGAGACTTTGATATCACATGACGTACCAAAAGACAATTCTTCTGAGCAGATTCTGAGCAGGAAGAGGCAGAGACACACCCTATAGAATTTAAACTGAGAGACATAATCTACCATCATCCTGCAATGTTAGTTAATCTCTGTACAGACACGGAGCATATTTTAGGCTCAGACCTTATGAGGAAGTGTAATTTATATTTTGACCCAGCCAATTGTTGTATTTGGCAAATGCCCGAGCTCAATGAAGCCCCAGCAGAGACTGTGGCAGGCACATACACATAGAGAATATATACCATGGGGGAATTGACCCACTGAAATTACTGAGGACCCAGCAGCACAGGCAATTCTCACAGAGCACAAGAATGCGCTCGCCATACACAATCATGACTGCAGTCCTATAGAGGATGAGGAAATGATAGACGGGCAGGGCCCAAAGCCACAAAGAAAATACCCTTTCCCCAAGCAGGCATAAGGGAAGGTGGCCCAAGTTGTTAGCAGCTTGTTAAAGCAAGGAGTCCTAACACCCTGTAGCATCAACCAATAACTCACCAATATGGCTAGTTAAGAACCTGGATGGCTTTTGGTGGTTCACCGTTGATTACAGGGAATTAAATAAAACCACCTAATCATGGCACTGACAGTAGTGACTAGCCCCGAAGCCACGATGGGGCAGACCCACGGGCAAACTATTGCACTTGAGACTGCTAATGGATTTTGGTTCGTGCCCCTCCACTGTCACTGCCAATACAAATTCATTTTCACATTTCAAGGCCAGTGATACACATGGACCTGCTTGTCCCAGGATTTTCACAATTCTCCAGCAATATTTCATCAGAGGCTGGCTAAAGGGTTAGAGAGGTTTTTCCATCCGGACTGCTTGGTACAGTATGTGGACAATCTCCTCCTGCAGACAGAGACAAAGAGCAAACATTTGACACAGTTAAAGGGACTGTTAACCCTCCTCATCCTCCTCGGACTAACCCCAAGAAGGTACAGGTCATGAGGTCCAGGTCTCACACTTGGGAACTGTGAGAGCTCGCGGAAACATGGAATAGAAGGGAAGCACTTCAAGGCTGTAACCCATTTTCCCCTCCCCAGGGATGGAGCTTACTGTGTTCCTTTCTGGTCTTCGTGGAATGCTGTCAGAACCATATTGATGGTTTCATCACTAATGTTGCCCTCTTCTCTGATCTCCTTAAAAGGAATGCCCCATGGGAATGGACTGAACAGCTGCTGCTGAATTAAAACAGGCCTTAGCACAGGCCCCCACACTGCACGCACCTGACCCAGAAATTCCCTTCACCTTGGAAGTTGCAGCCACAATGCCACACTGCCAGCTGTACCTTTTCAAGAGTGACACAATAAATTCAGACTGGTAGCCTCAGTTTCCCAGACAAGCCAGTACAGCAGGTTCTCTACTTTTGAGAAGTACTTGCTAGTTGTATTCTGGTAGCTGTATTTTGCCTGGATGATTGGCCGAGAGCCGCTAACCATTCTGATATAACACATCCCCATTTCCACTTTTGTTTGATGGCAAGATTAACAGCGGTATGGTCAACCAAAACCACAGTGTACTGGAACCTGATGTTACAGGATCATGACATTATGGTCAAATGAATCAAAGTGCCCACCTTCCTTGGTGACAATTTGAGCTATGGAGGAGAGCTCCACGAGTATCAGGTAGTGGCAACAAAGGGACCATTTGTGGCAAAACAAAACAGGGAAGGCCCATGGAAACCTGGAAAGCACAAGAGAGACCCTTTCCCGTAAGAATATTCATACACGGATCCTCTACAATTGAGGATGGACTCCAAAAGACGGATTGTGATGTGTATATGGAGAATGTCAGAAGTCACATAACACCAGGTTACAGTCCAACAGGCTTATTTGAAATCACAAACTTTTGGAGTGCTGCTCCTTCATCAGATAAAGTGGAGGGAAGAGCACAGGTCTGTAACTACACAGAGAACCACAGAGGCGAACCCCTAATAGAGTTCCCAAATAAAACAAGCACCCAGGCTGCCGAGTTGGCAGCTGTAGCCTCATGATCAGCCACCCCTTGAAAAACTCCCCCCACCAGCAGGCAGACACTCAGACAGCATGGAAGTCTCCAAAAGTTTAACTGACTGTGGGAATCTAAAGCATTCGCCTCAGCTGATGGAAAGCCATTATTGTATGCACCCCTGCTCAAATTTATTCCCCAACCTGCCGAAGGCCGCAAGTACAGCATCATTATTGTTAGAACCTACTACCGATCTTCCCCAGCTGAGAACATAACGGCAAATGAATTGGCTCAGCGCGGTGCCCATGAAGGAGAACCATGGCAGCCCCCTATGCCAGAACAAATAGACACCATCACTGAGAGTCCCAAACCAAGGTCAAAGATCTGGTACAGGCTCACAGCAGCAACACTGAGTTAAAGCATGTACAGTAGGGAATGATCTCTGCCTCGTATAGCAAGTGGGATGACAAGTTAAATACAGAGGATGGACTTGTTCTCAAAGATGGATAGTATGTGGTACCGGTCCAGGATTGAAAATCAAGTGATTTATCAATGCCACAATGTCCAGAGTCATTAAGGGACAGAAGCCATGACTCAGAATTAAAGGGATTGTGTTGGTGGCCAGAAATGGAAAAAGACGTATGACATCATGTTGAGAATTGTATCATCTGTGTCCAGAAAACTTCTGACAAGTACGTCAATAAAGGAGAGTTAAGGCATACTTGGCCAAATAGACTATGTCGGCCCCCTACCACTCTGTAAAGGGGGATATAAGTATATCCTGGTCATTATGGATATTTTCAGCAAATCAATAGAGGTGTTCCCCATTGAATAAACATTGCTAAAGTTGAAACAGACATCTTAATTCAGCGCATTTTCTCCACAGTATAAATTTGGATGAGGGAGCCCATTTCACTGCCCTGCTAATGCAGGTAGTGGTGAATGTATTTGCTGTCAGCCAAACGTTCCACATCACTTACAATCCTCAATCCAGTGGGATTGTAGACAGGAAGAATCACACCATCAAAGGGATACGGCAAAAGGTCGTCAAGCAAAACAACTCGATCTGGAACATAGTTTTACCCTTTATCCTCATGCTCATTAGGAACTCACTCTCTAGTTCAACTGGATTCACCCCCATGTGAGGTTTCGAACCCTGAATAGGATTGGACTTGACAGAGCTCGAGGTCGAAGCCCTCTGCCACAGGAAAACTGACAATTCTATGAGAAAATGTACAGGTTGCACACAAAGCAGCATCCATCTGAACAGCTAAACAGGAAAATGTGGAGTAAGGCATACTTTGATTAAATATCTGTTTGCAGCTGTTTTTCCAGCAGTCTTGGGCTTCATTGATCAGATGGATTGTTTTTGACTTGTTCTTGGGATGTGAGTGTCAGCTGCAAGATTAGTATTTATTGCCCATTCCTAATTACCCCTGAGAGGGTGGTGGTGAGCTGCCCCTTGAACTATTGCAGTCCTTATAGAACGTAGAACAGTACTGCATATCAACAGGCCCTTCAGCCCTCAATGTTGTGCAACACATAACACCAAATTAAACTAAACCCTTCTGCCTGCTCTTGGTCCATATCTCTCCGTTCCTTGAATATTCATGTGCTTATCTAAAAGTCCCTTAAACACCCCTATCATATCTGCCTCCACCACCAGCGCTGGAAGCGTGTTCCAGACTCCTACCATTCTCTGTGTAAAAAACTCGCCCCTCACATCTCCTTTGAACTTTCCCCTTTCTCACCTTAAATGCATGACCCCTAGAATTAGACATTCCAAGTCTGGGAAAAAGATTCTGACCGTCAAACCTATCTATGCACCTCAGAATTTTATAAACTTCTATCAAGTCTCCTCTCAGCCTCTGCTGCTCAAGAGAAAAGAACCCAAGTTTTTCTAGCCTCTCCGTATAGCTCATACCCTCTAATCCAGGCAGCATCCTAGTAAACCTCTTCTGCGTCCTCTCTGAATCCTACACATCCTTCTTGTAATGTGGCAACCAGTATTGAATGCAATACTCTATGTGTGGCCTAACCAAAGTCTTGTAAAGCTGCAACATGACATCCTGACTCTTGTACTCAGTTCCCTGACCAATATAGGCAAGCATGCCATACGATTTCTTTACCACCCTATCAACTTGTGTGGCCACTTTCAGGGGGCTATGGACTTGAACCCCTAGATTCCTCTGTACGTGAATACTGTTCAGAGTCCTGCCATTAACTGTATACTTTTCCTTAACATCTGATCTCTCAAAGTGCAGCACCGCATGCTTACCCAGATTAAACTCCATTTGCCATTTCTCTGCCCATATCTGCAACTGATCTATATTCCGCTGTATCCTTTGACAACCTTCTATGCTATCCACAACTCCATCGATCTTTGTACCATCTGCAAACTTACTAACCCCACCCATCTACATTTTCATCTAAGTCATTTATATATATCACAAACAGCAAGAGGTCCCAGTACAGATCCCTGCGGAATATGACTAGTCATAGA
>NC_063334.1:102050369-102061676 GCF_021869965.1 Rhincodon typus
GCCACTGCCTGGCATCTGTGCGGCATGAATGTTACCTACCGCTTGTCAGCAAAACTTGGACATTGTCCAAATTTGTTGCATGTGAACATGGACTGCTTCAGTATCTGAGGAGTCATAAATGGTGTTGAATGTTATGCAATCATTGGTGAATATTTCTGACCTTGTGATGGAGAAAATATCATTGATGAAGCAGCTGAAGATGTTTGTGCCCATGACACTACCCTGAGGAACTCCTGTAGAGATGTCCTGGTGCCCAGTTGACTGACTTCAAACAACCACAACATCTTCTTATCTGCCAGGTGTGACTCCAATTAGCAGAGAGTTTGCCCCCTAATAGCCATTGATTTCAGTTTTGTTAGGGCCTCTTTTTGCCACATTAAGTCAAATGCGGCCTTGATGTCAAAGGCTGTCACGCTTACCTCACCTGGGGAATTCAGCTGTTTGTACATATTTGAACCAAAGACTGTAAGGACGTCAGGAACTGAATGGTCCTGATGGAACCCAAACTGGGTGTCAGTGAGTAGGTTATTGCTGAGCAGGTGCTGCTTGACAGCCCTGTTGATGAAGCATCCTGTCACTTTACTGATGTGGCAGGGCTGTAGAGCTTAGATCTGATCCATTGGTTGTGGGATCACTTAGCTCTGGCTATCACTTGCTGTTTATGCTGTTCGGCTATTAGCAAAATCCTATTTGGTATCTTCACCAGGTTGACCTTTTTTTTTAGTTATGTCTGGTGCTGTTCCTGGAATGTCCTCCTGCACATTGAACAGGGTTGATGCCCTGGCTTGACAGTAAAGGTTAAATGGGGAATATGCTGGCTATAGGTTCATATTTGTGCTAGTGCAGTTCTAGTACTCCCGATGGGCCACAGAGCCTCATTGATACTCAATCTTGAATTGCTGGAACTGTTTGAAGTCTGTTCCATTGAGCATAATGATTGTGCCACGCAACACAATGGATGGTATTGTCTGTGTAAAGGCAGGTCTTTGTCTCCACAAGGACTGTGAGATGGTCACTCTTACCGATACCGTCATGGACAGATGCATCTGCAGCTGGCAGATTGTTAAGGATGAGGTCAAGTCTTAGATGAATGGGCCAAAATTTGGCCAATAGAGTTTAATGTAGATAAGTATGAGGTTATCTACTTTGGTTGGAAAGAATAAAAAAGCAACCAAATATCCAAATGGAGAAATATTTTAAAATGCTTTTGTGCAGAGGAATCTGGGTGTCCTCGTGCATGAGTCACAGAAAGCTTGCATTCAGATACAGCATGTATTAAAGAGATAAAGTAGAATTTTAGCATTTATTGCTAATGCAGTGTAGTATTAAAAGAAGAGAATTATTTTTGAAATTCTACAAATCATTGGTGAGACTGAATCTGGAGTACTGTATACAGTTTTGGTACCCTTACTTGAGGAAGGATGTAATTGCATTCGAGACTGTTCAGAGAAGGTTCATTAGATTCATTCCATAGATGAAAGGCTTCTCTTATGATGAGAAATTGGGCAATTTAGGTTAGATTGCATTGGAACAATCTATGTTCGCTGGAATTTAGAAGAATGAATGGAGATGTAATTGACGTATGTAAGATGCTAAAGGAGATTGACAAAGTAAATGTAGAGCAGATGTTTCCCCATGTGGGGCAATTTAGAATGAGAAGTTATAGTTTTGGGCTAAAGGATGGCAGATTTAAAAGGTTGGCGCGAGAATGAATTACTTCTCTCAGAGTGTCATGAATCTGTAGAATTCATTTCCCCAGAATACGGTGGCTGCCAGGATACTGAATACATTTAAGGAGGAGATAGATAGATTTTTAATTTGTAATGGGCTGAAAGGTTAGAACATAGCACAGTACAGCACAGCAACAGGCACTTCAACCCACCATGCCTGTGCCAATGCTGATGCTATTCTAAACTAATCTCTTCTGCTTGCACATGGGCCATATTCCTCTATTCTCTGCCTGTTCATGTGTCTGCCTAAATGTCTCTCAAGCTTTGCTAATGTATTTGCTTCTACCATGTCCCCTGGCAGCGTGTTCCAGGCATCTACCATCCTCTGTGCAAAAATTTGGCAACATATTTTTAAAATTTCCCCCTCTCACCTCAAACCAATGACCCCCAGGATTTGACATTTTCATCCTGGAAAAAAAAGCTCTGATTATCCATCCTATCCATGCCTCTCATAATTTTATAAACTTTCATCAGGCATCACCCAAAGCCTCTGAAGCTCTAGCGGAAGTGACAAAGTTGATAGCTGAGGGAAGGGTTGTAGATGTCATATACATGGACTTCAGTAAGGCGTTTGATAAGGTTCCCCATGGTAGGCTGATGGAGAAAGTGAAGTCGCATGGGGTCTAGGGTGTACTAGCTAGATGGATAGAGAACTGGCTGGGCAGCAGGAGACAGAGAGTTGTAGTGGAAGAGAGTTTCTCAAAATGGAGAACTGTGACCAGTGGTGTTCCACAGGGATCCGTGTTGGGACCACTGTTGTTTGTGATATACATAAATGATCTGGTGGAAGGTATAGATGGTCGGATTAGCAAGTTTGCAGATGACACTAAGATTGGTGGAGTAGCAGATAGTGAAGGGGACTGTCGGAGAATGCAGCAGAATATAGATAGATTGGGGAGTTGGGCGGAGAAATGGCAGATGGAGTTCAATCCAGGCAAATGTGAGGTGATGTATTTTGGAAGATCCAATTCAAGGGCGAGCTATATAGTAAATGGAAAAGCCCTGAGGAAAATTCATGCGCAGAGAGATCTGGGTGTTCAGGTCCATTGTACCCTGAAGGTGGCAACACAGGTCGATAGAGTGGTCAAGAAGGCATATGGCATGCTTTCATTCATCGGTGGGGTTATTGAGTACAAGAGTTGGCAGGTCATGTTACAGTGGTATAGGACTTTGGTTCAACCACATTTGGAATACTGCGTACAGTTCTGGTCACCAAATTAACAAAAGGATGTGGATGCTTTGGAGAGGGTGCAGAGGAGGTTCACCAGAATGTTGCCTGGTATGGAGGGTGCTCGCTATGAAGAGAGGTTGAGTAGATTAGGATTATTTACATTAGAAAGATGAAGGTCGAGGGGGGACCTGATTCAGGTCTACAAAATCATGAGAGATATAGCAAGAAGCTTTTTCCCAGAGTGGGGGACTCAATTACTAGGGATCAAGATTTCAAGGTGAGAGGGGAAAAGTTTAAAGGAGATATGTGTGGAAAGGTGGTGGGTGCCTGGAACGCGTTGCCAGCAGAGGTGGTAGAGGTGGGCACGATAGCGTCATTTAAGATGTATCTAGACAGATACATGAATGGGCAGGGAGCAGAGGGATACAGATCCTTGGAAAATAGGCAACAGGTTTAGATAGAGAATCTGGATCGGCGCAGGCTTGGAGGGCTGAAGGGCCTGTTCCTGTGCTGTAATTTTCTTTGTTCTTGTTCTTTGAAAACAATCCAAATTTATCTAACGTCTCCTTATAGTTAATACACTCCAATCTAGGTACTATCCTGGTAATCCTCTTCTGCATCCTCTCCAAAGCCTTCACATCCTTCCTCTAGTGCGGCGACCAGAACAATGCACAGTAATCAGCCATGGTCATATTAAATGGCAGAGCATGCTCAAGGAGCTGAATTCCCAACTTCTTATGACTGATATTCAATACCGGCTCACAAAATTCATCAAATGTTATACTGTACTTTTACAGAGCAAACCAACCTGTCAAAAGCAGTTTGCTTTTACCTTGGAACTCCAAACAGCTCCACATGCATATCTTTTGAGCACTCCTGACCTGCTGGCAAGATGATTCCTGGGCATCCTCCTATGCCCTAAGGTTGGCAGATTTTGTCTGCTAATAATTAAGGGACATGTCAGGGATTAACTTGGAATAAAAATTTTGAGCTTTCTCAGTTATCATTTCTTGTGCCCATCATTAGCTATCCCGGTGCCTTTTCAAAGGTGATTTAAGAGGATTCCACCTCATTCTCTTCAAATTTAGGCATGAACTTAATATATTTAAGAGCCTCGAGACTTTGTTCTGGGGCATGGAGAATGTTATGGAGAGATGTGAGGGGTGGCAAAGATAGTTTTCCTTAATGGTTTCTATCTGCTTAATTTCTTTCTGGACTTGTAATTCCAATCACAATGTTCAGAGCTGGAAAACCCTTCCCTCTCTCTCTCTCTCAGTCCCTAAACTCTAGCTGAATTCACAGCTTTTCCAGCCTTTCTTGCCAGGTGATGAGGCATTGCTCAGTTTACATTTCTAACTCTACATCTGACTGTCCTGAATACAGATTGAGGTTAAGATGCTCGAACAGCATCAGGAGCATTTCAGTCCTTTTGGCTTTACTGCTGCTCCCTTGAAACCACTTTTAACTGATCTGTGCTCAGTGACATTAATGTTTCACTTGTCAGATTTCATTTCTCTAGAAGTGCCAATGTATGGGAATTTGCTATTGTTTTAGTGTGAGATCAAAATTAGCTTGCTGTGGTTCTTGTATTTGTTTCAGAAGTAATTTGAGCCACTGATCTTTCATTTTCTTTTGGGATCTAATTCGTATTTTTTGATCCGAATTAGGCTCATTTTAAAATTTTGGACAGTGGTAAAAAGTTTATACTTCTCATCAACTTTTTGTTATGTTTTGGCTCATATAAATGGATCAGTCCCAGACATGGTCTCCAAACACTGTCACGGACAAAGGGAAATGCAGGTGAATTTAAACAATAATTGCTTTTCCTTTTTTTAAACCAGAAAAGCGAGGCTTTGCGTGATTTACTCATTTCCCTATTCATAACTATTTATTACTACATAAGCACAAAAGATGTTTCCAAACCCTGGTTTTCAGATTCCAAGTTTTGAAATAAGTTCTGAGCAAAAAAAAATGAGCATATTTAGGGTTTATTAACAAAACATTCAAAATACTTTGTTACTCCAACCACGTACACAAGCGCTCAGGATATTACGGAAGACAGGAGGGGAGATAGGTTATAAGTTACAAGTTTTGGTTAATCCAGAGGTACTAAAAAGCAGTTCATGTGAGTTATAACTTCCCAGTGGTCAGTGTCCAATAATTATTTTCTCAGTGAGCTGGGTTGAGTAATTTTCACCCTTGCAGGCAAAATATAAGCTTCTTTACAGCTAGGAGGCAGAGATAGAAGGTCCAAAGCAGGCTGCCAACTCAGTCTAGAGTCCTACTGTTCCTCTGGAGATCATGATACCCTGGCAGATGAAGGATGAATCTGGCAGTAGCATTCTTCACTGCAGTAAGAGCTGATGACTTTATCATCATGGACCACTAGTTTGATTAATGGGAGTGCGAAGAGCTGACTTCAACACCCTATTGGTTAGATTGTAAAATACCTGAAACTACGCTTCAGTTGACACAACATTTCTGAGATTGTGATGAATAACATTAGACCGTCATTCACAAGTAAATTTCAGCCACCTCAGAAAGATTCAGAAATGCAAGGCTACACATTTTCTCTAGTCAAATGGAAAGGCTTAGGTGGCAGTGAAAATCAATAAAGGAATCATAAAGTAATTGAACAAATCCAGCATAAATGTCTGCAAGGCATTCCTCATGTGAATAAAATGCACCTACCGAAGACATGGAAAGTAGCTCAATATGAAGGTTAATGTTGTGCTCCACCCAATCTGCCCATCCAATAGCAAAAGTCTTATTTAAGCCAAACATAATTAAGTGACAAAATCAAGGTGAAATGGCCAAACTTAATTTTGGCAAAGCTGCCAAGCAATTGCCAGACTTCAGCTTGGGAGAATCAGTCAGGGTACAAACCTTCAACACTTTCAACAAGAGTCAACCCATGTGGCGGCTTGGGACCTGGAAACAGCAGTTTTCACCTTGATTTTTTGTGGTGAGCATCGGCAACCAAGAATACTGTTGCAATCACAGACACATACATCAGAGCAGAGAAGTGTTCCTTTGCTACAGCAGGCAAATCAAAAAGATGAGAATTCACCACCATCTGCACAGACTGCAGATCAACCATTAGTCTCACAAGTCCATCATATCCCAAAAAGAAATGGAATAACAATGATTACCATGGTAACAATAATTGACTCAGGAACAACACTTCCTGGAAAAGTAACATCACCCACATGAGCGTTTAGACAAATATTGTGTATGCATACCATTAAGAGATGAGCACAATCTAAAGAATAATAGAGGACAGTTGTGTGCATACTGGGTAACTTGGGAAACTTGAGAACAAATCTGGAGCACTATGTACAGTTTTGCTCCCCTCATTTGAGGAAGGATGTAATTGCGTTGGAGGCAATTCAGAAAAAGTTTACTAGATTAATTTCAGAGATGAAAGACTCATCTAATGAGGCAAGATTGAGCAATTTAGGCCTATACTTGTGCCGGTAGGTTAGCTCAGCTGGTTAGAGCGTGGTGCTAATAACGCCAAGGTCATGGGTTGTGGGCGGCGTGGTGGCTCAGTGGTTAGCACTGCTGCCTCACAGTGCCAGGGTCCCGGGTTCGATTCCACCCTCGGATGACTGTCTGTGTGGAGTTTGCATATTCTCCCCATGTCTGCGTGGGTTTCCTCCGGGTCCTCCGGTTTCCTCCCACAGTCCAAAGATGTGCAGGTTAGGTGGATTGGCCATGCTAAATTGCCTGTAGTATTTCAGGGATGTGTAGATTAGATGGGTTATGGGGGATGGGTCTGGGTGCGATGCTCTGAGGGTCAGTGTGGACTTGTTGGGCCGAAAGGCCTGTTCCCACACCCGTAGGGATTCCATGATCTCTGGAATTCACTACCCCAGTGTGGACATTGGAACACTGAATACATTTAAAGATGAGAGAGACAGACCTTTAATTAGTAACAGGTTAAATGGCTATGGGAAACGGGCAGAAAAATGGAGTTGAGGCTTAGATTAGATCAGCAATGATTGTATTAAATGTCAGAGCAAGCTGGAGGAGTTGAATTGCCCATTCCTGCTCCTAGTTCTTATGTTCCAAAGTTTTTATGTTATTGAGTAACTCAGAGTAAATGATAATGTATGCAATGTTTTTCTCACATGGAAAGTGAAATATTTGCTTAGAAAAACAATGCTGTATTAATCTCTTGCTTGCCAGGAGCCTCTCATTACAGGCAGCCAATGTTACAGCAGTTCTCCTTCATGTTAAATGTCACTTGGAGGACACAATGAAGATGGTAAAGGCTCAAAATGTACTCTGGTGGGGGAAATCACAGATCTGACTTAGTAGCTACACTATTACCCAAGCTAGCTGAGTCCTGATGGACACTGCTGCTAGACTGGGTGTGTGGCAGGTGGTGAGGGAACCAACTAGAGGGAAAATCTTAGTTGGTCTTGTCCTCACCAGTATTCCTGTAGTAGGTGCATCTGTCCATGACATATCAGGAGGAGAGACAAAATTGTGCCTTTGCATTGAGGATACCCTCTATGCTGTTGTATGGTGCCATGCTGAATGGAGTAGATTTTGAAAAGATCCCTTAGCACAGGATTGGTCCCACCCATTAGTGGAAACAGTTTCCCCTCATTCAGTCATTGAACACATTTATAAGTTTAAAGTCAGTTCTTGTTCATGTGTCCAAATTTGGCAGAATACTTTCTTGAGGTCACATTGTTCATGTACAACAAAATTGTATTCAATCACAATCTGTAACTTCATTGTCTGGCATATCACGCATTCGACCATTACTACAAAACTAGTGGCCTAATGAAGAATGCAAGAGGGCTTGCTGGGAGCAACATGAGATGTACCTAAAAATGAGGTGTCTACCTAGTGAAGTTACAACACAGGACTACTTGTGTGACAAACGATTAAAGCAACATGGCACAGTCAGTGTTTGGTGATCCCACAACTAATGGATCTGATATAAGTTTTGAAGTCCTCCTACTTCCAGCTGTGAATGATGAGAACAGAAAGACTCCCTTGCTCTGAGTATTGCCAGCTAAACATCATTAAAGGTAGCAGGACTGAAGGATTTCAACTAATTCCAAAGCCAAGAATCTTAAACTCACTGTTCAACTATCAACGTTCCATCATATATTGTTCATGAACTACCTTGAGAGATTTATCAATTAATCTTTTTGTTTTTAATCTTTTCTTTAGGACTCACTTCTTAATCCTAAATTGTGTGGTTGTGTCTGTTGTATTATTATTTTTTTTCACATTTAGTAATCAATAAACTCAATCCTTTGTTAACTGGCTCCTTTTAAAATATAAATTCATTTGGCCTTGGAGAAAGCCTTTGATAAGGGAGGGATCAGTTTTAACTTAACCCTGTTGTGACCAACTGAGGGGGTGGTTGAATAAGGCAGTGGAAGCAGTCATTCCTCCTCACCCAGGAGCTTAACAATTTTGAGTATATATCTAGAACTGCAATAACTTGGGAACCTCACCCTCGATGTAAGTGATTGGAATGAGGTCAGTCAGATGAATCTCATAGGATATGAGTTCCCTGATTGGAGCTGTTAACCTGGTCCAATCAGTAGGTCCTGGCTGACAGATATAAACAGGAGTGTCAGGGGCTCTGTTCACTCTAGGAGCCAGCTCTGACCTAGCTAGGTCAATGTCACAATGTCATGTACTATGCACGTGTGAATAAAGGGTGACTTGGTGACGGGATGCCGGCCTTCATGTAGTTATTTCACTTGGACTGGTTATAACAAAGCTAAACACTGTCCAGAATGAAGCTGCCTGCTTGGTTGGCACATTCTATTCATTGCCTTAAACAGTTACTCCCTCCACCACTAATGCTGCGGTGTATAATGTTTACAAGATGTACTACAGCAACGCACTAAGGCTCTTTTGACAGCAGCTTCCAAACCTGTGACCTCTAATGCCTAGAAAAGCAAAGGCAACAGATGCATAAGAATATACCCTTGCTTGTTTCCAAGTCACACACTGTGCTAACCTGAAAGTATGTTTACTCCTTCACTGTTGCTGGGTCAAATTTTGCAACTCTGTACATATCAGCATAGTGGATGTATCTGCACTACATGGATTGTAGTGCTTCAAGAAGGTATGTCAAGGCAATTAGGCATAGGCAATAAATGCTGGCCTTGCCACATTCATGCATAAATTATACAAACTGGTTGATTATTGATGACGTAGGTATATATTATGTGTATTTATAAGACTGATTTAAAGATGGTGTTGCATAGCTTTTGCAGCTTTCTTTTATCTTGACAGTGTTGACAATGTTTGAAATTTAAGGCCCATATGAATCCAAAAAACACTGAGTTAAAGCTGGTGACATGCAAGGGGTGAGCAAGTATATTGAGAGTGTGAATCCACGGTCTGGCACTATATGATTTCCTTACATCCAAAGTTTTACTCTGTCATACAGGGTGTAAAAATAAGACGGCAACAATCTAATTGTAAATTATAATGTAAAATCTCAGACTTACATGAAAACAAATGAAACATAAACCGTTAAGGTACTGTACAAAAATGCCTCAAAGTGGTTCTAGTTACCACTAGACATATTCACCTTCAAAAACACTCAAAGCCATTCAAAAAAACTCAAAACTCTGAATAAAGATGTCAGTTCTCAAAATACTTTGATGGATATGTAAGCTCTTTGAATATTTTAACAAGTATTTCATTAGTGGATTGCCTTGCCATTTTGACTTACAATGCGGTTTGAGGATAATGGCAGAAGTGAGGCTTGCAGTATAGTGAACAGAAGGAAAGGCAGCCTTGCTAATTTGAACTGAAAGTGCAGATTCAATCATTTGCAACTCCAAACACTAGGGAAATGTAACAGATGTTGTACATGAACAATGTGACCTCAAGAAAGTATTCTGCCAAGTTTGGACACATGAACAAGAACTGACTTTAAACTTATAAATGTGTTCAATGACTGAATGAGGGGAAACTGTTTCCACTGATGGGTGGGACCAGAACCAGGGGAGCACAACTGTGAGTTAAACGCTAACAAATTAAATAAAACTTTGGTATCCAGTGTACAACAGATCTTTCTGTGCTCAATTTAGACTAACTTGTCATTTTCAAGCACAATGCATGTGAAATTCGTCACATTCTAGTTGATGCCTTCAATTACAATGGACAAGCACAAGCAAAAGTATTTTGGAGAAATTTCTTTACATACACATTGAAAATGTCAATAGGAAGAAAAATATGAAGGAAGTAACTATCATTTGTGTAATGCCTTTTACAACCTCAGGATTCCCAAAGCACTTTGCAGCCAATGAACTTGCTTCCACCTGGAATGTTTGATTATTCGATGGATACTTCAGGGAGAAGGGAATAGCACCATTTGGGAAGTGAAAAAAGGCCATAAGAATTAAAGTTGGTTCACATGGAGTATATAGACACTGGCATAGAACAGTTGGGCTGAATGTACAGCAGATTCTAGGCAATTCTATAGTTTCTTTTCTCCTCAACTTCTATTCATTTTAAGATTTTTCTCTTCTTTGAAAAACTGCAGGAATATACTACAGTATATGTGATTACAACATGACAATAATAAGAATAGCAGATTGATTAGACAAAGATGGAAAACCTTCTCTGTACTCCATGTAATGAAATCATAAAATCTATTTACAAAGAGCCAGTTTACTGTTTCATTTTACATGGCTTACAGAAAATAATCCTTCCCTCACATATTTTAAATACATTCTGCATGTGTATGACCTGCATGTATGCATGTGCATGTGTTTGACCACTATATCGAGGTCAGACTATCCACAATATGATTTGTATTTTGTTGCTATGAAATCAATCACCTGAACTTGAATTGTTGCATAAATAGTTGCTGCTGAGAAGCAAACTGATTAGAGCCATAGACAACAAGGTGCAGAGCTGGATGAACACAGCAGGCCAAGCAGCATCATAGGAGCAGAAAGGCTGATGTTTCGGGCCTAGACCCTTCATCAGAAATGGGGGAGGGGAAGGGGGTTCTGAAATAAATAGGGAGAGAGTGGGAGGCGGATAGAAGATGGATAGAGGAGAAGATAGGTGGAGAGGAAACAGACAGGTCGAAGAGGCGGGGATGGAGCCAGTAAAGGTGAGTGTAGGTGGGGAGTTAGGGAGGGGATAGGTCAGTCCAGGGAGGACGGACACGTCAAGGGGGCGGGATGAGGTTAGTAGGTAGGAGATGGGGGTGCGGCTTGAGGTGGGAGGAGGGGATAGGTGGGAGGAAGAACAGGTTAGGGAGGCGGGGACGAGCTGGGCTGGTTTTGGGATGCGGTAGGGGGAGGGGAGATTTTGAAGCTTGTGAAATCCACATTGATACCATTGGGCTGCAGGTTTCCCAAGCGGAATATGAGTTGCTGTTCCTGCAACCTTCGGGTGGCA
>NC_063334.1:102062076-102075369 GCF_021869965.1 Rhincodon typus
CCCGAAACGTCAGCCTTTCTGCTCCTATGATGCTGCTTGGCCTGCTGCGTTCATCCAGCTCTGCACCTTGTTGTCTCGGATTCTCCAGCATCTGCAGTTCCTGCTATCTCTGATTAGAGCCATAACCTCGATGTACATTCTTTGGATACCAAGTAATCACAGACCTTTCATTATTTTTGAAGTTTAATGAAAATATTGACAGTATGTATCTGCAGAATATTTGTTTGAAAACGCTTGTGCTTTTTGCGAGGTACATGGGCAATAGGCCAACACCTATAGTAACATTAATGCCACATTTGAAAGTTGAAGGGTACAATACAAGGTTAAATGAAAAAGTCAAACAGTAATGAACTCAAAAATCATTGTATTTTATCTTTTAACCATGAATGCATAAGATGCCATTCTCATAAAAATGTTTTTAATAAAATGCAGCAACGCATAGAGTGAGTAACACTTGGAGTAAACTAATCTGGGGAAAAAATTCTTGGGATATATTTCAGAGAATTGGATGCTGTAACAGTGGTTTTTCTGGATGGATAAACTGAGGCAAGCTGAGTGGATTTTCTTATTTGTAGTTATCTTTTTTCTTTATTCATTCACGGGATGAGGGTATTGCTGGTTGGGTAGCATTTATTGCCCAGAGGGCAGTTAAGAGTCAACCACATTGCTGCGGGTCTGGAGTCACACGTCGGCCAGATCAGGTAAGGATGGCAGTTTCCTTCCCTTAAGGACATTAGTGAACCAGAAAGGTTTTTCCAACAATTGAAAATGGCTTCACGGTCATCATTAGATTCTTAATTCCAGCTTATTTATTGAATTCAAATTCCACTATTTGCCATGGCGGGATTCAAACCCGGCTCCCCAGAACATTATCTGGGTCTCAGGATTAACAGTCCAGCGGTAATACCACTAGGCCATTGCCTCCCCTTATCTTACAATCGTGTGAACACTATAGAGCTCCTCATAACTTCAATAACACAATAAACATGTAGATCATAAATTCTGTTGTGCTCAATATCGTGTAAGGAAGCTGCCAGCATGGCAGACTGACTGGAACCACTTCTTGCCTGTGGCTGTGTAGTACTGAGATTGCTTTTAGATTCAAGGAGCAATTTTACTGAGTACTGAAGGAGCAATACAATCAGAAAAAGTACAAGTAGCAATTATGAGGGGATGCTTACTTTAAAATCTTTAGAAAACTCGTGGGTTAAGTTTTGATGAGTGCACATTCGCCGGCAATGGATAGATCTGCTGGCACCAACCTATTGTCATGTTTGACTCAATGTAATCTGATTACTTAGCTGCAACTTCTGAATGACGGATAATAGGCAACTCTGAGATGGAGACATTGAGGCAACAAAGTTTAATGTATAAGTAAGGTCCAGGATTATTTAATTAATATATTTGTTTCTGAAAATTTCTTGTAATCATATACAGTACTTAAGTAAATAGATAAATTTACATAGATCCATATTTTCATAAAGTCAATTTTGTTTTACATGCTTTGGAAAGATCTGGGGAGGTATTTTGGCATTGCTTTCAGATGCTAATGATCCTCAAACAATTACAAGATGGGATCTTGAACTGAAACTGTAGTTTAACTTATGTTTAGTGGAAGACACCATCTTGGTAAAGGAATTGAAGCATTCGCTAGAATGAGTACCCAGAAGACTGTTAAGGGACTGATTGCCATTTAACGTTTCTTTTCAGAGTCAATAAAGAGACTGCATGGCATTTTGGTGATTAGTGCTTGCTTGAATACAGTAACCAACTGTTGGGAATAAACATGCCATTGACATTGATTTCAAGCACTACTTAAAAGAGCTGCTCACCATTTCATGATCATCGATGCTGGAGCTTTAAGGACCTCTGAAACACAGTGAAACATTGACTATGATACTTTTCAAGACTTCACCAATTGTTTTTCAGTACTTGTTCCGGAAATTCTCTGAATCATTCATTAAAAAGAGTGAGTGCTGTTCTTCCTTATTATGTTGAACATTTCATAAGAGTTAGCAGGAGAAAGGGAGTGCACTATCTCCTTTGGTCTGGATGATGAACAAGAGGAGGACAGAAGACCAGGCAGAACTGTATCCACGTAACAGTGGGAAAGAGGATGGTGGTTGTTGGTTGTGGAGATGGTGAGTTGACACTCTTATTCTTGTGGAGACAGAACATCCCTCCTCCTCTGGACCTCCTCCAACAGAGCCTTCATTCTGTATCCAAAAAATGTGTGTCCACTGTCTAGTTGCCTCTGAGCCAACCTGCAATATGCTGCTGAAAGCCAGCCAGAGTGCTCCTTAGTTGGATGTGAGTGTGAGCAGCCTACATATATATCACTTCACAAAATTTGCATCAGATCAGCAGTGATTCCTATGGCTTAGGATCTGCAGGAAAATTCAAGTTTTGTACTCAGTAATTAGGTCCAAATTGTGTGATAAAACCATACTTTCAAATTGTGTTTCTTAGTAACTCAGCATCCACTTTGACCTGTCTTCACCCTTTTGCTCAAAATATCCCTCTCTTTATCTTTCACCTCCTGGTAAGCTCTGCTGGCAAGCTTAACATTTACTCAAGTGGTAGCCTGTCTTTGTGTAGTGGTCAAATAATGGCATTAGGTACAGAATTCCAGCTTATTGATGCCAGTGGTAGTTAGGGAACAGTGATATATGTTAAAGTCAGGATGGAATGTGACTTGGAAGGGAAGTTGGTGGTTATGGTGTCCCCTCAACTTTGCTGCTGTTGCCCTTCTCCAGGAGTGGGAAGTTCTGCCAGCGTATGTAATCACAAATAAAAGATTAAAAATGATATACAGTATTACATTCAAAAAGCTGACTCTGCCAAATCGTTTTAAAAGTGATAGATATTGTGATCTTGCCTTTCTTTATTTTGTATAAGAAGTTGGACAAGATCCTCCTTTTTACAGACATTTTTCAAAATGCAGTCATAACAACTGGATTTTAATTTATATTAAGAACTCAATATTTCTTTCCTGTGGGGATAACACTTGCAATCAACTCTAGAGGTGAATGAAAGTTTTCAAGGAGCCATCCTTATTCTCTTAAATTTCTTTCAGAAAGCCAGATGTTTGGCAGGGGTACTAGCGTTACATAATGCCACATCATGGAATGGCTGTGTCATCTGCAATGTAAGCTGCTTTTATTAAAAACAAGTGATGAGTGGAACAGAGGCAGGGTATAGATCAAAAACACCTTTTTGGCTGAAATCTTGTGGTTGCAGTAAAACAGATGGGAGAAGTTTTGGAGAAATTTGTGACTTTGAACTCAAAATCATATGCCTTCACTCTGTTATTAAGTAAATAGAGGTCCATCATTGATGCTGGTGAAAGTATTCTTTGAGGAGCTAACAGTGTGCCACAGTCTGGAGATGTGCCAAAACTCCTGTTGGCAGTTTGAAGCAACCACGTTTTGGAAATGGGAACAATTCAAATGAATAAATTGTTTCACCAACTGTCCCCAGGTACAATTGAATTTTATCAGCAGGATGTCAGAGATGCTATATTTCAGTGTGCCTTAGCAAGTCGAGGGACAATTTTACACCATATTGTTTACACACTTCATATTATATTCACAAATCATTTCTTAAGTCGTTGCATAATTCTTTTAGATATGTACTTCCCAGATCATGGCATTTGTTTTGCCTGCACTAACAGGTACAGTAGGGTTCACATGTTATGTGTGATGGCTTTCCAATTGTTTGAGAATTGATGTTCAATAAAAATAAGTTATTATAAAAAATTTCAGTCTTAAGTTGGTAGGCATCCATCTGTCTCAGGGAACAATGGACTGCACTCAGAGTATATGTCACTTCAGGTTCTGTCATCACCTGCTGTGGCTGTAGATACTGACTGCCATGGCTGGCACAGATTAATAGCATTGTCCTAGAGTTGACTGGTTTTATTTTTACCTTCCACAGGGTTCCATTTCCTGCCATCTGCTTATGTCTTTTTTCCCATTGCTTTTACCACAAATTTCCTGACAGATTTGCAGAAGGGGTGTCCCTTCATGGACTCTGATCCCAGGCAACTTATGATCCAACTTTCAGACATACTTGTATTATCAATGCAGGTGACATATTGGTCTTGTATTATTAGCAAGTTCACCCCAGAGCATAGAGTCAGGAATAGTGTGAAAGCTTTGGGTCCTGTATCTAAGATATACTGGCATTGGAGACAGTTAGAGAAGGTTCACATGAGTGATATCAGATATGGAGAGAGTTCTTGTGAAGAGATGTTGAGTTGATTGGGCCAGTACTCACTGGAATTTAGAAGACTGGAAACAACCTTGTTGAACCATGCAATATTCTGAGGGAACTTGACAGGGTAGATGTGGAAAGGTTGTTTCCCCATGTGGGAGAGTCTATGACCAGAGGGCATAATTTCCAGGGTAAAAGATTGTTCTTTTAACACAGAGATGAGAAGGCATTCTTCTCTCAGAGGGTGGTAAATCTGTGGAATTCTTTATTCTAGAGGATTGTTGAAGCTGGGCCATTAAGTACATTCCAGGCTGAGATAGACTGATTTTTATCATTAAGGGATCAATAGTTATGGGAAAAGGCAGGAAAGGCAAGAGTTGAGGATTATCAGATCAGCTATGATCTCATTGAATAGCGGAGCAGACTCAGTGGACTGAATGGCTTACTTCTGCTTCTTTATCATATTGTCTTATTGTCATAGACTCACTGGTTTGTGAGGGCAAGAAGGCTGGTGAGTTCTAACACTGGTGTACTTTTGTATTTGGCACTTTGACCCGCCAGGAGATGCCATATATATGACTGTGGCAGTGGAGGTGGAAGATGTTCAGCCATTATTTTTGTGTTTGTATAAGTTGTCCATGATTTCCACTGTAGAGGAGAGCATGAGCAACACAAGCTTGGTGCCTTGTATGTTTTGATATTGATCCACGCTTATCTTCTCAACTTTGGCAATGACAACTGTGTCCTTGGCAGTCCTGGTTTCAGCATCAAGGGATAGATTGCAGATGATTGTTGCTGAAAGGTGAACATCCAAAATTATGTTGATGTTGATGTTGTTGATGTTGATGGAAAGTGGAGTCTATACATGCTAGTCCATAATTTTGGTCTTCCTGATGCTGATGCTTGAAAGCATCTGACATTTCCTTTTAGATTTTGGGTTGTGGGTATTATTTGTAAAGTCAATATTTGTTGCTCATTCCTAATGGCCCTTGAACTGAGTGTCCTGCTGGGTCATTTATGTCATTTCAGAGGGCAGTTAAGAGTTAACCAGATTGCTGTGGGTCTGGAGTCACAAATAGGCCAGACTAGTTAGGGAGGGCAGATTTCTTTCCCAAAAGAGACTTTACTAAACCACATGGTTTTCTTTATAAACAACCAATGATGGTTTTGTGGTCACCTTTACTGAGACTAACTTTTAATTCCAGATTTAATTAATTGTACTTAAATTCCACCAACAGCCGTGATAGAATCTGAAAACATATCCCCAGAACATTCCCTGGCCTCCATATTAGTAGACCAGTGACATTTAAACTACACCACTGTCTTCCCCATTCTCCATTGCACTTGAACAGTGCAAATACTCACAGAAAGGAGGCATAATGTCCAAGAGTTCGCATAGACAGTCTGTCTTCTTGAAGCAGTTTGAAAAGTTTGTTAATGAGCATCAAGTGGCCTTGTTGAAGGCAATATAGAGTAATTCATGCCATCCATGGCACTTCTGTAACTTCTAAAAAAGAAGAAAATGTCAACCGAGGATCTGCCAAATCTAAAGTCACACCAAGATTCAGGATAGATGTATGTTGCCAGGAAATGCAATCTGATCAGAGCAAAGGAAGTAGACCTTCCCGACAATACTTAACAATTACCTATGTAATTGTTGCAGACATTACAATCCTTATTTATGTATAAAGTTACTATGTTTGCATCATGCATATCTTGTGGTTTAGGCCTCTCCTTTCAACAGAGACACAAGAGTTCATGGAAGTGCTTATGATGACTCCTCGTTGAACGTGGTTGGGGATGTACCATGGCAAATGATTAATGGCTTTGCTGTGGTGCACTTGTTCAACCCCTCCATGACAACAAATTCTGGACTAGTGCTGGGAAGTTTGTGACTGACTAAATTCTCTATTACATAGAGTCCAAGGTAATGCTCCATCCACCTTTTATTCCTGATTACTAAATTTGGTAATAATCACCCTTTTTTAATAACTGTCTATCCCACCTCGGCTACCACCTTTTGTTGTGTGTTTGATATCATCCCATGAGTTTGGATTCTTTACAGACTGATTGCGGAGAAAGTAATGTCAAGAGCTGTCTTCAGGCTTAAATTTCAAAGTATAACTATTTATTGTATTTTCATACTAACTACTCTATACATGGTTTTTATATAGTTATGGTTATATAGTTATTACTTATAGTTACTTTAGGTAATGACTAATCTATCTTCTGCGAATGTTCATCCCCATGTTCTCTCCGTGTTTCTTTCTGAGAGTCTGCCATTCCAATATATCTTCTAGTATGATTCTTCCAGATTGTTTTAATTCTGACTATTCTGTGGTACTATATCAAGTGATACGCAGCTCTGTGTCATCATCACAAGGCTGTTCCGGAGTCCTCATTCCCTTACACAACAACCCCAGTCTTGGTCTTCAATTGAGTTGCTTTGGTTACTCCTGTACATGTTGCTTTCACAGTCCTTTATACATCCCTCCAGCATCAGCCATAAAGATTATTTTCCACTGCAGAGTTTCAACAAGCATTTATTAATCCCTGCCATGCTATTTGCTGAAACTTGTTCCTGGCAGTTCTGAGAGCATCTTGGTTTTGTTTGCTGAGGATTTGTTTGTAGGTCATGCAGTAACTGACTCAATTTCAGTCAAATAAGCCTCATATTAGCCAATATTCCACTGATCTCTTTTTTTCCTTACGCAGCCAGTCCAGAGTCATAAATGGTAGTGTGCACTCTGCATTCAGGCCTTGCTGTGAATGTTCAAAAAAGCCGGATCAAAGATGTTGATGACCTGCTGGATCCTTTCCGGGTCAGTGGTATGGCGAGTTTTTATCCAAAGAAACCTCTCTTCTTGAAGTGACATAGCTTCCTTGACTGAAATTTGACCTTGTTGCTCACCAGGGAATGTTCAGTGTCACAGTCAGTGCTATGATAGCTGTGAGTGATGAGAATGCTGTTGAGTGCTATTAAAATCCACAGACATGATGGCTCATTGACACCAACTTTTCTAAAGCTTTATTTCCCCATGAGATAATTAAAACTCTTCCACATCTTTCCTAGATTTTGATAAGTCTATAAGATTTAGCAGCAGAAGTAGGCCATTCAACCCATTAAAGATTAGAAGTGATACAATTGGTCATAGCACCCTGGAATTAGGGAGGGTATATTGACTGGAGTTTCTCAGTGAAATTGTAATTAAATAAACATACACCAATACCTGCATTGTCCAGTGTGAATGCTCATGAAACAGTAATGACCATTTGCACAGATGAGAATGGTGCGAAGTAAGCAAGAAGAAAAAATGGGAAGATCAGCAAGATAAAGAGAAAAAACATGACATTGCAAATGGAGGATTGAGTCAGCTGTCCACCCTAGTACTCAGATAGCACTCTGGTGATCCCCATTTTCCTGTGTCACAGCTGATTGTTCAGCTCAGTGTTGCCAGGATTCCCACCACTAAAGAGAGCCACGTGATTTAGCAAGCCATCATATTTTTAGCAAGAAGAGAGTAACCACCCCATGGTTGGGGTGAGGGAAGAAATCGGAGATTGATGGGAACAGTCCTTCTCATGAAAGTTGGAGCTCTTTCTGCTCGGGATGGAGATCACCTTCGAGTAAAATACAAAGGTAAGCACAGTGTAAAGTTATCAGGGCCAGAGAAATCACATGGACTAATTCATATTTTAAAGGTATTTCCCATTATTTTTGGTTTTGAAGTATAAAGTGTGTCTGTTCTGAGTCAGAACATTTTACAATTCTATACTCTAGAATGAATGGACTAGATGGCTTTTCTCGTCTACTGCTATTAGTATGTAACATGGTGGTCAGCAAACAAAAGCAGAATTGCTGGAAAAACTCAACAGGTCTGGAAACATCTTAGAGAGGAAACACAGTTACAGCTTCAAGTCTGTTCGTATTTAAGCAGATGACGAGGAGTGAATAGGTAGATAGAGAGGGAGCCCAGAGTGAGAGAAAAGGTAGATGAGAGGTATAGACAGGGTGGATAGCAAGAAGCTTTTTCCCCAGAGTGGGAGACTCAATTACTAGTGGTCATGATTTCAAGGTGAGAGGGGAAAAATTTAAGGGAGATATGCGTGGAAAGTTCTTTACGCAGAGGGTTGTGGGTGCCTGGAACGTGTTGCCAGTGGAGGTGGTGGAGGCGGGCATGATAGCATCATTTAAGATGTATCTAGACAGATACATGAATGGGCAGGGAGCAGGGGGATACAGATCCTTGGAAAATAGGCGGCAGGTTTAGATAGAGGATCTGGATCGGCGCAGGCTTGGAGGACCGAAGGGCCTGTTCCTGTGCTGTAATTTTCTTTGTTCTTTGTTCTTTGTAGGCAAACTAATAGCTGATAGCAGGAGAGAAGCTAGACTGATGATAATGGGGACTCTGAGTAGTCAAAAATGGGTAGACAGGACTTAGGGTGGTGCCAGACCTAGGTAATAGGCAGGGAAGGGTGTATTCATGTTCTAAAATTGTGAAATTCAGTGTTGAGTTATGAAGGTTATACAGTGTATAAATGGAAGATAAGCTGTTCTTCCACTAGTTTGCAATGAGCTTCACTGGTGTGCTGCAGCAGCCCTGAGACAGAAATGTCGGCATTGGAACACAGGGGTGTATTAATGTGGCAGACAACTGGGACCTTTTATAGACAGAATGTAGCAGTTTTGCAAAGAGGTCACCCAGTCTAAATTTCATCACCTAGTGTCGAGGAGACCACATTGTGAGTAATGAATACATTAAAGTAGATTGAGTGAAGTGAAGGTAAACCGTTGTTTCACCTAGAAGGTGTGTCTGGGTCCTTGAATAGTGAGGAAGGAGGAGATAAACTGGCAAGTGTTGCACCTTCTGTGATAGCATGGGAATGTGGTATGGGGGTGTGAGGAGATGTTGGCAGAGGAGGAGGGGTGGACCAGGGTGTCGACCATTATATGATAATGGCTGATCATCCAAATCAGTACTCTGTTCCCACTTTCTTCCCATACCTTCTGATCCCTTCAGCTCTATGAACTATATTTAATTCCTTGAAAACATTCAATGTTTAGGCCACAATATTCTGTTGTAGAGAATATAGAGGCTCACCATACTCTGGGTGAAGAGGTTTCTCCACATTTCATGCCTAAACGACATCCTAGGAATCAGTCTGTTACACGTTTGTTGCACTGCCTTCATAGCCAGAATATCCCTCCTTGGATAAGGAGAACAAAGCTCCACACAATACTCCAGGTGTGGCCTTCACTCAGGCCCTGCATAACTGCAACAAGACATCTCTGCTCCTTTACTCAAATCCTATTGCAGACCATTGGGTTACTCTCCCATTAGAGAGAGACACAACTTGTGGATTAACCAGAGGGTCACCACAACTCAGGAGGGTGAGATGTTGGGAAGGAAAGTCCTTCATGTAACTTAAGCCATTGCAGGAATTGAATGCATGCTGCTGGCGTCACTGTGCATTGCAATCCAGCCAACCAGCCTATTGAGCTAACCTGAATGGTTTTGCCAAGGTGGATGTGGAAAGGATTGTTCCTGTTGTAGATGAGTGCAGAACTAGGGGGCACAGTTTTAAAATTAGAAGTCCTTTTAGGACGTTGGTAAGGATTTTGTTTTCCTCTCAGAAGCTTGTGCAGCTTTGGAACTCTTTGTTTCAGGAGGTGATGGTGTGGGGTCATTAACAGTTTTTAAGGCAGAGGTACATGGATTCTTGTTAGGCAATGGACTTAAAGGTTTCCAGGGATAGATGAGAATGTGGAATATGAAACACAACAGATCAACCATAATCTCATTGAATGGTGGAGCAGGTTCAAGGGACTGAGTGGTCTACTTCTGCTCTTATTTCTAATGGTCACATGAAAAGCAATGATGGCAGCCTCCAAGTAAGTGAAAAGTAAGTGAATGCTAATAAAGGAAGCTAACAGTGGTAAGATAAATCCTGTGCAGTTTGTGTCCCTGCAGGCAAAGCAAGCTGACAGAAGCATGCAAGTCTCTGTGTTCCCAAATAAAGACCTGAAGGATTGAAGTGATGTGTGAGTTGGTCCAGAAGTAGCCATAATGATGTGGTGAGGCTGATGATTTGTCAATGACTTGCATGAAGAAAGGATAGAAGAGGACGGCATCTCTAGAGCATGCAGGGCCATTGCTGTCAAGACAGAATTGTCTGTAGGTCCAGAACAGCAATCGGTGAGCTTCTGCCACCAGGTAACCTCTCTGACTTTCATATCAGGAATCAGCGCACCTTGGGGAAGGAGGGGAGAATTGGGAGCAACTTGGAAATAGTGAGTTTAGCTAAAAATGTGATGTATGTGTAGGGAAATAAGGTGGTCGCTGCTCTGTGAGATTTATAACTTGTCATTTAAACCCTAAGAGGAAAATTAGAAACTTTTTTCTCAATCTCAAAGAACTGATTTTTTCAATATTGCCAATTTTTCCCAACTTCCTCACCATTGTACACACCATTCAAGGGAATAGAAAATTCCTCCCAAATGTCTCAACAGAATTTGTGATATATTTGTGGAGCTGAGAGCAGCTTTCCTGCTGGCACCTGAGGAAGGAGGAGAGAGATTAGAAGTGATTAAAAAATCCATTAGAAATGGTTCGAATTTTCAGAATAGCTAAACAAAGCAGCAGCTAATCTTAGCAGCAAACATTTCTCACTAATCAGCAAGTCTTACATTAGAGGCAAACATACTTTTTATTCATAGTATGTTGATCATTCTTCCTGTCCCCTGCTGTGCATTTCCTACTTCATGAAAAATTGGGATTCCCTTTGAGATTCAGATTCATTTATACGGGAAGCATAACGGATCTTATTATAAAACTGTAAGTGCTGAAAAAACACACAGGTGTGGCAGCATCTGTGGAGAGAAAAACAGCATAAATGTTCTAATCCAACACAATTCTTCTTAGTTGGAGATCAGAGGCATGTTGGACTCAGAATGTTCTCTCTACAACGTGTCTCTACATTGATGCTGTCACCTGGCTGAGTTTTTCCTGTACTTGTTATTTTTATTTCAGATCTCCAGCATCCATGGTGTTTTACTTTCATAATTGACCTTGTGTTTGAAATTTGCTCAAACTGGAATAATCGATTCTCTATATTTAATAGATTAGTGTTAGTTAATAAGGTCATTAACACACCTGCTGAATTAAAGTATATCATTGGTATATGAATAGCCTATAGAACTGTGTACAACCTGCACTTCTGTTACGTGTAAACCCATTTCCTATAATGTTCAATGCCTCAATGGGGAGCATTTGATTAATGATCTATTTATATTATGGACCCACACCCTGGCGGATTTTTTACAACACTGGCTGGTATTCTTGTTAATATTGAAACAACCACTATAGGGTGTTTGACACACATCCTTATAAAAACAACTGCACATGTCTAAGCTTCAGCATGCATTGTTGTTTCAAAATTGGAAATGCCATTCTTTGTCATGAACTGTTAACTTTCCCATTAACCAGGGAAGTCTTCACAGTGAACCTGCTACAAGTGCAGGTGTGGCTCTTCAGCCATTCAGAATCCCAGCAATCTCTAGCTCCTGTGGTGCAGTAATAAAGCCCCTGCCTCCGAGCCAGGAGCACTGGGTTCAAGTTCCAGTGCTGTGTAATATCATCTCTGAACAGGTTGATTAGAAAATATATATTCACTCTCCTCACGATCTCTAATCAAAACACTCACCAGCTTTGCCTTCTGTCAGCAAGTCATTTTATATTGATCTCACTGATAAATCCAGAGACCCAAATGTTTCTTTTGATATTGCTGTCAGCAATAACTAGAGTTATAAGAAACAATGATTACATACTCGACACTACAAAATGATTAATTTAAAATTATGCAGGTTGAAACTTTAATTTGTACATTTCTTATTGTAGAATCCCTACAGTGTGAAAACAGGCCCTTTGGCCCAACAAGTCCACAATGACCCTCAGAGCATCCCACCCAGACCCATCCCCTGTAACCTACACATCCCTAAATACTATTGGCAATTTAGCATGGCCAATCCACTTAACCTGCACATCATTGGACTGTGGAAGGAAACTGGAGCAAACCCATGCAAACACAGGAAGAATGTGCAAACTCCACCCAGATCATTGCCTGAGGGTGGAATTGAACCTGGGTTGCTGGTGCTGTGAGACAGCAGTGCTAACCATTGAGCCACCATGTCACCCCTATATGCAGACTTGACTAGTTCAATACACACCTGGCAGGTCTTACATATTTACACTCCATAAACTTGAGGACATTCAAAAGTCTGCTGCCTGTCTCTTGTTCAAAGTTCCTTTCAACTATCACAAGCGTGTTCACTTGTCTCCCAATCAAGCAACATTGTGATTTTAAAATTCTCACCATTGTTTTCAAATCCCAGTGTCACCTTGCCTTTCCCCATCTTTTGCAATATCCTTCACCTCCACAATTCTCTGATATGTAGGCTCACATCTAATTCTGGCTTCTTGATCATTCCTTTGGGGCTGCATCATTGGGGTTGTGCCTTCACATGCCAACACCTTAAACACTGGAATTTCTTCCCTAAATCTCACCTACCTATTCCTTTGCTTTCTTTCAGACTCCTTAAAACCTTTCCCTTTGTCCAACATGTTTTTTCATCTGATTTATGTGACTTGGTACATAGATGAACAAGAGGCAACCCTGTTGAAACTACAAGATTCTTAGGGGACTTGACAGGTTGTTGACATGCAGAAAGGTTGTTTACACTTTAGGAAAGTCTTCTACTTGAGGGCATAATCCCAGAATTAGAGGTCATACATTTAAAACAGAGATGAGGAGGAATTTGTTCTCTCAGATGGCAATGAATCTATAGAATACTTTGCCACAGAAGACTGCTGAAGCTGGATCATTATGTATTTTCAAGACTCAGACAGATAGATTTTTAATCAGCGAGAGAATGAAGAAATGTGGGGAAAAGACAGGAAAGTGGAGTTGAGGATTATCGGATCAACCATGATCTCATTGAATGGTGGAGCAGACTTGAGGCTGAATGGCCTGCTTCTGTTCCTATGTCTTTTGGTTTTATGATCTTATGGTACGATATTT
>NC_063334.1:102075869-102100869 GCF_021869965.1 Rhincodon typus
TGTGCAATCATCGGTGAACATCCCCAATTCCAACCTTATGATGAAGGGAAGGTCATTGTGGAGCAACTGAAGATAGTTGGGCCTAGGATACTACTCTGAGGAACACCTGCAGTGATGTCTTGGAGTTGAGATGACTGACCCCCAAAAACTACAACCATGTTCCTATGTGCTAGGTATGACTCCAACTAGTGGAGAGTTTGACTCCTGATTCCCATTGATTCCAGTCATGCTAGGACTCCTTAACATGGCACTCGGTCGAATGCAGCCTTTATGTCAAGGGCTGTCACTCTCACCTCACCTCTAGAATTCAGCTCTTTTGTCTGTGTTTGAACCAAGGCTGTAATGAGATCAGGAGCTGCGTGGTCCTGGCGGAACCCAAACTGAGCGTCACTGAGTAGGTTATTGCTGAGCAGTTGCTGCTTGATAGCACTGTTGACGACATCTTCCATTCGATTATCGAGAGTAGACTGATGTGCGGTAATTGATTGGTTGTATTGGTCATTTTTTTTTGACAATTGTCCTCTGCAATTGTTCACGTTGTCAGGTAGATGCCATTGTTGCAACTGTATTGGAAGAGCTTGGTTCGGGGAACATAAGTCTTCAGTACTATTGCCAGAATTTTGTCAGGGCCCAATATCAATTCAAACATTTAAATTAAATATCAACAATCAGACAGAACAGAAAGGGAAATTTTCAACAAACAGTTAATGCCTTAGAAAGAACAAGAAAGCCAAATAGTTCTTGCCAATTTGACTGGTTTTGCCGATAGCAGCAATTAGTTTTGATGTGACCTAAAGATTTGCCTAATTAGTGAAATTAAATGAACAGCATAGGTTTACTTTAGAAACAGACTAATATATTGATTGAATTTTATCAGTCCAAAATTTACTGTCAAAATAATACCAAGGTGAGTCAAATGTCAGAGGTCTACACCACCTATACACCAGTCTGCACCTTGCAAGTCACATCTCCACTTGCCCATTGGCTGCTGCTACAGGGCTTCTGTGTTCATCTCCTTTTCCAGTAAGTAAAACAAAGCTACACAGCAATCAATGTGATAAAGGGGGTTTGTGTGAGATATTTCCAGTGCCTCAATTTCCAAATGGTAAGCCAAGACAAAGTCATTAGTAAAAATCAGGTTGTAGTCCATTAGTCTGATATAAAATCTGAGTGTCCTTTCACCTTATGGAAAATAGCATTGCTTAGAATTGTAGAATGGATGAGATATTCTCATTGCACTAAACTTGATTCCATTAAACATTTCTGGTGAAGGGTCTAGGCCCGAAACGTCAGCCTTTCTGCTCCTATGATGCTGCTTGGCCTGCTGTGTTCATCCAGCTCTGCACCTTGTTGTCTCGGATTCTCCAGCATCTGCAGTTCCTACTATCTCTGCTCCATTAAACATTTGTCAAGTGGTGACTAATTACCTCCTAGCATGAATGCTATTTGTCCAATTTCCACATTTTGACAGCATGGGAAGGATTGATCCAATTGGTAGCAACCCATTATCTCAGACATTCACGTTATACAGTACTATACAATTTCCTAAAGTGGCCACAGTTAGATTGTACTGAAAATGGAAATAAGATCGAGATGAGGGCATTCTTCATGAAGGTGATGGTGGTAATCAGCTGCAAAGATTTTTACTTCTTTTTACAATTGCTTTCCATGTCCATGTCCTTTCTCAGGAAGATGCAAGATATACTACGGTTCAATTCAAAGAGCAGAAGAGTTCCTGGTGACCTTGACAACACTTATCCCTCAACCAATGCTTAGAACATGTGAACTGCTATTTCTTTACATTGTTGCTTTCATGAGCTTGTTATAAAATATTGGTTGTTATGTTTCCTTATATTTCAATAGTGGCTACTATTTAAAAGTGTTTCATTGGTTGTAAAATACTTGGGATGTTCTGAATTGTGAAATATTATATATAACTGTAAGTATTACTTTTCTCTTACCAAAAGTCCTTAACATTGAGGCCTTTGTCTAAATCGTAAACCTGGTTTCTATACCATTGCTTTATAATTTCTGATCAGGACATCTGGAATACAGTTTACTTGTGAACTGATCCGGGTTGTTTAAATGCTGACAGACATGAATAATGTAAGTTTAACAGGCTTATCAACTTGGATGTGAGCGAATGCAACATTAGAGAAAATTATCATAACATTAATAAATTTTATATAGACAAAAAACTAAAAGTTTTTCACAACAAATGCATACACAAGAATATCATTGATAGAGAACAGCTAATAAAGTCAGTGTAAATTTATAAAGTAGTTTTGTAGTTTTGCTTGCAGGTAAAGAGAAATTTGGCAGATTTTTTTCTCTAGCAGCTACATTAGTGGGTTGGAGTTCTTGTTGTAGACCTTCTATAGAATCGCACAGAAGAAACGTCATCAAACTGAATTGTTAGATCTGCTTCTGTCCACAGACGTTGCCTAAGTATTTCTAGCATTTTTGAAAAATTGGATTTTCAGCAATCACAATATTCTACTTTTTTGTAGAAGGATTTGACTAAATGGACTTCTGCCTCACAGCGCTAGGAACCTGGGTTCAATTCCAGTCTTGGGTGACTGTCTGTGAAGAGTTTGCATTTTCTTCCAATGTCTGCATGGGTTTCCTCCAGGTGCTGCAGTTTCCTCCCACAGTCCAAAGATGTGCAGGTTAGGTGGATTGGCCATGGTAAATGACAAATTGTGTGGGCGTGGATCTGGGTGCTCTTAAAATGGTTGGTGCAGACTCAATGGGTCAAATGGCCTCAATCTGCATTGTAGGGATTCTATGGTTCTATGACTAAACAGTTCTTTGGACAAGCTTACAAATATAACAGGCAGGTAAAGATCAGCTGAGACAAATGGCTGTATCATTGAGACCAAACATTTCCCTTGACGTTATTTCCAAACTGCAAATTGAAATTTTCTAAATCCTCTAAATTTTGGTATGTTTATAGTTATAGAGACAAATGACATCTCACTTAAACATTTTACAAACTATTATATTACTCTTCCTGTGAAAATAGCTTCTGTATTGAAAGTGAATAGTAATTAAAACAGGTAGGATTGGGAATCATCTCAGAATGGAAAATTTAGCATTTTTCTTCATAAATGCTGAAAGAATAAGGAACTTAAAGTTATGCCATAGATTCAAAGCAGAACATCCTATGCAACCCAATATACCTGAACTTTAATCTTAAAATAAAAAGAAGAAGGAACTTAACAACTATATAACAGGCTTCACCCTCAGGCTGTTCATAACTGATTTATAACCAATGGAGTACTTTTTAAGTGTAGTCACTGTTTCCATATAGGTTTCACTACTACAATTAGATCATGCATTATTTAAATAACTGAAAAGGAACATTTTAAAAGGGTATAGAAGGAAAACCAAAAAAAAGTATTTTGGTTATAACCAAGTATTCCAAGTCCACTGTAGGAGGCACAATTTAAAAAAGGGCTTTCTTCTCTGTACATTCAATTTAACCTTATGGTCCAAACTACTATGAATTAGCACCAAAATTTAATTTTTCCACCACTGTGCTCCTCATTCTAGATGCACAATTGCTAGAGTAAACATTTGATCATATCTAATCTGTTTCTGTTTTCTTTCATGCGATGTTGCCCATCCCTGATTGCGCTTGAATTGAGTCACTTGCTAGGCCATTTCAGAGGGCAGTTAAGAATCAATCACATTGCTCTGCATTTGGAGTGGTATGTAGGCCAGACCCAGTAAGAGTGGCTGATTTTCTTCCCTACAGGACATTGGTCAACTAAATATGCTTTCTCAACAACCAATTTTAGTTTCAAGGTCAAAATTACTGAGACTACCTTTATATACCAGATTGTGTTAATTAAATTTAAATTCCGCCCAGCTGCCATGCTGCAATTTAAGTATGTGTCCCAAAAACTGGGCCTCTCAATTATTAGTCGAGTGACATTACCACTATGCCACCATCAACAAGTTGCCTGTCTGGGTTCTCTGCAAGTGCCAAGCAAATTGATCAGATTTCTGTTTTTACCGTTTTAGGCACCCCTTTCCTCACGTTGATATGAGCATGTGATCTTCAGTAGTAGGTAGGAGTTAATGGAGCAATGATAAGCTTCAATAAACATACTTGATGGAGCAATTTAACAGATAATGCATTTGATTGTTTGGCTTGCTAATCTTAGCATTCATGTTTAGCACTGCTGTCAGCATTCCCGGTCCACAAAATGGAAGTTAAAAATCCGAACAAAAAGAAGTGACAATAAAGATCAATGTAACCTGTTAAAGCTAATGCAGGATTTCACAGCTGTCCATTCATAGTAAGTAATGAATATTTTGCTCCAAGTACAACCAGAATTTAGTACAATTAACATGAGAGACAAGCTTTCAAGGTATTGCCATGACAGTGGCTGAAATTAATAACAGAGAAGAGCATGTGTGCAGCCAGGCATGAATTTATTTCAGTAGTGGAGGAAAACAAGAGGACAATTTAAGACTACAAAGACTACAGAAGGTACATGGTCAATTGTTGTATCATAAAACCATCAACCAACAATATATAGTGTGTGTGGCTGAGGAGATGTTTATTGAAGCATGCAGTCTGAATTATGAAGACCTGCAGACACCATTAACCATTTGCAGTACACCATCAGGGCAAATGGACACCTCTAGCTTTAATGCTACAGGGTTTCTCCACATACCCAAAGAGAACATTAGGCCACAATTCTCCAGTTTTCATGCTAAGTGTACAGTGGGTGTCTTCAGGGCAAGAGATGCATTGCCTTTATCAGGAGGCTTGCTGTATCAAGTACCAAACTGAATGCTGTGAGCTGACTGAGCTTGTAAGTTGGGTCCTGCCTCATCAGAAGCTAGCAGTTATCAGAGACATGATTCACGGAAGAAGGAAATCCAAACTCAGCAGGGCCATTTGAACCTAGTGCTGAGTTAAAACACAGCCAAGTTTTGATTTTGCAAGTGTTTTAACCTGTTGTTTGGAAGCCATGAACATACGGAGTCTGTTTTATTCATTCACAGGTTTGGGTACGCTCACAGCACTAATAGTGAGGGAGAAGATCCAGATGTATTTGGTGATTTGACAGTGTATGTTTAAAATACATGTACGAGTAAATTCAGGAGCAGTTTCTTTCCCATTGTAATCAGACTCTTGAACAGACCTTTCAAAGCATCAGCTGTTTTTATGGGGTCTGAATAGAAGTTCATTTGTGCAAGAAATGAATCATATAAGGAGAATTAAAAGCTTTGAATGGATGCTATGAGGAGGAGTTTGTTTTTACTATTTCATTTTTCAGAGTGGGAGGTGTATATAGATTGTAAGAAGTTTTTAAAAATTTCCACATGATACCTGAAGTCTGCCCATTGTGGATACTGGGTGAGCAGCTATAGTGTTGGCTTACGGGCATGAGAAGGCATCTAACAGAATTTGGGGAAGGGGAGGGGGCATGACTCGGCATTGATTTGGCATAAAGAAATAAGGGTCGTGGAAGGGATTTGGGGTAGTGAGAGGTAATGGCTAGGAGGTCTAATAGCTTCTGAAACAATTGGGATGAACTTGGTCACCTCATTATCTACTTAGGCTCTGCTTGCAGAGTTGGTGAGCCTGATTTTATTCTTTGATTGACACCCTTCACCCTAGAGTGAAAATAATAAAAAGTAGGCAGCTTCAGCATGTCAGGAAATTTCTGAACTTGAGCTACCCTTCTCTGTAGTGAGAATTCGGCCTCTGGTCTGATTATATTTTGGATTCTATTGTCTACAATTTCTGTGGTATCAGAAGCCCATTCATTTTAATTAGATTTCTACCTGTATTTCAGTCAGAACATCTGGACCTATCTGCAAGTTTTCTAAGTATAACGCCCTGACCCAGTCTTGACCTAATTAATGGTGTGAAATCTGCCTTTATTGCTGTAAACCACCACTCATAATGAAAGATCTAAAAACAGTTGAAGCTGAAAACGGATTTGTCACACTGGTGCAGCAGAGCTACTCTTCAGATGTCAGGGTAAGATCCATTATTAAAAAAGGAAGGCGATTTACGCTGTTTTTCTAGATTAGATTCATATTGCTGGTTGCCAACAAAGGATGCTAAAAATGAACAAAGTGTACAATTCTCTAAAATTGAATGTCATTCAGATTTGTTCTTTAAATTAATAAGCACAAAAGAAAACCTCAACATAAATGTATACATTTTAAAATGGCAGTTGCAGCCCTTTTAAGGCTGGGACACTTCAATACAAAATGGTGACAATGGTGAACGACATTGAAATTTAGCTGTTGCATGACTCATAGGTAATTGCATAATTAATTATATAACTTAGCTTTTCTTGGGTTCCAATGAAGTAGCATTGAATTCATTATGTACATAAAGTATAAAAATATTGAGATTTGGAATATCATCACAGCGCATCTCCTGCCATATATTTTTTGCTGTGTATAACTTTTTCTCACTGATAACCATTTAATGTTACAAATGTCACTCTGGCTTTTAGACTTGCTCTTTATCTCACTGCACATGATGAAAGTTTGGACTACTATGCACAGCTGCACCCTGTGCTACTACTTCTAATCTAATGTAGTCAGGGCAGTGTAATATGTTCTGAAGAATCACCCAACAAGTCCATTACAATTTATTTATTGTTAGGGACATTTCAAGTGATTATACATTGACAATCAGACAACTTTATTGTTCCATTGCTCAAAATCAAAAGTATGAGTTTTGTAGCCTCACCTCTGTCTATTTTAGTGTGATCATTTCATGAGAGTTGAGTTATGGGTATTGTTACATTGTTATTATAAAACAAACAGCTGGTGTGCTACCTACATGAATTCCACATGTTTCAGTGTAGTGGCAATATCAATTGCTTAGAATTAAGTTAAAAACAGTTACAGCATTCACAAATTGTCATTGTCTGTCTGGAGTCAAAGCACAACTCTCAAGTTAGAAACTATTCTTAGTGGTGTTAACATTTGAGTGCTTAATGAGCTTGTACCTAATTCAACTCTCTGCTATTGTAAAGGAGGTCCTAATGACTTGGGTAAAGTAAGAGAAAGTTGTTTGTTGCGATATGTTAAGGGCTTATACAATAACACCATCAATGGCAAATAAAAACCGAAAGAACTACGGATGCTGTAAATCAGGAACAAAAACAAAGTTGCTGGAGAAGCTCAGCAGGCCTGGCAGCATCTGTGAAGCTAAAAACAGAGTTAATATTTCAGGTCTGGTGACCCTTCCCCAGAACTGGATGCTGCCAGACCTGCTGAGCTTTTCCAGTTCTGAGGAAGGGTCACCGGACCCGAAACATTAATTCTGTTTTTTCCTTCACAGATGCTGACACACCATCAATGGTAATTAATACTGCTTGTGGCACATGGTTATTCAAGCATAATCGAGCAAGTGATGTTCAGCTCCTACGGTAACTCACGGATTGCTTTTAGGAATCATGGCCCACCTTTTCACTGAGGCCTGAAAATTAATAGGGCTTGTTATAAAGTGAAAATATTCTTCCATGGCGTGTGAGTGTCATTGACTTTTGTTGCCCATCCCAAATTGCCCTTGAGAATGTGCAAGCTTTTTTTAAAATCATTAATTGGGTGTGGGCTTCACTGGCTGGACCAAAATGTATTTCCCCTTGCACTGAGTGGCTCATTAGGACCATTTCAGAGGGTAGTTAAGAGTCAGCCACATTGCTGTTGGTTTGGAGTCACACATAGGCCAGACTGGGTAAGGACAATGTATTCCATTCTCTAAAGGACGAGTGAGCCACATGGGTTTTTATGACAATCAGCAATGGTTACATGGTTGTCATCAGGCTAGCTTTTAATTCCGATTTTTATTGAATACAAGTTTTACTATTTGCCAGGTTGGAAATCAAACCCATGTACCCAGAGCCTTAGCCTGGAACTCTGGATTACTAGTCCAGTGACATTACTAAAATGCCATGGCATCCCACTCAATGAAAGCATTGAGCCTCTAAATCATGAATTGTTGAAACTATGAGTTGACAAGTCCCCAGGTCATGATGGTTTTCATCCTATGGTCTTAAAAGAGCAGCTAGTGAGATAGTTGATGGGTTGGTTTTAATTTTCCAAAACTCATTAGTTTCTGGAAAGGTTCCTCTAGATCAGAAAATAAGCAGTGGAACTCCTTTATTCAGAAAGGGAGATAGGCAGAAAGCAAGAAGCTGTAGGTCAGTTACCATTTGTCATGGGGAAAATGTTAGAAGCTATTATTAAAAGATGTTATAAGCGGATGTCTGGATAAGTTCAATGTAGGCAGAGCAAACATGTTTTTGTCAAAGAGAAAGTATGTTTAACTAATTTATTGCAGTTCTTTGAAGAAGTAACTTGTGCTGTAGATAAAAAGGAACCAATGAACATATTGTACTTACATTTCCATAAAGTATTTGAAAAGATGCCACATAAAAGGTTATTGAATAAGATAAAAGATCAGTGTGTGGGGGTAACCAATTGGTGTAGCTGGCTAATAAGAAGCAGAAAGTAGGAATAAATGAGCATTTTTCAGGTTGGCAGGATGTCATGAGTGGTATGTTACAGAGGTTGTTGCTGGGGCCTCAAATCTTTACAATTTAGATGAAGGGACTGAAGGTATGGTAGCTAAATTTGCTGATAACACAAAGTTAGGTAGGAAAATGAGTTATAAGGAGGACATTAGGGACCTAAAAGGAATATATGGGTTAAGTGATTGAGCAAAGATCAGGCTAATGGAGCTCATTGTGAGAAAGTGTGAAATTGTCCATTTTAGCGGAAAGAATATAAAGAAGCACATTATCTAAATGGTGAGGGTTTGCAGAGCTCTGAGATGCAAAGAGATTTGGGTGTCCTAGTACATGAATCACAGAAGGCGAGTATAGGTACAGTAAGTATTCAGGAAAGCTAATTGAATGTAATGATTTATTGTGAGTGGAATAGAATGCAACAGTAGGGAGGTTATGCTTCATTATTGAGTTTTGCTCCATTGGTGAGACCGCATGTACTGTTGTGTACAGCACTGGTCACCGTACTTCGAGAAGGATGTTAATGCATTGGAAGCATTTCAGAGAAGGTTTACTATACTAATATCTGGAATGAGCAAATTGACTTTTGAGAAAAGACTAGATAGGCTAGGCCTGTATTCTCAGGAATTTAGAAAAGTCAGAAGTGATTTAATTGAAACTATAAGGTCCTAAAGGGTCTTGACTGGGTGGATATTGGTAGGATGTTTCCTCTTATGGGACATCTAGAACTAGGGGTCAAAGTTTAAGAATAAGTGTCCCCCATCGAAGACCAAGATGAGGAAATCTTTTTTCTCTCTCAGGGGGTTGTGTGTCTTTGAAATTCCCTTCCTCAAAAGGCGGTGGATGCAGAATTTTAAAATATTTTTCAGGCAGAAATACTATAGGTTGATTACCAAGGGGTTAAAGATTATCAGTGATATGCAGGAATATAGAGTTGAGGTTAAAATCAGATGAGCCCTGATCTTATTGAATGGTGGAGTAGGCTTGAGGGCCAAGTGGCCTACTCTTATTCCTTGTTTGTATGCTGCAGCCCATTTTGAATGAAGTATTCAGGCAGGGACACCATAGAACATAGAACAGAGATCAGTACAGCACAGTACAGGCCCTTCGGTCCATGATGTTGTGTCGAACTTTTACCCTAAACCTAAAGTCTATATAACCTCCACCCCTACCTTATACTATCATCCATATGCCTATCTAATAGCCACTTTAATGGCCCTAATGAGGCCGATTCCACTACCCTCTCCTGCAATGCATTCCACGCCCCTACCACTCTCTGAGTAAAGAACCTATCTCTGATGTCTCGCCTACATCCACCTCCACTCACTTTAAAACTATGCCCCCTCGTAATGGCTACCTCCACCCGAGGAAAACGTCTCTGGCTATCCACTCTACCTATACCTCTGATCATTTCGTACACCTCGACCAAGTCACCTCTCATCCTTCATCACCCTAAAGAGAAAAGCCCTAGCTCTCTCAACCTTTCCTCGTAAGACCTTCCCTCCATTCCAGGCAACATGCTGGTAAATCTCCTCTGCACCTTTTCTAATGCTTCCACATCTTTCCTGTAATGAGGCGACCAGAACTGGACACATTACTCCAGATGTGGCCGAACTAGGGTTTTGTATAGCTGGAGCATAACTTCATGGCTCTTGAACTCAATCCCTCTATTAATGAAAGCTAACACACCATACGCCTTCTTAACAACTCTATCCACCTGGGTGGCAGCTTTCAGGGAACTGTGGACATGAATCCCAAGATCCCTCTGCTCCTCCACACTGCCAAGAATCCTTCCATTAACCCTGTATTCTGCTTTCAAGTTTGTCCTTCCAAAATGAATCACCTCACACTTTTCAGAGTTAAACTCCATCTGCCACTTCTCAGCCCAGCTCTGCATCCTATCAATGTCCCTTTGTAACCGAGAACAGCCCTCCGCACTATCCACAATTCGACCCACCTTCGTTTCGTCCACGAACTTACTAATCCACCCTTCCACTCCTACATCCAAATCATTTACAAAAATCACAAATAGAAGAGGACCCAGAACAGATCCTTGTGGTACACCACTCGTAACTGAGCACCATGTTGAATATTTTCTGTCCACTACCACCCTTTGTCTTCTAAGGGTCAGCCAATTCTGAATCCAATCTGCCACATTTCCCCCTATCCCACACCTCCTTACTTTCTGCATGAGCCTACCATGGGGAACCTTATCAAATGCCTTACTTAAATCCATGTATACCACATCCACTGCTCTACCTTCATCCATGTGTTTGGTCACCTCTTCAAAGAATTCAGTAAGGTTAGTGAGGTATGATCTACCCCTCACAAATCCATGCTGACTATCACAAATCAAACTGTGCCTATCCAAGTGATCATAAATCCTATCTCTCGGAGCCCTTTCCGATAATTTGCCCACCACTGAAGTAAGACTAACTGGCCTGTAATTTCCCGGGTTATCCCTATTCCCTTTTTTGAACAAGGGAATGACGCTTGCCACTCTCCAAACTTCCGACACTATACCCGTGGACAGTGAGGATGAAAAGATCATCGCCAAAGGCCCTGCGATCTCTTCCCTCGCTTCCCATAGAATCCTTTGATAAATCCCATCAGGCCCGGGGGACTTATCTATCTTCAAGTTCCTCAAAATTCCTAGCACATCTTCCTTACTAACATCGACCTCTTCTAGCCTACCAGCCTGTTTCACACTGTCCTCCCCTGCAACTAAGTCCCTCTCAGTTGTGAATACTGAAGAAAAGTATTCATTAAGGACCTCTCCTATCTCTTTAGTCTCCGTGCACAAAGTCCCTTTACAATCCTTGATCGTCCCTACCCTTTCTCTGGTCATTCTCTTATTCCTCACATACGTGTAAAAAGCCTTGGGGTTTTCCTTGATCCTATCTGCCAAGGTTTTCTCATGCCCCCTTATAGCTCTCCTAAGCCCTTTCTCCAGCTCCTTCCTGGCTAACTTGTATTCCTGCAGAGCCTTTTCCGATCCTTGTTTCCTAAACCTTACATAAGCATCCTTCTTCCTCTTAACTAGTCGTTCGACCTCTCTTGAGAACGAAGGCTCCCCCACTCGACTGCATCTTCCCTGCCTGCTAGGGACAAACATATCGAGCCGCGCAGTATGCATTCTTTAAACAATCTCCACATTACTACAGTGCTCTTCCCTGACAGCATCAGTTCCCATTTTATGTTACCCAGTTATTGCCTAACAGATTTATAATTACCCTTCCCCCAATTATAAACCTTACCCTGCTGTATGTACCTATCCTTTTCCATGACTATTGTAAAAGTAACAGAGTTATGATCGCTACCGCCAAAATGCTGTCCTACCAAAAGGTCTAACAGTTGCTAATCACCAAATCCAAAGTGGCCTCTCCTCGTGTTGGTCTATCTACATATTATGTCAGGAATCCTTCCGGAACACACTGGACAAAATCCACTCCATCTAAACTATTACAACTAAAAAGTTTCCAATCAATATTTGGAAAGTTGAAGTCACCCATGTCTACAACCCTGTGACTTCTGCACCTTTCCAGTATCTACCTCCCAATCAGCTCCTCCACTTCTCTGCAACTCTTAGGGGGTCTGTAAAAATCCCCAACAAAGACCCTGCTCCTTTCTTGTTCCTGACCTCAAACCAAACTGACTCTGTCGACATATCATTCTTGAACTGCCTTTCAGTAGCTGCTATACTAGCCCTGACTAGCAATGCCACTCCCCCACCTCTATTACCACCCTCCCTATTTCTTTTAAAGTATCTAAATCCCAGAACTTCCAACTATCATTCCTGTCCCTGAGTTACCCAAGTTTCTGTAATGGCCACAACATCGTAGTTCCAAGTACTGACCCATGCTCTAAGTTCATCGCCTTATTTCTGATACTTCTAGCATTGACGTATACACATTTCAAACCATCCCTGTGTCCACGATTGCGCTCCATCGACCGCATTTCTTTATTAACAACCTCACTCCCTGTTGTGTCTGTTGGAAGGCTGAATACCTCATCCTCTGAATTACAAATCCGGTTCCCCACCCCCTGCCAATATAGTTTAAACCATCCCGTATAGCTCTAGCAAACCTCCCTCCCAGGATATTTGTGCCCTTCCAGTTCAGGTGCAACCCGTCCTTACTGTACAGATCTCACCTTCCCCAGAATGTGCTCCAATTATCCACATAATGGAAGCCCTCCCTCTTACACCAGCCCTGTAGCCATGTGCTTAGCTGCACTGTCTCCCTATTTCTTACCTCGTTATCACGTGGCACTGGTAGTAATCCAGAGATAACTACCCTGATGGTCCTGGACTTCAGCTTTCAACCTAACTCCCTGTACTCATTTTTCACATTCTCAGTCCTTTTCTACCTGTGTCACTGGTACCGATGTGTACCATGACTGCTGGTTGCTCACCCGCCCCCTTAAGGATCTTGAAGACACGATCCAAGACCCTGGCACCCGGGAGGCAACATACCATCCATTCGTCTCGTTCGCGTTCACAGAACCACCTGTCTGTGCCTCTGACTATTGAATCCCCCACTACAATTGCTCTCCTATTCTCCCCACTTCCCTTCTGAGCCACAGATCCAGACCCTGTACCAGAGACCCGGTCCCCGTGGCTTACCCATGGTAGGTCGACTCCCCCAACTGTATCCAAAACTTATTGTTGAGGGGAACGACCACAGGGGATCCCTGCACTGGGCTGTTTCCTTCCCTTCCCTTCCCTTACTGCCACCCAACTGCCTTTGTTCTTAGGGGTAACTATGTTCCTATAGCTCGTTTCTATAACCACCTCAGTCTTCCGAATGATCCTGTGTTTGTCCAGCTCCAGTTCCCTAACGCGGTCTTTGAGGAGCTGGAGCTGGGTGCACTTCCCACAGGTGAAGTCAGCAGAGTCACTGCTGTTGATTCTTACCTTCCACACCCTGCAGGAGGAACATTGCACTGCCCTGACTGCCATCCCCTCTAAATTTAAACTTCCCCGAAAGATTTGTAAAAAGGAGAGAATAACTTGCTTACCCTTTTATTCTTAGGTTAGAGGAGGTGGAAGGTTAGGAGACATCACTCTTGTGCTCTTGTTCCCGGTCTCCTCCTCCTCCGCTGCCAAAAATGAAGGCCCCGAAACACTAACTGTAAGTTATTATACTCGCCACTTACCTTTTCAGCAGTCCCCTCATGCTCTCTCCCGACTCAGAGGAAACCGTTGTGCTTATTGACCCTCCACACACTAGTCATCTGTGATCTCCTTTGTGTGAAAATATGATGAAAAGGGTCAAGCAGCAGGAGCAGCAAAATACAGCTTTGACCCCTCAGCTTATGTACCATTTGACTATAAAAATTTAAATGAGTTGCAACTTACAAAAAGAAAGGTTACATTCGGATTTCACCAGCATTTATCCTGGCAGATAAAATTGAGAGGAAGTATTGGCTGTATCACTCAAGCACACTTCTTCCTGGGTCAACTTATACGTGAAAAAGGCCAAATTGACTGTTAATGTAAATGGAATAATATAGAGAATCTTCAGACTAATGAAGGTGCAATGTTTTTGTGATATCTAATCCACTTGGACCTGAGTTGCCTCTAGAATATATAATCTCATTAAGTCATTGATACAGTTACCAAAGAATGCAAAGACTTAAAATCAGTTCTATTAAAATAACAGAAGATGCAGACTTGGAAACTATAATATTATAATCTCGTTAAGCTGCCATTGGACTGCTGAAGGCACAGTTCAAGAACGTTGCTGTAAGTTATTTGATTTGTTAGCGAAACATTTATTTTGATACATTCCCTATGCTACACTGTCGCTTACAGTAATTTAGGATAAAATCTGATATTTAGCTATTAAAGTAAAATATCTTCCTGTGATTTTTGTTACTTGGCTCCACACTATCATAAAATGTGTGTTGATTTTGATTTGTTGTCCAACATTTTCTCCAAAAAGATTCAGACACAGTTGTTTATCACAAAGAAATCTTACAGCTCAACAGAAATGCAGCCCAATGGTATCAATGTGGATTTCACAAGTTTCAAAATCTCCCCTCCCCCCACCGCATCCCAAAACCAGTCCAGCTCGTCCCTGCCTCCCTAACCTGTTCTTCCTCCCACCTATCCCCTCCTCCCACCTCAAGCCGCACCTCCATCTCCTACCGACCAACCTCATCCCGCCCCCTTGACCTGTCCGTCCTCCCTGGACTGACCTATCCCCTTCCTAACTCCCTACCTACACTCACCTTTCCTGGCTCCATCCCCGCCTCTTCGACCTGTTTGTTTCCTCTCCACCTATCCTCTCCTCTATCCCTCTTCTATCCGCCTCCCACTCTCTCCCTATTTATTTCAAAACCCCCTTCCCCTCCCCCTTTTCTGATGAAGGGTCCAGGCCCGAAACGTCAGCCTCTCTGCTCCTATGATGCTGCTTGGCCTGCTGTGTTCATCCAGCCCTGCACCTTGTTGTCTCGGATTCTCCAGCATCTGCAGTTCCTACTATCTCTTACAGCTCAACAGTTTGTTTTTCTTTATTCATTCACAAAATGAGGGCATTGCTGTGTGTCTGGAGTCACATGTAGGTCAGACCAGGTAAGGATGGCAGTTTCCTTCCCTGAATAACACTAGTGAACCAGATAGTTTTTTTCCAACAATCGAAAATGATTTCATGGTTATCATTAGATTCTTAATTCCAGCTATTTCTTGAATTCAAATTCCACCATCTGCCATGGCGGGATTCAAACCAGGCCCCCCAGAACATTATCTGGGTCTCAGGATTAACAGTCCAGCGGTAATGGCCACAAAGGTTATTAATTCGTGACAGTTAACTACAGTACTTGAACTGTATTTGCATCACATTTTGTAAGATTTTGTATTTTCCCATAACCACCTTTCCTGGGACCATAATTACAATGTATGATTAAACCACATTGCGGCAGTTCTATCTTCGGATGTTGTTGAAATGATAAAGCAAAAATGTAGTAACTTTTGATATTTTTGAGCTTTAAACCTCATCAAAGGAAATTTTCTTTTGAATCTATGCTTCTTTGTTCCTGGCATCTGAATCCCACTTCCCCTCCAATAGTTTTTGTTTTGAAGCAGTTATTGCACTAAGCTTTGACAGAAATAGCCTTTGGAGTTTATTTACATATTGACTCAAGATTCAGTAGAACAGTGAAGGTTTTTATAAAGAAAGATGTCTTTAATAGAGGGTGCAAGGTGGATAGCTGAGGAGAACATCGTAATTGCTCAGACTAGAAGGAGAGAAAATCTAATCTCACCATGATGGTCAATTGGCTAACAGACCAGAAAACAGTAGGAATAAATGGGTCATTCTCAGGAGCAGCCTATCACTATTGGGGTACCATAAGGATCAGTGCAGGCTTCATAATTTTTCACATTCTTGATAAATGACTTGGATATGGGGGTCAAATGCCATATTTCCAAACTTAATGAAGCCACAAAACTAGTTGGGGGCAGTAATATAGTGGTAATGGTGCCGGACTAGTATTCCAAAGGCCCAGGCAAATGCCTTGAGGTTATGGGTTCTAATCCCAACAAATCAGGTGGTGAAATTTGAATTCAGTAAAAAGCTAGCCCAATGGCAACCACTATTAATTGTCACAAAAAAGGCACCTGTTCTCTAATGTCCATTGGAGAGGAATATTTGCCATCCTTCCTGGTCTAGCCTATGTGTGCTAATGCAATTAACTCTTACATGCCCTTTGGACTATTAGGGGCAAAAATGCTGGCATAGCTAGTGACACCCACATCCCATGAACAAATGAAACAGACAAAAATTTATGTTGTGAGGCGAATGTAAGAAGGTTTCAAAGAAACTTAGACAAGCTAACTGAATGGGTGGGAATATGGCAGATATAATTCATATAATTGTGAGTTGAAGAAACAGTTGAAGACTGAGTATTTCTTAAGTGGTAAGTGTTCTTAAATGGAAAGTGTTGATGCCCACGGTGACCCGAATCTCATTGTATACCAGTCACTGAAAGCATGAATGCAGGTGCGACAAGCAGTTAGAAAAACAATTGGTATGTTGGCCTTCATTTAAGGCTGTTTGAGTGTAGGAGCAAAGAAGTCTTAGTGAAGTTGTACAGGGCCTTGGTGAGACAACACTTGGAGTGTTGTGTGTAGTTTTTGTCTCCTTACCTAAGAAAAAATATATTTGCTATAGAGAGAATGCAGTGAAAATTTGCCAGATTGATTGCTGAGATGGATACATTGTCATATGAAGAGAGATTGGGTCAACTGAGTGTGTACTCACCGGAGTTTAGTAAAATGAGAAGGGTTGTCAGAGGGTTTTCATGCCTAACAAGTTTGATTGAATTTTTTGAGAAGGTGACCACATGAGTAGATGACGGTAGCGCATTTGATATAGTTATTATGGACTGCAGCAAAGCCTTTGACAAGGTCCTACACAGCCGACTGATAAAAATGTTAAAGCACATGAGATCCAGGGTAACTTGTCAAGTTGGATCCAAAATTTGCGTAGTGGTAGAGATGGATGGTAGTGGTGGAAGACTGTTTGTGTGACTAGAGGTTAGTATCCAGTGGCATACCACAGGGACCAGTGCTGGATCCCTTATTGTCTGTGATATATATAAATGATATCGGAGAAAATGCAAGGGAGTTGATAAATAAGTTTGCAAATGACACAAAGATTGGCCAGGTAATTGACAGTGAGACAGAAGATCTTAGGTTACAGAAGGCTAGGGATGGATTGGTCAGATGGGCAGATGATTAGCAAATGGAATTTAACTCTGATAAGTGTGAAGTGATATTCTTTGGAAGAAGTAACAAGACAAGGGAGTACTCAATGAACACAAAGGACACTAGGAAGCTCAGAGAAGCAGAAGAACCTTGGGATGCTTGTCCACAGATCCCTGAAGAAGGCAGGAGTGGTTAATATGGTAGTTAAGAAGGCATATGGGCACTTGCCTTTATCAGTTGTAGCATAGATTATAAGCGCAGGGAGGTTATGTTGAAACTGTACATACCTTTGGTTAAACCACAGCTCAAGTACTGTGTGCAGTTCTGGTCACTGCACTATAGGAAGGATGTGATTACACTGGAGGAGGTTTAAAGGAGATTAACTCGGATGTTGCTTGTTTTGGAGCATTTTAGTTATGAAGAGAGGCTGCATAAGCTCAGGTTGTTTTCTTTAGAGCAGAGAAGGCTGAGACACAAAAACAGAAATTGATGGAAAAGCTCAACAGGTCAGACAGCATCAATGGAGAGAAATCAGAGTTAATGTTTTGGTCCAGTGACCCTTCTTCAGAACTGGCTGAGAGAGCCTGACTGAGTGGTTTGAGCTTATGAGGGGTGCAGACAGGCTGGATAGAAAACAGCTGCTCTCCTTAATTGAAGGACCAATAATAAGGGGACAAAATATAAGGTGAAAGGCAGAAGTTTTAAAGGCGATTTGAGGAAAAACCTTTTCAGCCAGAGGTGGTAGGAATCTGGAATGTGCTATCTGGGAGGGCGGTAAAGGCAGAAAACTGCACAACCTTTAAGAAGTACTTAGATGAGCATTTGAAAGCCAGTTGCTGGTAAGTGTGACTATTGTAGATTTAGAGTAGGTTTTGATGGTGCAGACATCTTGGGCCAAAAAGCCTCTTCAGTACTGAATGATTCTATGATTCTAGGATCAGTCATGATCATGTTGAATGGCAGTCAGGGCACAATGTCCGAAAAGGCTTACTCCTGCTGCTATTTTCTATTTATTCATGTTTCAAATTGGCATTGGGTACATCAAACTAGAAAGGTGAAATATGTGGCTTGAAGAATGGTGTGGGAAAGTGGGTTCTGGTTCGTGGAGCATTGGTACCATTACTGAAAAGTCAGGGCTGTACTATCGGGGCAGTCCATACCTAAACCTTACTGTAAGCAGTGTACTTGTGAACCGCATAGCAAGACAAATAAAGAGAGTTTTAAACCAAATAGTGGACAAAAGGGACAAATGTGGAATTATATAGTGTAATGAAAAAGAGAGACAAAGTAAGTGGGGAAAATTGTGATATGGGAAAACAGATTGAGAGAATGGCAGGAAAGACAGTGAAAAATTCCGTAAAGATGCATCAAAATGAAGGCTAGATATTACAAAACAAAACAAAACAAAAATACAAATCTAAAGGCTCCGTACCTGAATGTCTATGGCATTCATAACAAAATAAATGAAATGATAATGTGCATTGAAATATTACCTGATAGTCATTACAAATATATGGCTTCAGAATGACAAGGATTCACTCCTGAATATTGAGGAGTATTTGACATTAAAGAAGAATAGGAAGCTAGGTAAAGGTGGAGAAAATCAGGACGTAGTGTTGATTTGGATGAAGATGAGGAATAGCAGATGGAATACAATGTGGGAAAATGTGAAGTTGTTCACTTTGGTAAAAAGAATAAAAAGGAGCAAGGTGTTAGTTAAATGGAGAACAACTGGAATTCGAAAGTGCAAAGGAACTTAAGTGTTCTGGGGCATAAATCACAAAATATTAATATGCAGGTACAGCATTTAATCAAGAAGGCTAATAGTATGTTATCCTTTATTACGAGAGGAATAGAACATAAAAGTACAGATATTATGCTTCACTTATACAGGGCATTAGTCAGATCACATCTCAAATATTGTATGAGGTTATTTGAGAGAGAAGATAGAATAGGAGGGTGACTCAAGCTGACAAATTTTCCCTTAGCTGTGGGGCATGTCACTAGCCAGGAATGCAAATTGAGGAAAGATACAAATAAGATAATACAGGTACCTGGATGTACTAGAGAGAAAATGACAGTATAGTCCCAGCGGAACCTCCAAGATTACTTTTACACAGCTTTATCAACCAGGGAAGCTTAAGTATTATGTTTATTCCCAACAGCCAGATCATAGTCTGTAACAGACTCCTTTTTAAGTGTTAAAAGTATTAAAGTGTATTTTCGGGTAAGGGCAATGCCTTTCAAATGAAAACAAAAATTAAAACATCAGTAAGTTTAATGTATAGTCACTCTTTCTGCAAAATTTCCTTGGTTGAATAATTAACGTGGAATTTACCGCATCGAATGAGGCCGCTGCTGGTATTAATGGTCCCCACCAGTCCCATCCCTCTGTGACTTCATTCAACCCACAAATGAAGGAAAATTGTTGGAAATGATTTAATTTCATTGCTTTTATGCTGCTTTTCATATTACAACACTTCACTTAACATGCTGCTGACAATTCCTGTTTGATGAACATGTTTCTATATGTTGCAGTGCACATGCAGCTATATCAAATGTTGTTTAAAGGTAGTCTTAATTTCAATGAGTTTAATCTATCTCATTGCACTTCCTGATTATTAACATTAGCAAAGCAACTTTGAGCAGTTTATTCTGTCAGTCTGCAAAAACAAAGGTCAAATGTTGTTATAAACAATGATAAAATAACAAATTCATCAGAACTTTAACAGGAGAGATTAATTTATCACAGCAAAGCAGGGACGGCCCCAAAGAGCAGGAACTGAAGAATACTGTATGTCCTACTATGCAATTTAATATTATGTCTGGAGTAGGATTACAGTTCAAAGCTAATTTCATGACTCTTATTAGCATGTTAAGCAATTATCTAATTGTCTACACATTGCATGATTATACTCAATGCTCAACACTTCAGTGGTGTACTTAACATGGTGTACTTACTTGCAGCAATTCACTGCTCACCACAATACCAAATTCAGTATAAATCCTGTATGTTTCCAGCACGTTCAATGTTTTCTTTCTTGTTTATCATCCCAAAGCACTTCATAACCAAGGATCTAAGTATATCACTGCACTATTATAGGGAAATATAATTCCAAACCTTTCAATAGGAAGTCTCAATGCAGCTGACTCGGGGAATTGCCCGGGAAATTGAATCCTCCAATGGACAATTACCTGGCATTTGGAATTCTCTGAAAAGGCCCCCAGTTAAAGTTGGAGACAGAGGCTTTGGTTAGTTCCTCATAACTTAGTTAGACAGAAAAATGTTAGAGGAATTAAAACCTCTGTTCTAATTTCTGATTAATTGTAAAATTGATACACTCCCTCTCCCATCAATCCCTCCAACATATTACTGAGCCCCATTCCACATACCCCAAGGGCAAGTATGTCCAACATGACCCATGGTTTATAGATCTAACACCACTCACCTCCCCAGATTAAAGCTTGCTGTAACATCTGGCTAACTATAAAACTGGTTCCACCAACATTCCATTGACACATTCTCCTAATTACACCAAAGACACCTACTTGACTCATGACTGACACCTCCTCCTACCGCCTCCTGGATTATGACCCCATCCCTGATCACCAGATCATCGTCTCTTGGTCCATCCATAACCTTATCACTCAGGAGACCTCCCATCCACAGCCTCCAGCCTCATTGTTCCGCAACCCTGAACTGCTGAGTTTTATCTCCTTCCCAAAGTCCACAAACCTGACTGCCCCGGTCGACCCATTGTCTCTGCCTTCTCCTGCCCCATTGAATTCATCTGTGCTTACCTTGACTCTATCTTTTCCCCCCTGGTCCAGGAACTCCCCACATATGTTTGGGACACTACCCACACCCTCCACCTTCTCCAGGACTTTCAATTCCCCAGCCCCCAATACCTCATCTTCACTGCGGACATCCAGTCCCTTTCAGACGTGTATCCCCCACACAGACGGCCTAAAAGCCCTCCTGTTCTTCCTCTCCCACAGGCCCAACCAGTCCCCCTCCACTGACACCCTCATCCATTTAACTGAACTTGACCTTACCCTCAACAACTTTTCCTTTAACTCCTCCCACTTCCTACAAACCAAAGGGGTGGCTATGGGCACCCGTATGGGTCCGAGCTAAGCCTCCGTCTTCGTAGGGTACGTGGAACAGTTCCTGTTCTGCTGCTACACTGGCACCATCCCTGTCCTTGTACTCTGCTACACCGATGACTGTATTGGTGCTCCTTGTGCTCCCATGGAGCTTGAACAGTTCATTAACTTTACCAGCACCTTTAACCCCACAATTCATCTGGACCATCTCCGATACCTCCCTCCCCTTCCTGGACCTCTCTGTCTCCATATCCAGTAACCATCTCTGCACCAACATCTATTTCAAGCCCACCGACTCCCACAGCTACCTTGACTACACCTCCTCTCACCCACCCTCCTGCAAGAATGTGACCCCTTACTCCCAATTCCTCTGCCTCCGCCACATCTGCTCCCAAGATGGAGTGTTCCACTCACGGACATCCCAGATGTCCTCCTACTTCAAGGACCGCATCAGTTGATTGAAACATCCCCTCTCCATTGATTGAAAATGCCCTGAACCACATCTCTTGCATTTCCCACAATTCTGCCCTCAAACCCCCTTTCCCCAACAAAAATAAAGACAGAGTCCCCATGGTCCTCACATACCACCCCACCAACCTCAGCATCATCCTCCGACTTTTCTGCCATCTACAATCCAACCCTACCACCAAAGAGATACTTCCCTCCCCACCCCTATCTGCCTTTTGTAGGGACAGCTCACTCCACAAGTCCCTCGTCCACTCCACACTTCTCACCAAGTCCACCACACCCGGCACCTTGCCCTGCAACTGCAAGAAGTGCTATACCTGCCCCTACACTTCCCATCTCACCTCCATTCAAGGCCCAAGACAAACTTTACATATTGAACAGGGGTTCACCTATACATCCTGGTCTACTGTATTCATTGCTCCTGATGTAGCCTCCTCTATATCGATGAGACCAAACGTAGACTCGGTGACAGATCTGCGGAGCACCTGTGCTCTGTACGCTATAATCAACAACACCTTCCAGTCGCTAACCGTTTTAACTCCCACTCCCTGGGTGACATGTCCATCCTGGGCCTCCTCCAGTGTCACAATGATGCCACTTGCAAACTGGAGAAACAACACCTCATATTCTGCCTCCAGAGCCTACAGCCTGATGGTCTAAACATAGAATACACCAGTTTCAAAATCTCCCCACCCCCGGCCTCATCTCATGTCCAAGCCTCCCTCTCATCCCCACCTCCTTGACCTGACACAACCTGTCCATCTTCTTCCACACTTACCGCCCCACCCTTCCCACTGACCAATCCCCACTACCCCTACCAGCATCCACCTATTGCCATCCCACCTACCTTCCCCCAGCTCCACCCCGCTTCCCTCTATTTATTTCCCAGCTCCATTCCTCCACCCCAGTCCTGATGAAGGGTCTAGGCCCAAAACGTTGACTCTCCTACTCCTCTGATGCTGCCTGACCCGCTGTGTTCCTCCAGCTCCACAGCTCAGACCTGCAACTCTTCCTCATTTCCAAATCTCCTGTAGACCCAACTGTTCGGTAGGGCACTAGAATACATATGATCTATGACAATTTAAACCAAAAAAGAACTAAAAATTTCTTTGCAACCCCTTAGAGCAATTAAAATAATCTAGGTGACCATGTTGAGCCTGAATTATGTTACAATATACATATCTCTTGTACGATGTAATCTCTCCTCCATCCAGAAAGATTCAGCTCTCTCAAGTGAAAATAGAGCTGCTGGACATATGGCCTAGTTCTACATTAAAGTCACTTAGAAGCATCCTCCCTAACCTGTTCAGTTGAAACAATTTGTGCACATACTATCTAATCCCTCTTTTGAATTGTCTGCCTACAATTCTTTCATGGAAATAGAACTTTCAGCTTATCTCGGTTGCTCGGTGTTTTAAACTGGGAATAAATTTTCCACACAGATGCACAATGTTCAGTGATATTCACAACTCTTCAGATACTGAACCAGTCTGTGTCCAAATACAACAAGATCTAAATGACGGGATACAGCAGGCCAGGCTGCGTCAGAGGAGTAGGAGAGTCGACGTTTTGGTCCCGACCACTCCACACTGTTTTATCTCTGACTCCAGCATCTGCAGTTCTTGCTATCTCAAGACCTAAATGACATTCAGGTTAGTGCTGATAAATAGTAATATTCGTGCCAAACAAGTGCTACGTGATGTCCATATCCAACAAGAAAAAATCTCTGCATGATATTCTATGGCATTACTACTGACGAACTCCACCGTTCCCCACAACACCACACCCCGCAAACCACCCCTCCTGGCAACACCTTCCCACCACCCTTCATATCATCATTCTGAAGGTCACCATTGATCAAAAGCTTACCTCCTTGGTCCCCAGTGCCTGTCTGCCTGCTGCAAGGCAGAAGTGGAGAAGGCATCTCCAAAAACACTCAAGAAGCTCAACACTTTCAAGGTCCAGTGGCTCGCTTGATCTACACTCCATCCACTATCTTAAATATTCACTTCTTCCAGCATGCATACACAGTTGCACCAATGGGTACCACTTACAAAATGCACTGAAGTGTCCTTCAACAGGACCTTCCAAACCCCTGACCTCTAACATCAAATAGAAAGGATAGGGACCACATGGAATATTCCTGCCTGCAGGTTCTATTCCAAGTCACATACCATCTGAGTTGGAACTATAGTGTAGTATCTTGGTTGTCACTGGGTTAAAATCTTGAAGCTTCTCCCTAACAGCGCTGTGAGTATACTTACAAAAAAGAAACATATGTCAGGTGTAGGAAGCTAAAATTGGACAGGGTTCATGAGGAATATAAGGAAAGCAGGAAAGTACTCAAGCTGGGAATTAGGAGAGCAAGAAGGACCATGAAATGACCTTGGCAAGTAAGGTTAAAGAGAATCCCAAGGCATTTTATATGTACATTAACAACAAGAGGATAACTAGGGAGAAGGTAGGAACATTCAAGGATAAAGGAAGTAACTTGTGCTTGATGGCAGAGGATGTGGCTGAGATCCTAAATGAGTACTTTGCATTGGTATTCACCCAGGGGAAGTATAGTGAGACTTGTGTAGAACACGCTAATATGCTAGGGCATTTTGAGATCAAGAAAGAAGTGGTGTTTGATCTCTTGAAGAGCATTAAAGTGGATAAGTCCCCAGGGCCCAATGATATCTATTCCAGGTTGTTGAGAGAGGCAAGAGAGGAGACTGCTGGGGCCTTGATCAAGATCTTTGTATCCTCGCTAGCCACAGGAGAGGTCCCAGAGTAGCTAATATTGTTCATATGTATAAGAAGGGAAATTGGGATAATCCAGGAAACTATAGACCGGTGAGTCACATCGATGGTTGAGAAGCTATTGGAGAGAATTCTTAGGGATAGGATTTACACACATTTGGAAAAGAATGGCCTATTTAGGGGCAGTCAGCATGGTGATGTGCAGGGCAGGTCATGTCTTACTAACTTGATTGAATGTTTCAAGGAGGTGACAAAGGTGATCAATGAGGTTGGAGCAGTAGATGTTGTCTATATTGATTTTAGTAAGGCTTTTGACAAGGTCCTTCATGGTAGGCTCATCCAGAAGATTAAGATGCATGGGACCCACGGTGACTTGGCCGCATGGATTCAGAATTGGCTTGCCTGTAGAAGACAGAAAGTCATGGTAGAAGGGTGTTTTTCAGTCTGCAGG
>NC_063334.1:102101369-102126369 GCF_021869965.1 Rhincodon typus
TGTGTAAGAACAAAATTGTATTTGTATACCACCTTTCACAACCTCAGATGCTTCAAAACATTTCAAAGCTAGTGAAGTACTTTGAAGTTTATTCACTGTAGTAATATAGGCAATGCAACCCATAAACATCAGATTAGCTGTTCTTTAATGAATTGAGAATCATATAATGATTAAGACACAGATAAAACTCCCTATTCTTTTGTCAATACTATGCCTTAGGACCTTTTACATCTATCTTCAACATCAGTAAATGTCTTCTTTTAATATTGTGTCAGTGATGACACTTGCAACTCTCTCAGCATTGCAGAGTCTGAAGTGTCAGCCTAGATTTTGTGCTCAGGTCTTTGAAGCGGAACTTGAATCTACAATCTCCCACCCAAGGGATGCAAATGCCCCATTGAATTGTGCTGATTGAGTGCATTTTAACATTGAAGTAACTCAGCTGCCTTGTATGGGATGATATTCCTGTTGATGTTGATGGGGGAGATGGTGGTTTGTTGACAGTGTTATCAGACTAGTATTCAAGAACCCCAGGCTAATGTTCTGGAGAATGGGTTTGAATCCCACCTGTGACGATACTGTCTTTAAGAGGTGTAATTTTTATTTTGTGAAGAAAGGTTGAGACAGATGTGATGAGTGGTCTATTCAGAGCCAATAAAGAAAACAGCTTGTGATTCCTTTGGTTTTCTTTTTAAATTGAAACAATGCAAGCAGCCTGAATGGGTGGAATCAAGCCCCCACAGATCCAGAATTTTTAGTTTTAGCTTTCGGCAGTTGCTGGGATCTTGAAGCTGGATGTGGAAGTTCTTATTCCTCTCTCTGTTATGGCTTAAAGCTGGGATATTGTTCCTGCTGCTAGAATTGAATGTGAGATGATCTATTTTATAAATTTGCCTTTGTCAAGGGTTGTTAATGGGATGTTACTATATTGGAACAGTTAATTAGTGGTAGTTAATAAATATTTTGTTAAACATTTCGATAGAGTTATGGTTAAGTTAATTCTTTTCTTTCATTTTTATTTTGTTTGTATTTTAACTGTAGCGTAAAAATAAAGTGTGTTTTATTAAAGTCAATTAGTTTGACCAATTGAATTGCAACTGGAATGCAACCCCTTATACTTACTTCTAACATATGAAAATGTTAGGGTCTGGGCTATCTCCTTGAAATGTTTTGAGGGGGTTTGGTCTGGTCCATAACACACCAGGGCAGATGGTAAAATCTGAATTCAATAAAAATCCTCAATAAAATCTTACCTAATGGCAACCATGTAACCACTGTCAATTATCATAACCACCTATCTGGTTCACAAATGTTCTTTAGGGAAGTAAAACTGCCTTTATTATCTGGTATTGCCTCCATGTGACTTCAGACCCACAGCAACGTGATTGACTGCAAACTCCCCTGTAGGTAGTAAATAATACACATGACATGAACCAAAAAAGGACAGCTTTAAGTAATATTGCAAAACAATTTATCCTTGAGCAACATCATGTGAGATTCAAATAGAAGTAGGCTTATTTCAGTGTGAATGTATAAACAAGCCTTTGAATAATATCAGTGCAAAATCAAGGTCAGTTATTACACAAAATGCACAGGCTTGATACATGAGCACAAAATAGGGAGCTTTGCTTTTATTCACTTGTGAGATGTGGATGTTGCTCGCTGGTCAGTATTTATTGCCCATCCTTCTCTGTGCTTCTCTCCTTTCCTGAAGGCAATGACTGATAGTGGGTTAGGATTTCAAAAGAACTGGCAGCAAATAGCTGAAGTGGGATTTTTTTTCTAAGGAGGTGTACGCTATCATGTAGATGATCACACAGTGTGGAGCTGGAGGAACACAGCAGGTCAGACAGCATCAGAGGATCATGTAGGTGTATGTATTTCATTACTTTTAATTTCAATCTTCTACTACCTTTAACCTCAGCCTTCATCAAAGATACTTTCTCATAGCATAAAGTGAGAATTGAACATGGTCATCCCAAAGATCATGAAGCAGGGACTCTTTATTCCACTGGCATTAGGTCATGACGGATGTGAAGGAAAATTAAGGTTAAACAGGAAAGACACAGTATTTACTTTAAATTGAGCTTGTGGTTTAAATCTAGCCAAAGAACATGCTTTGTCTACTTGAGACTTCTCCCCATGAGACTTTCTTCTCCCAAAGATGCCCTCTCCTCCAGGGAGGATCCGTTCAACTGTTCCAGCTGCCCTGCTCAGTGCCCTCCCTCACCGTGGCTACCTGATACTAGAGGTCCTGGCTCATCTGCTTCAGCTTCCCTGCTCCATGCCATCTATCACTGCTGCTACATAGTAGTGGGGGTCCCATTACACAATTCCCTGCATGATACTTGTTGTCCAAACAACTAAACATAGTGCACAGTGACTGCTTACTAAGCAGTTGTGTGATTGGTATGTTCAACTGTACACTGATGGCTGGGGAGTTTGGGTTAACACTCACAGCAGAATTTTCTTCGTGCATCACCGATCTGGGCAAACAGTAATGGTTGGGGGGCACAGGGAGCCCCTGTTAAAGAGAACTTTCTCAGCTTCTTCTCTGTACACATGGGATCCAACCTTTGTGGTCGTTCACCCACATTGTGAAGGATGTTCATTTAATGAGCTGGTGTGGGTACAATGAGCCAAATGGCCTCATTCTGTGCTGTAACACTTCTATGATTCTGTAATTATGATCTAGTTTAATCAGGTGTCCAGGAATGATATGATTGGTGACTTTTGTTACTTCAGTTTCTGCCTCCCGACAGCTCATCCTTGCAATGTTTTCCAGGATGAGGGAGGGCCTCCTTACGCTGGATGTAACCCCTGGATTCACAACGCACTGGTCACTGCAGGATTCCTCATTGTTGTCTGTCTCCACTTCTTTCAAGCCATCATGCACCAGCTCTCTTGTTCTGCAATACATCTGAGTGAGATGTTTGCCTCCACCTCACCCACCAAACCTCTGGCCTCCAGCAATTCCGCTCTGTGAACTGAAGCTGCCTTCCCGCTACGAGTTCAACAAAATAGATGTGGCAACTTTAGACTCCATAGGGTTTGGGGTCCCACACATCCTGTGCCTTATTATAACCCCTGATATTCCAATTTCAAACACCTTTGTGCTGATTGGAAAGTCAGTCCTGTCAGCCTTGCAATCATTCAATGTTTCTCTCCTCAACACTTTTCTCCCAGTTGCTTTGGACACCATCGTGAATGTCTGACTTAACCTTGTGTGATTCTCAGCTCTTCAAACATTGACCAACCATCTTCATCAGAAGGTATAGTAAGATCAGGAGATGGTTCACAAGAAGGACTGGGTCTTGTTCAAAGAAGCAATAGTGTGGGGAATAGCCAGTGACTGAGTGCAGAGTGCTGTGAAACCATCTCCAGACTCAGAGCAGACCTGTTGAGGCGGACTCTCGATCCAACATGGTGGACTTTTGGCCCAGTGGGGTGGTATTTCAGCCCTGCCCAGCCTGGAAAGGTAGTCTTTCAGCCTGGCATGGTGTACTCTCGGCCCAGTGTGGCAGACTCTCGGCCCGGTGTGGCAGACTCTCGGCCCGGGGTGGCGGTCTCTCGGCCCGGTGTGGCAGACTCTTGGCCTGGTGTGGCAGTCTCTCGGTCCGGTGTGGCAGACTCTCGGCCCGGGGTGGCAGGCTCTTGGCCCGGTGTGTCAGACTTTTGACCTTGTGTGGTGGACTCTCAACCCAGAGTGGCCTCAGTGTGAGCTTTCAGTCTCGAGGTGATTTCTCAAAGTGCAGTCCCACTGTGCCTAAATGCTTAAGAAAGATTGTCATGTTTCATCTTACAGCTTTATTTCTTTATTTTCTATTTAAAACCAAGAAGATCTGCAACGTGTAATTTTTAACCTTATTTTGTATGTTTTATGCTATACTATAATTACTGCAATGTTTAACTTTTAACTTTGTTCTTTATTTTCTACCCTGTCCTTAAGAATCTGTACCTAGGTACTTGTATCTAAGACAGCACCTTGTGTTGTGACATTATACACTTTTCACTGTACTCCTGTACTTTTATACTTGAGTGTACGTGACTTTAAAATCAAAATCAAATCAAATCATTACTAATGGGTTCAAAGATTGCAAGGAATGAATCCATTGCAAACATTCCCCGAGGTCTCTCAACGAATCCTTTGCTGTCATGAAATTGCTTTTCTGAGTACACCTCTCACAATTTCAACAATCACCTTTTCCGTCGCTTGATGTCCTGCTTCATTATGACCTGCAAGCAACACCTGACAGTTGAGGCTGTTGAGAAGAAAGAGTTTTTTCATCTCTCTCTCCTTGCTGCGAACCAGCCGTTGAGGACTCTGTCCTCCTCCCTGACTCTCTTACAACACCACAATAGCTTTATGCATATTTGGACTTGCACATCAGCTGGCTTTCCTGTAATGGTGGAGTGTCCTGCTGCCCACATCAATCAGCTGAAGTGGTCTGAGGTCCTCTTTTTCAGAAAGATGGTAAAGCTGAAGCCACATCTGAATCCACCTTTCTGGACCTAATTTAGATTTGACTCATAAGTGCATTGGTGATACTTGCTGAATCTTAACCCAAACATCACAGGGAGAGGGAGTTGGAATGATGCCTTTGCCTGGGTGCATGGACACGGTGCCATCCACAGCCCCCTCCAGGCAGGCGATGGTGGGTTTCCAAACGTGGTCAGTCTTACGATTAAGGCCATCAGCATTTGCATTACTTTTGTCTGACCTGTACTAGATCCAGAATTGAAACTGAGTCACTTTAGCAGCCACATGGGTCTCTGTTGTCCCAAACTTGTCAGACGTTTGAAAATAGCTAGGTGTAGAGCTGGATGAACACAGCAGGCCAAGCAGGCCAAACACCTGCTGTGTTCATCCAGCTCTACACCTTGTTATCTCAGATTCTCCAGCATCGGCAGTTCCTACTATCTCTTTGAAAATAGCTGATTGGATTGTTGTCTGTAAATATTTCAAACTGTGCAAACTGAAATAGCCCACCTCAAAGCTAACAGTTCAATGTTTCATACTGGAGTAATTCTCCACATTACTCTTGTTTGGCTCCGATAGGTGATAACTACACTTTTCCAAACTTGAACCTGTGGCACTAGCCCTCCCAGGAAACTGGTGCTGGTTCACGGTATGAAAGAGAGATGGAAAACAGGGTAGCCAAGGACAAGTTGAGATGAGACAAGCTTTCTTACTTCCACTGGAGTGTAAATTGAGTCACAAACTACCAGGAAGCTTAGAGTATTAAAAGTGTAATTGAAGATAAATAGGGAAAGTTTAATGTATCCATGATAGGGGATGTCTGACCCCTGAGAAGGAGAGATTGCATGAGGGAAGGGACATCAATCAGCTCACACCCTGAGCAAGATGCACACAGAAAATTGCTGAGAAATGAGTGACACCTTTGCTCCAGTCTCAATTCGGCATGATGTTTCTTCCTGGCAAAGTTGGTGCTCACTGCACGGCAGGTTCCTATTGCTCTACTTAAGACTGAGCCTGTTCCTAAAGAACTTCACCTCCTGCCTGCCTCTCAGTCGGAGGACCCAATTAACTTAAAGTTTGGTGAGAAGGGAAGGTCATTGATAGAAACTTTCCTCCTTTTGGCATTGGTGGCTTTGGCTTTTGAGGGCAGTCTCATTTGATGTGTCAAGCCCTGTCATAAGTGCAACACCTCTTTGAACATCCCTTGGGAGGAAATAGCTTACAAGTCTTGCTGTGGATCCTTCTTCTGCCAATGCCTAAGCTTCCAATAATACTGGCGCAGCTTCAGCATCCCTCATGGACATTGCCAGTTTCAACATCTCCACCATCTGCTCCTAGTTTGTAGCAGGATACACACTCTTTTCCCCTCTCTTGGAAAAATGCCTAACATCCAGCTAAGTGCAGATCATCTTCCTGAGACATAGGGTGTACTTTGCCTTCCAGAACAGGCTGGGTTGGTCATACCACCACTAAAAGGGCTAGGAGTATAACAAGAATGAGAATTTTGCATTAAGTTCACAATGGGGAATGAAGAGATGTAGATTAGGAGTTTAAGTGGAGTGTTAATATATAACGTGAAAGATTCCTTAGAAGTCATGTTGTTACAATTCTGGACTGTGTCTTTAAATTTAGGTCAAAATAAATGAAGTCATGTAACTATTCCAAATCCCATCTGACACCAAGCCTGGCTAAATCAAAGGACTTGCTAAGCAAAATGCAACATTTTCATTCCTTGAACAAACGGCCAGGACAGCTGGAATAGACTTGTCAGCTGCAGGCATTTTTTTTTTGCTGCGGAGTTGAAGAGAGAGATGGGCAAAATACACAAAGGTTCTATTTGGTCACCTGAGAAAAATGTTGCTTGGCTTTGTGAGCTACCAAAGCTAGATGTGGATTTTGGAAACTCTTGGGAAACAAAAGAATGCATCTGGACACCGTTACTCAAAGTTATTATTCGGAGAAACGGGAATCTGGGAACCCATTGGAAGCAAGTGTGGACTGTTTGTTATAACAGCAATAATTCCATGGAGAGTGGGTTGGGTGATAAATATAAAAGAGGAATGTTTTCTCTGTAGTTTAAATTATGAGTAGCCTACAGAAAGAAAATTGTGTTTCTGAAGAAGGTTCCTGATCTAAAACGTCAACTTTCCTGCTCCCCTGATGCTGCCTGGCCTGCTGTGTTCTTCCAGCTCCACACTGTTATCTCTGACTCCAGTATCTGCAGTTCTTGCTTTCTCTGTCTTTTAGTCAATTGTGTTTATTTTAGTTATTTGTTACAGTAAAAGTTTTAAAATGTGAAAGCTTGCTATGCCATTCTTTCAACTATTAACTAGAAATTTGAATTTTTAAAGAAACATTTATAACATTTATGGAGATCATAACAACCTGAAGCATTAGTTTAGTATTATCTTAAGTAAATGATGGCCATTAACTTTAAAACTGTGATTTATTCAGTGGTATTTGAATTGAAACTGTAACTTTATATTTATAATAATAAATATGAAATTTTAGGTAGAATTGTGCAGGGTTCATCTCTGTGAATGTGATGCTAATTGATAACCTGATGTTAGAGCAATGTTGATTGCTGCAGAGAGATAGCCATAACAAAGGGTGGAGGGAGGCGAGCTAACTTGTGTAAAGATTCCAACTAACCGCACCATCCCGAGGAGGAAACTTCACCACTGAGTAAAGGGTTAGAAATACTAGTTGGAAACCAGAGTGACTAAGCTCCATTTTCTTTCCAGGTTACTATTAATGTTACTCAGGATGCTCATGGTCCATTCCAGGAGACTCTTGGGGAATCTGAGAGGATGGGGAGGCTCATCAAGATGAATTAACCACAAATTGCTGCCTTGGACAGCCTCGTTGGGGTGGCAGGGCAAATTATTGGGGACCCTACATAAAAATGGCAGGTGTGCCCATCAACGCCCTTCACTATGAGTGGCAAAAAAAGAAGGTAACACATTTAAAATTCTTCAAGGGTTCCAGCTAGGGCACTGGCAAGATTTCCCAGATAATGGGCCTGTAATCCTGATTGGAGTCAGTGTACCAGTCCCCAGCTCTTCCACAAATAAACTCCAAGCTTGTGTTAATTTCTGGGGACTCTGGCTTTGGAGCATGTACAAAGATCTCAATCAGAATGCAACCCAGCACAGCCACAGGTTCGTGGCTTGGGTGAGAAACAGCAGGGTCTAGGTGCCAGTTGGGCGCCCATGAGATCTTTTAGCATCAATTACTCCAATTATAGTAATAGCCACATGCATTTTTATGATATTTCTGTAGCAAATTTTGCTGGCTTTAAATTGCTCTGTGTTATATAAATGGAAATGTTTAACTGAGCCAACTATCAAGCAGTTTAATCCTTTCAGGACTAAATGTCCTTGGCCCATTTTAGAATATTGCATAATTCTGTTTCAAGTCTTGCAAAACGCCCAGGCTCTGTTCTCTTGCTAGTCTTTTCTGTATTTATATTAGAAGTTGGTAGATTGAGACTCAGATCAAGGCTGCAATTTAAGTTGCAAACTAGAAGTGTCATCAGATTGAGAACAAGTTTCTGCTTTCCACTATCATATAATTCAGAAGGTTGGGAAATCAATCCTCACTTCAAGATTTGTGCGTAAATATCTAGGCTAACATTTCTGTGCAATACTAAAAGAGTGTTAGACTGTCAGAGCCGCCATCTGTCAGATGAATTGTTTAAACAATCTTTTTGTTTTCTTTCAGGTAGACATAAAAACTTTCATGAAATTTTTTTCAAAGGGAAGGGTCTAGGCCCGAAACGTCAGCCTCTCTGCTCCTATGATGCTGCTTGGCCTGCTGTGTTCATCCAGCCCTGCACCTTGTTGTCTCGGATTCTCCAGCATCTGCAGTTCCTACTATCTCTGATTCTTTTTTTTTCCCTGATGCCTGCTGACATTCATTTCTCAACAAAATGATAACAGATTAGCTGATTATTTAAAACACTTCTGTTTATGACACCTTGTTGTACACAAATTGGTGGGCACATTTTTCCACAAAACACTTTAAGAGTAATTTATTGGCTGTGTAACATCCCCAGGATACTAACCACACTACATAAATGCAAGTTCTCTTTTTGCTGACTGAATACTATTCAGGTTCACTTGAGCTACTGAACACAGCCTTCCATTATTATCCGCAAGTGACCGTTAGCTTCTTGTTAGCTCAGCAAAGTCTTTGTTGCAATTCTCCATATGGGGAGAATCAAAGCTGAGTGTGTTATTCCACTGCCCAGTGTCAACCCACAGACTTAGCAGTAGAGGTCACTTGATAGAAACCAGAATTAGAAATAAGGTCAAGAAGGTTAAATGAGGATCAGAACCCAGCACTGCAAGGGAGGAGTCACCTGATGTATTATTATACAGATCTCAGAAAGGCAAAGTACCCTTAAGATAGCTCGATAATATTGTGATATGTGACATGCTGTAAGATGTTTCCATCTTACTTCAATTCAGTCAGATAAGAGGTGACCAGCCACCCACATATATTATGCAACAGCAATCAATGTAAGCACATATAACCCACATTGTCTGAGATTTCATAACAGTGTATGTAGTTATTTATTAATATTTAATAAACTTCCAGATATCTGACTCAATACGAATTCGTGAGTCTAACATATAGAAAGCCATGAGCATATGATTACTTGACAGAGATGTTCCCCTACGAGAAGGGCTCACCATCCATTTAAAGATGGCAGAGAGCTCTTGAAACTGGAGTGCTAATCAGAGACTCTCCAACTCTGAAGAAGCAGCTCCAGGTCCAGGGGATGTTGTTGGGGGTTACCTAAAGATGGAGCCACCCTCTTCAACTTAAGCTTTAAATTAAAAACCACTTCACAGCCGGGTCACTACTGTGAATGGCTATCCTCTCTGCAGGTAAGCCTACGGCTGCAGCTGAAGTCAGACAGGAGAGCTTGAAAGGGTTTCAGAGATAGTAGGAACTGCAGATGCTGGAGAATCTGAGATAACAAGGTGTAGAGCTGGATGAACACAGGCCGTAGGCCCGAAACATCAGCTTTCCTGTTCCTCTGATGCTGCTTGGCCTGCTGTGTTCATCCAGCTCTACACCTTGTTATCTCAGAGCTTGAAAGCCTGCTTGCTGTACTGGCCTCCCCTACCAGCGGGATACCTTCAGGAAGCTGGCCTGGTCCCTGCTGGCTTAGGGACACTTACATACTGATTGGAAAATGCCAGTCAGCCTTTGCCAATAGGTCTCAATAGGCCTTTATTTTGGTTATCTGTTAATGAGCACTCATGCTGCCCTTACCCCCATTTGGCATCTAGAAAGATGACCCAAGGGCTGTTTGGTGCTGGCAAATTGGCACACTGCCAGCCATGTGTACCTTCATGCTCACCCCTTGCCGGTGCTCATATAGGTCATCATAGAATCTCTACAGTGTGGAAACAGGCCCTTTGGCCCAACAAGTCCACACCGATCCTCAAAGCATCCCACCCAGACCCAACCCCCTATAACCCACCTAATATACATATCCCTGAACACTGTGGGCAATTTAGCATGGCCAATCCACCTAGCCTGCACACCTTTGGACTGTGGGAGGAAACCGGAGAACCCGGAGGAAACCCACACAGACACGGGGAGAATGTGCAAATTCCACACAGACAGTTGCCCAAGGATGGAATCGAACCCGGGTCCCTGGTACTGTGAGGCAGCAGTGCTAACACTGAGCCACCATGCCGCCCATCTTGTCAGAATCCAAAAATCTAACATGAAATCTAACTCATTTTTACTTCGAAAACTGGGGGGTGGTGATAACATTTGTGACAACTTCACTCAAATCCTGGCTGTGATCTGCTAATTCAGTGCGCAAGAGGTATGGCACTTGATAGCCTCCTGCTGTGCAATCCAATGACACTCATTGATGGGCCCTGTTGATCGACAGGTGCAAATGGCCCCAGCTTGTGACTTTGACTGTTCAGAATTCTTAGAAAGGCCTCCTGCAATTTAATCCTTGTGGAAAAGATGCTCACATCACATTCCTGCCTGTCTAATCTGGGTCCCAGAGCTTCCTAAACTGTTAGTCAGTTATATAGCGACTCCTTCGTATCTTATTCAAGATAGGGTGGTCTGTGAAACTGGAGTATCACCTTTGGGAGGAACAGTATCATTATTGCTGTCACCTGACTAATTATTCTGCAAATTCTGTCCTTGGTTACACACAGGCTGGTTATTAATGGTTTAATGAGTTCAACCAAAGTTCACACTGAAATATTGACACAGTAAAGATCTAGAACTGAGAGAGAAGATGAGATAAGTGATTGTGATGAACCATGTGATTGCCAGAAGGTACCAATGCCCAGTGTATGCGTGTCACATTGATCTGTGACAATGGTATGTGAATCTCACAACACAGTCATATGCTTATCGTTTACAATATAGCATAACACTCATGATATTGGGTCCTAGTGCAGCGGTAGTATCCCTGCCCTGGACTAGTGAGGCCCAAGTTCAAGTACCACCTGCTCCATAAGTGAGTAATGACAGGTTGTTTAGGAAAAAAGGTTACTTTTAAAAACACTCATGATATTACAATCTGTGGCATTTTTTTCATCATTTTTCCTTTGCTTTTTAGCTGTTCTATTGCAGAACTCAGTCGCTGCTGACGTAAAACTGTCTCTAAAATTGAGTGAAATTTTTTTTGTGAGAAACTATGAATCCATTTTCTTCACAGCTAAATGCAAGTGAGATCCTGAGTAAATACAAAAGATTTTGTAATTGTGTCAAACTGAGCAGCTTTTGTTACAGCGTATATTTTAATTGTCCAGCTCTGGTAAATGTTTTCTTTGTCCTTTGTGCTTACTTTGTTAGAATGCCAACAAAGCCTCATGCTTATCTAGCCTCCTGGGCAAATGGATTACTCTGTCTAAACGTACAGTGTTAATAAATAACCCCAGATGGAAGAAACTTCTGTCAGACAGCCCCGAATTGGAGCTGTGCAAACGAGAAGGACATCACTCAGCTGTTGGGTCCCCATAACGGGCAGTGAGACTCAGCAATGTGCGTCACAAACACTGAAGTGACAATTTGTTAGAAAACCTTGCTAACAAGGCCATTGGTGACAGCTGGAAGAAGTGAACAGGAAGTGATATGAATGTCTATGAGTTACAGCCAGTCAACTGCTGCTGCTTTATAAATGAATAGGCTAGCGTGTGGAAAACTTCTTTTTTTTTCTTAGTCCTCATGAGAGTCTCTGAAGCCTGATCATCTGATTCCTTTCCTGTTAATTCCTCTGAGTTCATAGTAATTTCAGAATGAACAAAATCTAGAGTGGCAGTGATGATCTTTACAACAACTCCCCCTTTTGAAAAGATGGTTCAGGCATTTATTTGTTTATGCTTTGCTGACTTTGTAACTGAACTTTGACTTTGAATTTCAAAACGTGAAAAGATCCTGTCATATAATGGTGAACTTTGAAGGTGACTAATTAAAACCAGAATCATTCAATGTAACAGTGAACTTGAAATTGGTTCAAAATAGATTCAAATGTTTATCAGAATCCTCCATTCAAACTTTACATTGAACTGATTAATTTCACTCTATCAAAAAATATCTAAAATGCTTATATATTTTAATTATATAGACTATTATAGAATTTACTCAAGTGCCAGGCAATGAGCATCATCACAAGAGAAAATCTGACCATTTCTCCTTGACATCCCCTACTGTCAACATCAAAATCTGCAATATCAACAATGGTGAGTGACCAATTAGGGATTATAGCTTGTTTATCAGCTTATTTATACTACAACTTACCTAATTAATATTCAGCCTCCTACCTCTCTGAGCATGCAGGACAAGCTAGCTGTTGAGAATTCTCAACATAGTATCCAGAATGGATACCTGGTGACTTCAGATTACCACTTGCTCCAAAGGACATACATGTTGGACACTAGACACCAACATTTCAGGACATGGTCTATGGGCACTGGTCACACGCACCCCACATCCATGGACATTGGTATCTGATATGTGCCAGCCTCAAAGAATCCTCATGTCAAATCTGGGGCTGCACCAACAGCTCTCACTGTAATGCTGTAGCAAGGACACTGTGCAGTCAGGGACACAACCCAGCTCAAGGACTGGACGAAGCTGCACCTCCAGTCTATTAGTTTGTTGCCATAGCTCTCCCTTACTCTGAGTCTACCTGGATGCTCAAGTATCCTTGCCTTGCCTTGCCTCTTTGCCATTTTGCCCGTCAGCTTTAGATGCCAGGCGCACGGTACTGCTGTATTGTTGTGGAAAGCCAGGAAGCTTCTCATAGTTGTCAGCAGTTTTCAGTCAAGGGAGATAGTCTTCGCTCAGGGATTCTGCCACAGTAAATCAAAGGTAGCCACTGACACCAGTCCAGGGGTTTTAATACAGTCAATCAACCACTAGGGATGGTCAGAGTCAGGGGTCCCTGCACATAAGGGGTGAGCAGCAGAATGTCAGGCAGTCCATCACTGGTATTGACTGTTTCTGCTCTACCGTGGGTTGCTTTCCTCCTGGACTGAGAGACAGACAGATATTATGGGAGATGAAAGTAGGTGGCTCTACTTTTAATTTTGGTGCAAATCCCTCTGATATTCTGCCACATTTTGAGAATTTCGCTGAATACATGTACTCTTTATTTTTCAATGCCAAAATACACTACTTCCCATTTATCTACATTGAAATCAATTTGTCAATTATACACTAAAGCTTACTGTTCACCTCTGAAAATCTCACATTTTCGATTTGTCAAATGTTGATAGTGCTTATTTAAGGGTTTCTTCAAAGTTAACATTGGGTAACAGGCACCTCCAGGGAAGACCTGAATTCTTGAATGGTCTCCTCCAAATAAAGGCAAACCACATTGCAAAACCTGCTGCATTTCCTCCAATTCCTGATCAGTGAGTCAGATCTTTACCTTGACATCTATTTTCTTTAAATCAAAGCCAACACATTTAAAAGAACAATTTCTAACAGTCTGATGACTTGTTCCAGTTACCTTAGCGTTCTTCCACTTTTCACTACACTTTCAGTTGAAATACTCACATTAGTTGGCTTCGTATAATGGGACATGGTCAGTTTGACTCCTTCAGATGTAGATAGCAGATGATTCATTTAGCAAATTTTTACACATTATTATAATTTAATTATGCTTTGTTTGTTTGCAGGATGTGGGTAATGCCACATTCATTATCCACCTATAACTTCATTAGAACTTGTAGTGATGGTCCTGCTTAAATTCTGTTGGATAAGATATACTGAGTCACAGACTTATTCTTTTTTCACTAATTAAACCAACTGAACAATGACAATTAACAAGCATTGCCCACCACAGACAGTACAACTGCGGACAGATCTTGTTTTAATAAGCCACCACCAAATCACCCGTGTCACTAATTCAATTCGCCGTACAACAACAATGAGAATAGGAGAGGGTAGGAAAAGAGGCAGGAGTGTAAATTAAAATAATGTTGAAATGGTGGATAATCCAATTCACATCCTGTGGTGCCCCATGTCTCACTGAAAGCTTTCAGGGTGTTGGTGGACACTGCATGCTCCCTCTCCAAGGAGACCTGGGCACTAACATAGCCTTGGAAGAGAACAGGCACTTGTGAATTATGACACCGTCCCCAGCCTGCTGTCTGGACCTGTTGGTCACTACTTTGGCCAGATCCAGGTCCACACAGAGGTACTTTGACATTTCTCCCAGCGCACTGGGTACCCAAAAATCCAGGAGTGTGGGGCTGAAGTGCGACCAAGAGAACAACAACATATTTATTAAAAAACTAAAGAGGAACTGCAACCGCCTGCAACCAACATACATGTGGTCCTCGGACGCCACAGCACCGTAACATAAACTGATTTCAGGACAGATTCTTCAGCATGCTTCAGATGTATGCACAGCCGGCTGCTGTGTTCCTGCCCCTTATACTAGCAAAGGGCCAAGCTAAAAAAAAACAATCTACCATGAAGTGATAAGCCAAGCAAAGCTGTGCAAATTGTGGTGCATCATGGATCTGAGTGCTCACTGATCAAAAGGAGCGGATACTGACGATATTACACTCTGCAGACCCTGGGAAATGATGATTTAGAGCTTGTTACCATTCTTTATGTATAACGTCCCTAAGCATGAAAGTTAATGTTCAGTGCAGCCATTTTGGGTGCACAAGCTGCTAGTGACACTGTTAATGAGGCTCGATACAACTGATTTGGAATCATCATCCAGTCTAAGTGATACTGCTCATTTCAAATTATTTCACGTGTAATGGCACTGAGGATTGATGTTTCTCTCTATCACGATCCCTGCTACATTTCTCAGCCCTTGAAGATGGTCTGAGTACAATGCTCACATTACTTTCTTATTCTAAGAATAAGACCCCAGAAATCTTAGTTTACCCAGATTTCGGGAGCATGAAGATCATTTCGGCTGAGTTTTTGCCACTCACCATCAGGTCAATACTTTCACTTTTGACTTGCTCTAATACCAGCAGGGTAATGAGTGAAAGACTGCAGCACAGTCTGCTGGGAAGGATTGTGGGAGCTTGTCATTCACTTTAGCCTCTCTGTTGAGGTTACTAAATTGCTTCCCGCGTGGGAAAGGAGTCCTGGGGGGTAGGGGGTGGGGGTCAAGAAAGTGTTACCCCACCTCACAGTGACCTCCCTCCACAAATTAACAACAGAGGTTTGGCAGTTCTCAACCTGAAATAGTGCCTCTTTCTTACTCTGTACCTCAATGAGGAGGAGGACACTCAGGTCAGATTTCTCAAAGCCTGCTTCTTGTTCCTTCAGTCCAGCTCTTACCTTCACTCTAAGGCTACTTGTTTTCTCTGATGCTGCTGTAACCACTTTAGCAGCAATTGATTTCACGTCCAGCAACAACGTAGAGCTCCTTTGAGGCTTAGCCCATACATCAACCAAAGTATTCCTCTTCGAACCCTCTGACATATCTGACGTTTTACACCACTTGGATAATTTTCAGTTTTCTAATTATATGCCCAATTTATAGCAGGGTCAGCATCAGAGTGGTATGGTTGACCAAATCCTGGATTCACCTTGCTTTTAATATAAAAAAATTCCATCAGAATCACGAGATCAATCTTTTTTTATCAATGCAGTGAACTGAAATAAAATGAGTGCACCTTTTGGAAACTATAGGGTTATTTCCATATTTAAAGATTAGGCAGATAGACTGAGTATACAAATAGCTTTCATTGTGGGCTGTGGTAGAGAGAGTAAAAAGGGGCCATGTGACATGTATGGAGCACTTGGTGTGGTTAAAATAGGCAATCTATCATCCTATAGTTAACGTGTGCTGGAAATAGCAAAGCAAAGCATTAATCTCCAGGAACATCAAAGGGAACAGATTGCTGTAAGTTGGGTTTGGAAGTTAAATCAAGTATTGACTGAAAAAATAAGATGCAAGAAGATCTAATTATTAATCTGGGAAGATTTAAATCCATGGCCGCTCCACAATCATATCAGATTGCCAACATGTCAAAACTTGTGCAAAGTTGGTTCTGCTCCAGAGGTGCTTGAGGTAACATCATCTCCTGAAATACAAAGGGCCAGGAGCACATAACTCTTCTGTGCTTGCTTTTATTCCTTTCCATTCTTGGCCTTTTGGCCAGAGGTTTAGTCTTACAGAGTTAAGGTGCAGCTGTGGCACTGCCTGTCTTGAAGCCAACTCTGCCAGATGCATAGTTATAACAAGTGGGAATTGAAGCTATAATTACATGAAATAGATTTAATTATAGGTCTATTTCTCAGAAGGTAAGGCATAGCAAAGTGCAAGAACATTACTTAAAAGTTCAGGCATGCTGAAGGAGATGGGACAGATGGTTCTATCCTCCTGTACTGTTTCACCTTGCCTTTTTTGCTAACACACTCACCTGTGAGTCAGAAGCTCATGAACAGAATGAGAGTGTCCCCACCTCTGAAACATATGCTGCAGATGTTGGTTGGCCTTGGAAGGTGTGATTGTGTTGTGATGAAACAGATTGATTACCAATCTGCAAATCTTTGCAATGTACCTAAAGCAGGTAGCAAGAGTGGGAACGTCTCCTACCTGGCCAGAACTGTATGGCAACTGCACTGCCATGGCCTCCCCACTTTAATAGATTCCATGTGCAGGTTCATGCTATCAGTTCTACTCCTCCTGTTGAGGGACAATCAGAATAAAGGGAAGCTTGTGAATTCAGGCCTCATTTTGGAGACTTGAGGATGTCATCTAAGCTGACGCTTGGGTACATTACTGAGAGAGTTCTGATTTGCTGCAGATGCTCACAACTCAACTAGTTAACCCCCAGTGGATGTGGTAAACCTGTTCACTACACTGGAGGCAATATTTTTCATTCACATTGCCTGCTATTTTAAACATCTGCTCCTCATAGTCAATGCAATATGGGCAATTCATTAGCTGCATGCCTCAGTAAAGGGTCACAATCATCGTCACCTTATGTGCTTTGTGCAAAGGCAGATCTTTGACTTGTTGTCTTCTGATGTTTCATCCTGACCCAGTTCCTTGACAGGAACAAAAACAGAAGTTGCTGGAAAAGCTCAGCAGGTCTGGCAGCATCTGTGAAGATAAAATCAGAGTTAACGCTTCGGGTCCAGTGACCCTTCCTCAGAACTAATGGTAGCTAGGAAAATGTCAGTTTATATGCAGAAGATAGTGTTGGGGGAGGGAGTAAGGAGTAATCGATAGGTGGGGTTAGAGCCCAAATATAGAGAAGAGCAGTTGCATAGACAAAGGAGTTGCTAACGATCAGGCTGGGAGGGTGAATAGCTGTTAATGGGGACTGTTAGTGACTAACAACAGGGGGTGTGTAATGGCAGGCTATGTGATAACAAGGCCTGGTGTGTGGGATAGAGGACTAGGACACGGGAGAGTTTAGGCCCTAAAATTATTGAACTCGACATTGAGTCCAGAGGGCTGCAGAGTCCCCAAGCGGAAAATGAGGTGTTGTTCTTCCAGCTTGCGTTGAGCTTCACTGGAACACTGCAGCAAGCCAGAGACAGAGATGTTGGCCAGGGAACAGGGTAGTGTGTTAAAGTGGCAGGCAACTGGAAGCTCAGGGTCTTTTTTGTGAGCAGAACGTAGATGTTCTGCAAAGTGGTCACCCAATCTATGCTTTGTTTCCCCAGTGTAGGGGAGATCACATTGTGAACAGTGTATGCAATAGAATGTACCGAAATATAGTGAAAAGCATTGTTTACGAGAGGTACAGGCAGATCACAGCAAGCAAAAGATGTACAGATCAAAAAGACTTGGAGGTATACAGGTTATGTTACACGTTACATTATTTGAGGCTAGAGTCCATTCAACAATCTGATAACGGCCAGAAAGAAGCTGTTCCTGAATCTGCTTGTGAGCAGGTGTTCAGGCTTCTGTATCTCCTGTCTGATGGAAGAGGTTGTAGGAGGTCATTACCATGGTGCGATGGGTCTTTGATGATGTTGGCCGCCTTTCTGCAGCAGCGAGTGGAGTCCTTGGATGGAAGGTTGGCCTCCATGACTGTCTGGGTTGTGCACAACACCTTCTTACAGTTTCTTACCAGGCCGTTATGCACCTGGACAGTATGCTTTCAATGCTGCATCTGTAGAAATTGGTGAGCGACCTTATGGAATGTGCCATATTTCCTCAGCTGTCTGAAGAAGAAGAGGCATTGTTGTGCCTTCTTGACTGTCACATCTATGTGAGAAGTTCAGGACAGGTCATCAGTTATCGTCACTCCAAGGGACTTGATGCTCTTTACTCTCTCAATCTCAGTTCCATTCATGTAGATTGTGGAAAGTGCAGGTAAAGTGCTGCTTCACCTGGAAGGTATGTTTGGGCCCTTGGATACTGAGAAGGGAGGAGGTAATGGCCAGGTGTTACACCTTCAGCGGTTGCAGGGAAAGGTGCCGGGAGGCTGTGGGGTGTGGGAGTGAAGGAAGAGCAGACCAGGGTGTCCCAGAATGAACGGTCCCTGCGGAAGGTGGACAAGGGAGGGGAGGCGAATATGTGTCTTGTGGTGGCATCTAACTGGAGGTGGTGGAAATGGCATCTGATGATCTTCTGGATTTGGATGCTGGTGGGATGGTAGGTGAGGACAAGAAGAACCCTATTACTGTTGCGGGAGTGAAGACAGGGGTGATGGCGGAAGTGTGGTAGATGGGTTGGACTCAGTTGAGGGCCCTGTCGACAATCGTGCTGGGGAATCCTCAGTTGAGGAAGAAGGTGGACATTTCGGAGACTCCCTCATCAAAGTTGGCCTCATCGGAACATATGTGATGGAGACGGAGGAACTGGGAGAATGGGAAGGACTCTTTACAGGAAACAGGGTGCGAGGATGTATAGTTCAGGTGGCTGTGGGAGTCAGTAGGTTTATAGTGGATATTAGTAACCAGTCTTTTTCCAAAAATGGAAACAGAGATGTTGAGGAAGGAAAGAGAGGAGTCAGAGACAGACCAGGTGAAAGTGAGGGCAGGGTGGAAATTGGAAGCAGAATCAATGAACGTTTCCAATTCCACACAGGAGACGGAAGCAGCACCGATGATGTCATCGATATATCAGAGAGAGTTGTGGGCAGGGGCCGGAATAGAACTGGAACAAGGAATGTTCTACGTACCCCATGAAGAGACAGGCATAACTGGGGCCCATGCAGGTACCCATGGCCACCCCTCTGACCTGAAGAAAATGAGAGGAGTTAAAGGAGGAATTGTTGAGGGTGAGGACAAGCTCGGCCAAGCAGAGGAGGGTGGTGGTGGGTAAGGATGGTTCAGGCCTTTGCTCCAGGGAGAAGCGGAGTGCCCTGAAATCATCCTGGTGGGGGATGGATGTGCAAAGGGATTGCTTGTCTATGGTAAAGAGGAGGCAGCTGGAGCCTGTAAGCTGGAAATTCTGAAAATGGTGTAAAGCATCAGAGGAATCATGGATGCATGTGGATAGGGAAGGGACCAGGGAGAAAAGACTGAGTCAAGATGGAAGAGATAGGCAGGAGCAGGCAGAAACAATCTGATGAAGGGTCTAGGCCCGAAACGTCAGCCTTTCTGCTCCTATGATGCTGCTTGGCCTGCTGTGTTCATCCAGCCCTGCACCTTGTTGTCTCAGATTCTCCAGCATCTGCAGTTCCTACTATCTCAGAAACAATGGGTCTGCCTGGTCAGTCCAGTTTGTGGATTTTTGGAAGGAGGTAGAAGTGAGCTGTGCAGGGCTGGGAAACGAAGCATAGACTGGGTGACTGCCTCACAGAACATTTATGTTCTGCTCACAAAAAAGACCCCGAGCTTCCAGTTGCCTGCCACTTTAACACACCAGCCTGTTCCCTGGCCGACATCTCTGTCTCAGCCTTGCTGCAGTGTTCCAGCAAAGCTCAGCGCAAGCTGGAAGAACAACACCTCATTTTCCACCTGGGGACCCTGCAACTGTCTGGACTCAATATCGAGTTCAATAATTTTAGGGCCTAAACTCTCCCATGTCCTAGTCCTTTACCCCACACACCAGGCCTTGTTCTCACATGGTCTGCCATTACACATCACCTATTGTTTGTCACTAACAACCCCCATTAACAGCTATTCACCCTCCTAGCCAGATCATTATCAATGCATTTGTCTATCCAACTGCTCCTCTCTATATTTGGGCTCTATCCACACCTATTGTTTACTCCCTACTCCCTACTCCCTCCCCCCAACTTATCTTCTGCATATAAACTGGCGTTTTCCTAGCTAACATCAGTTCTGAGGAAGGGTCACCATACCCAAAACGTTAAATCTAATTTCTCTTCACAGATACTGCCAGACCTGCTGAGCTTTTCCAGCAACTTCTGTTTTTGTTCCTGATTTACAGTATCTGCAGTTCTTTCGGTTTTTATTCAGTTCCTTGGCAGTACTTTTCATAAGTGATGGTTTGTATTATTTGCTTGGCATTGCCTGACATTCTTGGGGGCATAGCAAGGAGGCAGGTGGTTAGAGCAATTGCATCATACGATACAGTTATGGTCTCCTTATTTAAGAAAGGATTCAATTTGTCCACCAGCTATTCCAATTTTTTCTTGCAGCCAATTACTTTTTTTTAAGTGTTTAGTTTTCACTGTTGTTGTGTAAGAACTGAGACAGCAAATGTATACACATCAAACTCCAATGTGGTAATTGCTAGATAATCTGATTTTAGCAATGTTTATTGACTGATAAATATTGGCCAGGACACCAGCAATAATTCTTCAGCTTTTCTTTGGAGTAGTGCCACAGGATCTATTACATCCATCTGAGAGAGCAAACAGACCTTAATTAAATATCTTTAATAAATATTGGTCACCCTATTTAAGGAAAGATGTAAATGCATTGGAAGCGGTTCAGAGAAGACTTACCAGACTAACACCTGGAATGGATGGTTTGTCTTATGAAGAAAGGTTAGATAGGCCAGGCCGGTATCCAGTGGAGTTTTGAATAATAAGGAGTGACTTCATTGAAACACGTTAGATCCTGAGGAGCCTTGACAAGGTGGATATGGACACGATGTTAACTCTTAAGGGAGAATCTAGGACCAGGTTTCACGGTTTAACCATAAGCTGTGGCCCATTTAAAACACACTTGAGGCAAAAATGTTTCTCACAGAGTCTTTGGAACACCTCCTCAAAAGCCAGTAGAAACAAAATCCTTGAATATTTTAAAGGCAGAGTTCTTGCTTAGCAAGGAGGTGAAAGATTATCAGGAGTATGTGAGATTGTATATTTGAGGTTACAATGATATCAGCATGGACCTTGTTAAACAGAGAGGGGCCGAATGGCCTGCCGCTGCTTCTGGTTTGTATATTGACATCTTATTTAAAAGACAACAAATACAATTAATAGTGTACCACTCCCTCAAAAGAGGCTCTGGGTTGTAAATCTAGATTATTGTGCTTTCCTGTATGTTTCCGCTCTTGGCGCACCCAGTAATCAAAATGGACAGAAAGTTAAGGGGCCAGTTTGTTTAAGAGGCCAGGTTCTGTGCCCGTCTTCAGTGATAATGCTGCACGAGTGCTGATGTTGCATTTAAGCACGAGGTGAGCTCACTATGCTGCAATTTCCAGTCAGCCATTCTCTCACTACTTCATTATCAGTCCCATCATGTTATGCCAGTAAAGCAAAGGACCCCAGAGATGATTAAATCGGAGACAGGCAATTCTCAAAATTAATCTTGTAGAATTGCTAAAAGATCACAAAGATTTCAAGTAAAGCCGTGGAGTTCCAAACATCAACCAACGGATTTCCCGGAGTCACCCCCACATCAAAACCCAACCCACTACTCTCAGGGAAATAATTCAGTGCTTGTGTCCCTCTTCAGAAATGTTTAACTCTGTCTGTGAATGATGATAGCACCTGTGCATGTGCTGGGCTTTTGCAAACATTCTGAGCAGTGTTTAATTGAATTAAGAGGGTCACACTTACTAGCTAAAGAGCCTTGCATTTTTGTTTTGGGAAAACCTACCAAATTATGTGCCAATCAGACACTTAACTGAGCAGCAGCAGGCCTTCCCCTCCCTGATCAAAGTTCCCAGAAACAGACATCTCACCAGCCAAGAGCTACTAGCTATTATTCTCTTTTCTTCATTAACTTATAACAACAAATAGGAGCAACACAACTTGCCCTCATGCAGAGATACTGAAGCTTTAGTGATATTTCTGTCCTGCCTTTGAACTGGAACCTTTTCACGTATTAGGTGAATGTGATAGCCACTGCACTACAGAAACACAACAAATCCATGCTAGATTATCTGTGACGAGATGGCTGAAGAGGTTAAGGCGATGGACTGCTAATCCATTGTGCTTTGTACACGTGGGTTCGGAATCCCACTCTCATCACTGTTTCCCACTGTATTGGGGCAGCATGGTGGATCAGTGGTTAGCACTGCTGCTTCACAGTACCAGGGACCCAGGTTCAATTCCACCTTCAGGTGACAGTCTGTGTGGATCTTTATTCATTAACGGGATGAGGGGCGTGACTGGCCAGGCAGCATTTATTGCCCATCCCTAATTGCCCAGAGGGCAGTTGAGAGTCAACCATATTGCTGTTGGTCGGGAGTCACACGTAGGCCAAACCAGGTAAGGATGGCAGTTTCCTTCCCTAAAGGACATTAGTGAATCATTTGGGTTTTTCCTGACAATCGACAATGGATTCATGGTCATCATTAGATTCTTAATTCCAGATATTTTATTGAATTCAAATTCCAACATCTGCCCAGAACGTTATCTAGGTCTCTGATTAACAGTCTAACAATAATACCACTAGGCCATCACGTAGGCACATTCCCACCTTGTCTGCGTGGGTTTCCTCTGGGTGCTTCAGTTTCCTCCCACAGTCCAAAGATGTGCAGCGTAGGTGGATTGGCCGTGCTAAATTGCCTGTAGTGTTCAGGGATGTTTAGTTGAGGTGGGTTAAACATGGGAAATGCAGCAGTAGGGGAATGGGTCTGGATGGGATGCTCTTCGGAGGGGTGGTGTGGACTTGTTGGGCCAAATGGCCTGTTTCCACACTGTAGGGATTCTATGAATCAGATGAGAATTGAACTTATGACCTCAGCAGCTAACCTGCCTCTATGCATTGAAATCAATTATGCTAGAGCACTGGTAAAAACAAACAGGAGCAGCACATCTCTTTGTCATGCAAGGATACAGAAGCTTTAGCCTTGTTTCAACCTGGGGACTTACTGTGTGTTAGACAAATGTGACCACCACTACACCACAGAAAGACAGCCCCTATTGATGGAATGGAAATTATTTGAGTCACCAAGACAGGATTTCAATCCATGACCCAAGAGCATTACCGTGGATGTCTGAATTACTAGTGTAGTGAAGTCACCACTATGGCATCATTTGCCCCTTTGTCCATCCATGATTTCACCTTGAACTGCTGTGGATTTGGAATTACATGTTGACCAGCACAGAAAAGGATGGCAGATTTCTTTCCCGAAGTGTCATTAGTGAAAATCAATGATCACGTCATGATTAGCATTACTGAGACTGGTATTTTAATTAAATAAATTTAAGCTGTTATGATGGGATTTGAGCCAATGTCTTCAGAGCATTAGCCTGGGCTGCTAGTGGACTGCTCCCAGCCTAGTGGCATTACTACTACATTACCATCTCCCCTCATTAGCCAGCTCTACCCCCAGGGGGGTGGTGGCTACTAATGTGACCACCTGAGGCCTTGGATCACGAAGGGACACGGACACTAAGTGATGGCAGGAGTGGGTTTGTGGGTTCGCGTTGCAGGTGACAGGAATGGTAGCAAGGGTTAAGAATGGCTTTCAGAGCACACACCTTCCCATTGCCAGGTCCCCCATCAGACACTGAGTGTCTTTGAACAAGGGATACACTCAGGCCCTAAAAGCAATTCCAACACATGGCAAGTCCCCTGCTTGTTGTTGATTGAATAATGAAGCTGAATATTGAATAAGGAAGTTGTTGTGTAATGAAGCCTTCAACATAGTTATTGCATGCCCATTTAAGTGTTTCAATTAGCAGAGGAGTAATCACATCTCCCACATAAGTAAATGGTTCCAACACTAGGCTTATCATTGGCAGGTCATTAAATTCAGTTCACTGGGTTAAAAACCCTAATATCAACTGAGAAATCATGAACTGCTCCCCTGCCTCCACTTCCCTCAGACTCACTGCTCTGATACCGTACGCTACCCTAGTTGTGGTAGTGCAGAAACAAGTAGAAGTTATGTTTTAAAATCATCAACATAGATCATTATTACACATTTGAAAATATACAATAGAGGCTGAAGTATCTGCACTCACAAGAATGTCTATATGTTCTGTGGACCTTAATTCAAATTGCCTTTCCATTTTCTTTGAACGCATTTGCTTTTTAAAAATTATTTGTTTTCTCATGGTATCGTCTTTCTTGATAAAAACCCTCTTACATGTCCCTGCTTTTGTTTTTAATTTCCTCTCAGTGACTCATTTTCTTCACTAATGGTTTTCATACCCTCACCAAAACACCAGCCAGCCGAATCAAAGTCTCTTTCCTTTAATTATTCAGTCAGTTCCTCTGAATTCATGTCTCTTTATATCATTTGCCTTTGATTCCATTTTCCCAACCGATCGAGTCACTTGACACTGTACACTATAACCTCTTTCTTTCGTTAGATTAAGGATGTTAGAAATCAGACTGTTTTGCAGACATATTTCTCAGTTTCAAGGTGTGGACAGTCACCCAATTTGCCCTCTGTCACAACGGTCTGATGGTATTGTCTGTCCTGAAATGCAATACACGCTCTGAAGGGTGAAGAAATAGTTGCAGAATCAGACCGAAAAGGGTAAACCCAACACAATTAACACTGGGTGTGCATTTAAATATTTATGCATTAAATCTGGCATCTTAATGAGGCTTGCAAAGGAAATAGGCACTTCACTAAAAATAGAAGGGTGCGGAATTGCAGACTGGGAGGAATTTGGCTCAAAGCCTGCTCTCCCAATTGAGTAGTCCCTCTGCTCCCACAGCACTAAGGATCACTAAGCCAGGCGGAACCTCTCATCAGAA
>NC_063334.1:102126869-102129500 GCF_021869965.1 Rhincodon typus
CTCTGTTAAATCTGTTGTAAATCTTCTCTGTGGCAGGGCAAATCCAGTCCTTCCTGTCTCTCCAGCTCATTACAGCCCTGCATCATGCCATTCTAGTACATCTAGTCTGCACCATCAGTTCTTGATATACTTTGTTATGTGGGGTATCCAAAATTGGGCACAATACTCCAGCTGTAACCAGTACTTTTATATAAAAAAGCTTCCTGAGATTTGCTATCTTGTCAGGCAACACAGTGGCTCAGTGGTTAACACTGCTGCTTCACAGCACCAGAGACCCAGGTTTGATTTCAGCCTCGGGTGATTGCGTGGAATTTGCAGTTCTCGCTGTGTCTCTGTGTGGTTCCTCTGGGAGGCTCCAGTTTCCTTCCACAGTCCAAAGATGTGCAGGTTAGGTGGATTGGCCATGCTAAATTGCCCATAGTGTCCAGGGATGTTCAGGGTAGGTGGGTTAGCCCATGGTAAATGGAGGGTTACAGAGATAGGGCGAGGGGGGGTGGTGAGACATGGTGGGATGCTATTCAGAGGCGTGGTGTGCACTTAGTGGGCCGAATGGCCTGCTTCCACACTTGGGATTCTATGGTTCTTCACAAAGCCCAGGATCTCATTTGCCTTTTTAACCTGTTCTGCCATGTTTAAAGCATTGTGCCAGAACATCCTCAGACCCCTTTGTTCCTGCACCCTTTTATGCCAAGATATGAGACCGGTGCCATCAGCCACCGAAGTTTAAAGTGGGTGAGGGAAGAAAAGACGGTAAGAAAGAAAAGTGACGATTTCTTTATCTTTCACTTGAATCACAACTGGAGGCAATTTATTCCTTTCTCCCTCCCACTGGAAAGGAATGCAGGCATGAGAAGGCAAGAACAGAGAACAGCATGGAAATAATGCACTCCTGTGGGCCCACTGCTTTTTTTTCAATTGAAGGAATGAACACGCACGTTATCGAAGTCTTCATCTTTGATTTTATATTTAAAAAATCCCCAATTATTTCAGCTCGGGTGAGGCTCTTTTTTTTTATGTCGTTTGGAAACTGTATAAATGTTATTGCAGCAACGTGTTCCCTGACAATCTCCCTTCCAGCTCACACTGAATACACTGGCAGCAAGAGCCGGAATGTTATGAAACTGACCTGTAATTGACACGCAGAGCCCGAGGACTGCATGTCCCCTGAAACTGCATACTGCGCTTTGGAATCTATTTCTATGTGTCTCAGCCAGACTGCGAGGTAAAATAGCGCCTGGAATGCAGTGCATTTGTCAGGGATTGGGGTGGGGGGTTGTGTGTGAGAGAGAGAGAAAGCAGCATTCTGCCTTCAGTAATTCTGTTTCAACTACACCTCCTGCCAGCCAAAGCAGGAACAACACCAACAAGGATTTCGCCGAAGGAATTCTTGCACTCCCTCTGACAGACAATTGCCTGCCATGGGAAGGGAGTGGGGTACAAACACAGAACAGGGTGAAGGGGGCACAGGCGGGAACTGTCCTTTTCCCAAATGCCACAGTCTGAGGCAGCTGGAGTCCAAACTGAGTTTCTGTACGTTCCCTTTCCCAGCAAAGGTTACTACTACATGTTCCAGTCAGCAGCAGGAACATTTATTTCTACTCTTTGGCTTTCTGTAATGGCCGGCGCCAGTCTTCGGTTTCTTTCCGAACAAGTTACATTTAGAACCTGGGTTGCGCAAGTTGTTTGAACATGTGGGAACTATTCGGATAATTTCGCAATTGCTGACCTTTCCGCTCCGACGAGGGGAAGTTGCCTTCTCTCTCATCAGCCTGGCAACCAAACCCGAGCCCATTTAGTGAACAGCGCAGAAACTCTGAACTGTTGCAAAGGTCTAAAAGGGACTTTTAATCAAAGCGGCTAAAAATAGACAAATTAGCCTAGTGCCTCGGAACTGGGAGGCTCAAACTCCAGCGGATGATTAGAGCTCTCAAGAAATGGAACGGGAAGACAGCCAAAAGAACCGTGTCAGCACTGCGAGAAATAAAGAGTAAAATAACTCTCCAAGACATTTATTTTAATTACCATTTTAACTGGGTCAGATTCTAAACCAGCAGCTATCGCTCTTAAAGAAAATGATCACAAGTTTCAACAGGCCTATACTAATTTTAATCAGACACACCACTGAAGCGAGTGGGGCTTAAACCCAAGCTTGCAGGCTCAGAGTTAGGGACACTACCAGAGTGAAACAAGGCCCTTTCCCAACAGGCCTATAAACTTACAATGACTGCCACTTCACTTGAGATGAACATGTGACCAGTCTGTGGAAACCAAGAGGAAGAATTGAGACAACTCTGTAAAAGGGCGATTGTTATCTCAGAGATAGTAGGAACTGCAGATGCTGTTATCTCAAGTTGTTGATTTCCTGATCTGGCTCCCAGTGAAAACTCAAATAAAAGTGCAGTCAATAGAACAGATAAATCTATACTTCTAAAAGTTTTAGAGATAGGGTAAAGTAACGGTTATACAAGGAAACCCACAATCCAGGGGCCTATTCAGATGGTCAGGTAGAACACGAAATAAAAATCCCATCGTGGTGGTTGGAGAATTTCAGTTCAGACCTTCAATGAAGTGACAATAGCCACAAAGTTGTTGGTTCTTGTAAGAACCCAACTGATTTACTCAGTAGATAAC
>NC_063334.1:102129900-102151869 GCF_021869965.1 Rhincodon typus
CTGACTCCAGCATCGGCAGTTCTCACTCAGTAGTGTCCTTTTGGGAAAATAAATTGGCCATCTTTACCTAACAGAATTACAGAAATGTTTAGGTGAAGAAAAAGGCCATTTCACTCGTGTCTACTCTGGCTCTATGATTCAGTACTATTCTGCCATTTTCCCCTACCTTCCGATATTACTTCTATTTAATTAATCATCCAATGCCCTCTTAAATGCTTCATTTGAATGTACCTTCACTCCACTTCCACACAGTGCATTCCAGACTCGAACTACTCATTGTGTGCAAATGTTTCTTTTCCCCTCTTGCATCTGTTTCTTTTAAAAGTCAGTTCAAATCTGTATCATCTTGTTACTGATTCTTTTACTAGTGCAAACCGTTTCTTCGTATCTACTCTAGCCAGTTCATTCATGATTTTGAAAACTGCTATGGGGTCACCTTCTTCTCTTCAAGGAGAACTGTCCCAAACCTCTCCTAGCTATCCTCATAACTGAAGTTTCTCATCCCTGGAATCATTCTTGAAAATCCCCTCTTCACTTGCTCCAATTTGCTCACATCCCTCTCATTGAGTGGCACCCAGGACTGATGGGCTATATATGACTCCAAAGAGGCTGAGCAAGCTGCTCAAGGTTGCGCACTGTTCTCAAAAACAGTGCCCATCACCAGCTTCGGGGGCAACTAAGATGCATGTAGAATGTAGAAGTGCAGACTTTTTGTTAGATCCACAGATTGTTATTGTACTGCAGTTTGAGTTTAAAAGTTAGCGTAATGAGTTGGCTATATATATTAAAACAACACTTCCTAACCCTATAAACAAGCATAGAGAAATTCCAGAACTGTGTCATAATGTGAACTCTACCAGTACTTTCATCTCTTTCCTGTTTTTCAGTTAAACTCCTGGAAGTTCCTATACATTGGATTACCATCAACGCAAGACAGTTCACATACAAGGTCCACCACCACCAACTAGGGATGGCCAACATCAGCAGATAGCCTTATGCCACAGCCTAAGAATAAACACAAGATGCATAGTAGTTTTATGTATATTAAATAAGATGATGATTGTGGATGGAACTTATCAAATATTTTCTTACTCATTTCTTCTATCCCTTCTTCCTATGCACAATGGGTTCAATTCATGTACATTCAAATTTTCCAACATTTCAAATTCTCTGTGTTCCCCAGCATCCACCAACAATGCCTGTCTTTCAAGCTGCCTGATGGTGTCCTGCTTGGAACATTGCCCATGTCTCCAAATTTTTAATGAAACCAAGGAATGGTGGCTGAAAGGGCTACTTCCTGGAGCTTGGAAGTTTAAATACATTGAAAATGCAGACAAGTGAGTAACCAATCCTTCGATCTCATCTCTGAGTTAGCAGTAATGACAAATTGGAGCTACGTTGACAATGAGGGAATAGTTGTCATTTCTAAGATATCATCAATTTCCACTGCCTTCTACCACATCCACCATGGATATTAATTACTTCCCCTTGGATCACAGAAGTGTACCAATTTATCTTAAGAGTCAGAAGGTCATAGCTTCAAAGTGGAATACTGAGGAACTGTTTTACTGTCAGAAGCGCTAATTTTTAGATGAGATATTTTAGGTGGATTCATCTGTCCTTTCAAGTAATTGTTAAACATTCCAAGCAACTATTCAAGGAAAAGCAGAAGATTTTTCCTTGAGACCTGATCAACATTCATGCCCTAAATAAGACAATTAACCTGATCATTTTTCTTCTTGTCAGACTTATCCATACATTCACTTCTACATTTGCCTACAATACAGCAGTTATTACACTGCAAACATGTTTAATTCAAGCACTTTGGGATTTCCAAGTTGCAGGAAAGGCATGAAAAGCCCTCTAAAAATGTAATTTTTTTGGTAATTTATCATTTGTTACAAATCAATTTTAAAAATGACAATTGTAATTATTGTATTGAGGAACCCATTCATTGTGTTGCATCATACTGACATCATGTGAAATGGGACCGTCTGAACACACGTCGCAGTTCAAACTGTACACCCATGATGCACTGTGAGCCAACAGCAGCAACTGAATTATATTGTACCACTATATGGGATTTCATGTACCAGTGGGTCTCTCAAGAGTAGCATCAACGCATCTGCTTGGTACCATATCTACCTCCTTAAACATTCATGCCCTCTGATGCACAGTGGCAGCATGTGTATTATCTCCAAGTTGCATTACAGTAATTCACAAAGGCATCTTCAAGAACACCTTCCCAACCCACAACCTTCACCATCTCAAAGGGGAAGGGCAGCAGGCGCATGGGGATGCTACCATCTGCAAGTTCCCCTCCAAACCACACACTATCCTGACTTGGTTTTGTATCACTATTCTTTGCCTGTTGCTGGATCGATCTCCCTTCCTAACAGCACTGTGGGTATACTTGCATGATTTGATTCAAGAACCAGCACCTGCTCAAGGGCACTTTGGTATAGGCAGTAAATGTTGGCCTTGCCAGCAATGCTTGCATCCCACATGAATGAACTTAAAGGAATTATAACAGCAAAGAATGATAATAAACAGTTAATTCTATGCTCAGGTTCTAAAGTGTTACTCATATCTAAGATGACCTGGGTTAAAACCAGTTACCACAAGCACCATCACTTGGAGCTCTCCATCTCAGCACAGAAGGCTACACTGATATCATAAATCCATCCACTGACATCATCTGCACCATCTTAGAAAAGACAAGAAACATACACCCAGTTGCATGAATAGCAAATCATCATCCAGCACAGTCCCTAATAATAAAGGTGAAAATCACATCATTTCAAATTAAATAAAAGTAAAAATAACCTTAACTGTCCTGAAGAAGGAAAATACACCATGTGATAAAACACTGCCAATGCTTGACTTTAAAAATTCAAAGAGGGCAGTATAGGCCAAGGTTTCTTGATCAACAAACCAGTAATCCTAATTTACAAAGGCCTGCACTTATACTAATCAATGTGATCACTGGTACAGCGTGTTGTTACTTGCTGGTCTAGTCTGAATTTGACCAGAAAGACATCTATCTCAATGCATATTGATAGTTTGCTACCAATCGCTTCCTCACTCTAAATCCTGCCAGTATCTTTTAAATATTTTAATGTTGGGCTACTCTCAAAATGGAATCCAAGCAGTTCTTTGGAAAACTGGAATGCCTGCTGCAGTTGGTGACCAGGGTTTTCCACTGAGAATGCCAGGTCATAATTTTCTGCCCATTGAAGCAGTGGGCAGAAAACCACAGGCTGGCAAATGCAGTTGTGGAAAACCCTGACTAGTTTGTTGTTCAGAGTCCCAATTAATCACTCTGAGGTTCTTTGAAGGACATACCCTGATTTCATTCCTCATGGAGGGGGTTGGATTTTCCAATAATTAACAGGTGGCAATAAATTATTAGGTTGTTCAGAGATCTCAGTTTACACCTTAGGTGGAATTTCAGAATTAATTAAATTGCACAAGTTTGGTTAGTAAATTGCAGCAGTAAGTTCTTAGCTTATGTACGTTATTCCATTCGTAAACTGAACATAGGAACATGGGAACAGGAGTAGGCCATTCAGCCCTACAAGCCAGTCCATTATTCAATGAGATCGTGGCTGATCTGTGGCCTAACTCCATATCGATTAATACATTTGCTTAACAAAAATGTATCTCTCTCAAATTTAGAATTAAGAACTGATCTAGCATTCAATGCCATCTCTGGAAGAGAGTTTCAAACTTCTGCCACCCTTTATGTGTAGAATTGCTTCCTAACATCGCTTCTAAAAAGTCTACCCCTAATTCTCAGTCTAAGCCCCCTATTTCTAGGATCCCCAACCAGTGGAAACAATTTACATTTATCTACCCTGTCTTTTTCAGTTAATATCTTCAAGACTTTAATCAGATCATCATTTAACCTTCTAAATGCTAGAGAAAACATGCCTAATTTATGTAATCCCTCCTCACAATTTAACCCCTGAAATGCAGGTATTATTCTTGTAAACCTATGTTGTACTCATTTCGAGGCCAATGTATCGTTCCGAAGGTGTGGTGCCCAAATCTGTTCACAGCACTCCACGTGGGATCTAACCAGGGCTTTGCATAACTGCAGCATGACTTCTGCATCCTTATACTCCAGTCCTCTCGATATAAAGGGCACCATTTCCTTAGCTTTCTAGATATTTCCGCACCTGTTTGTGACATTTTAAAGATCGATGCACCTGAATCCCCAGGCCTCTTTGGAAATTCACTGTATTTAACTTCATATCATTCACGATGATCTCATCAATCTTTACTTTGTACATTTGGGATTGGGTGCTGGCATTTTCTAGCTTCTTAGGTGTTATAGCAGATGTGCCATGTATGTAACAGTATGGGAATCCAAAGGTTAGAGCTAACTGTTAAACTTGAGCATGCTAAACAGGACATATCAGATAATAACAACATGAGTTTCAATGTATCATATATTCAAGCCCTTGGTAGCAACTGCTGTTTAGCCATAAATGCAAATTAAAATTCACAGAAGAAAGCTCAAGCCATAACAATAATTAGTGTTTACACTGCAAAATGTAGCTGTAAGTCTGCATCTGAATTGTTGCCTCTCATTAACAGAGCAACAAAGGTGTGAAGAACTTGTCTTAATGAAAATACGATAGTTATCAAACATCACTGTATATGAGTATACCTTATACTCTAATCTCTATAAACCCAACATGGGACTCTCAAAATGAATAATATAGGAATCTCGTTAAAAAAAATGAGCTCTTTCTGATTATGCACCAACATTCATCATTGTTGTGCACAGTTCACATTGTGAGAGACTCAGCACTTCCACTCTCAAGCTCTGCAATTTGCTCTCCTAAGTGTGTGACCAACCAACTGCACTGTTGAAGAACATTAGTTTGCTGGGTTACCCCCCACCTAAGCTGTAAGCCAAGTGTAAACGTCATGCTCCAATACAATGAATCACATTGTCATAGAAATTAAGCAGAGTAAGGTATCTAGAACAGTCTGCAGGATGGGATGCAGGGTATCCCATGTGGTATTTGATACAATCTCTATAGAGCCTGATAACTACATGTCTCTTCCTCTAGAGGCTTCTTTCTAGGCTGGAAAGGTCAACTACAGGAGGGATAACAAGGTGTAGAGCTGGATGAACACAGCAGGCCAAGCAGCAGCAGAGGAGCAGGAAGGCTGATGTTTCCTGCCTAGACCCTTCTTCAGAAATGGGGAGGGGAAGAGGGATCTGAAATAAATAGGGAGAGAGGGGGAGGCGGATAGAAGATGGATAGAGGAGAAGATAGGTGGAGAGGAGACAGACCAGTCAAAGAGGCGCGGATGGAGCCAGTAAAGGTGAGTGTAGGTGGGGAGGTAGGGAGGAGATAGGTCAGTCCAGGGAGGACGGACAGGTCAAGGGGGCGGGATGAGGTTAGTAGGTAGGAGATGGGGTTGGGGCTTGAGGTGGGAGGAGGGGATAGGTGGGAGGAAGGACAGGTTAGGGAGGCGGGGACAAGCTGGGCTGGTTTTGGGATGCGGTTGGGGGAGGGGAGATTTTGAAGCTTATGAAGTCCACATTGATACCATTGGGCTGCAGGGTTCCCAAGTGGAATATGAATTGGTGTTCCTGCAACCTTTGGGTAGCATGGTTGTGGCACTGCAGGAGGCCCAGGATGGACATGTCGTCTGCGAAATGGGAGGGGGAGTTGAAATGGTTCGCGACTGGGAGGTGCAGTTGTTTAGTGCGAACCGAGCGTAGGTGTTCTGCAAAGCGATCCCCAAGCCTCCGCTTGGTTTCCCCAATGTACAGGAGGCCACAACGGGAACAGCGGATGCAGTATACCACATTATCTCCTCCCACCTCAAGCCCCACCCCCATCTCCTACCTATTAACCTCATCCCGCCCCCTTGACCTGTCCGTCCTCCCTGGACTGACCTATCTCCTCCCTACCTTCCCACTTACACTCACCTTTACTGGCTCCATCCCCGCCTCTTTGACCGGTCTGTCTCCTCTCCACCTATCTTCTCCTCTATCCATCTTCTCCCGCCTCCCCCTCTCTCCCTATTTATTTCAGATCCCCCTTCCCCTCCCCCATTTCTGAAGAAGGGTCTAGGCCCGAAACGTCAGCTTTCCTGCTCCTCTGATGCTGCTTGGCCTGCTGTGCTCATCCAGCTCTACAACTGGTTATCTCAGATTCTCCAGCATCTGCAGTTCCTAGTATCTCTGAAACTATAGGAGGGCACAGGTTCATGGTGAGAGGGGGTAAATTTAGGGAAGAAATGCAGGAAAACGTTTTTGCACAGAGGGTGGTGGGTGCCTGGAACACACATCCTGTGGAGATGGTGGAAGCAGACATGTTAGCAATGTTTATAGACACATGAAAGTTCGGTGAACAGAGGAATAGATGCCGCGCATGGGCAAAAAGTAACGGGTCTAAGTAAGGATTAGGAATTAGCACAGACTTGGTGGACTGAAGGGCCTTTTCCTGTGCTGTATTATATTGTTTATTGTTTAATGCACTTGCCACAGAATTTTGGTATGTTTGAGAGATAATCCAGAGTCAATGGTTTCATGTCTCCCTGTTTCACTGAGTCACAAAGTTCCAAGACTGTCAAAGATCCTCTTCCTCAATCTCCTGAGAATTTCTGAACTGACTTTCACTTTAATGATTTCTCCCCTTGGCATCACCAAGACAAATCTTCCAGATTCCTTAGTTAGCAATCTGTGACTTTGATTTACAAGGATGTTGCCAGGGTTGGAGGGTTTGAGCTATTGGGAGAGGCTGAATAGGCTGGGGCTATTTTCCCTGGAGTGCAAGAGGCCGAGAAGTGAGCTTATAGAGGTTCATAAAATCGTGAAGGGCATGGATAGGGTGAATAGACATAGTCTTTTTTCCCAGGCTAGTGGCATACAAAACTAAAGGCCACAGGTTTAAGATGAGAGGGGAAAGATTTAAAAAGGGCCTAAGGGATAACTTTATCATGCAGAGGGTGGTGGAACTGTATGGAACGAACTGCCAGAGGAAATGGTAAAGGCTGATACAATTACAACATTTAAAAAGCATCTGGATGAGACATGAGTGGAAGGATTTAAAGGGATAGAGGCTGGCAAATGGGACTAGATTAATTTAGGATATCTGGTCGGCATGGACAAGTAGGACTGAAGAGTCTGTTTCCGTGCTGTATGACTCTATGACTCTATAACCAGAGACCACCTCCCCCTCAAATTCTGCATAATAGCTCACAGAGGACCCACACACTTTTCTGTTAACTACCCCAACATTTATAAGCAGCAAATTTCAGCAAAACTAAAAATGCAGTTCATAATACAACTGTGTGCTTACTTCCCGGAATCTGAAATGCTAAAAATAAACAAGGTACAAACTTCTCTTTAAATTGAGAAGAGCATTAGGTAATAAGTAGACTGTATGTAATCATTGACATAGTCAAATGAGCAAAATCTTTGCGGATGTACAACAGGTTGAAAATAAGAAAATAATCCATATAGGAATAAATAAAACCATGAATGCTGAGAATATTGGGAGGAGGTTAAAATTGTTTAGCAGTAAAGGCAAAGTGGGCCAGAGTAACAGCAACTCATTTTACACTTCACCCAGCCCACGCTTCATTTTTGTCTGTCTTAGGCTCTGACTAAAATTAGTTTATCTCCTAACCCTGATCACTCCCCCTTACTGAAAGGTAGACAGAAACTGCTGGAATGTGATCCTGCTGAAATCTCACAGGCATTAATCCATCTTTCACTTTCAACAGTGGACTAATGTCCTGTGCAGTTTCAATATTTTCTGTTTCTGCTTCAGAAAGTAGCACTTGGTCAATAGCTAGTTCATACTAACACACAGGCACACATAACAATTCCCTTGGACTCTCAGAACATTTGCTTAAATGCTGCCTCTGGAATGGTCTCAATTTTTATGATGTTAAATTTTATCATGCTAAAGCTTTGGCTAGTGTAAGACAACTTGAGGAAATGTATACCAAAGAATAAGATGCTGCTCACTGGCATTCAAGTTAATTTTGTTTTTAATAAAAACAAACTTCACTAAGCTTAAATCTTGCCCAAAATTTGCTCAGTGACCACTTTATTCTCCATGTTTATTGGTATACTCTGAGGGACAGTCAGTAATCTTTTTGCTTTACGCTGCCAAATGCTCATATCTCATTGCCAAGTCAAACCTTAATTCCTCCAAGCATTAGGAAAACTTCCAGAAATGCTCATTATTTTTCTTTGACTAACTGAACTGCAGAATATTGACTCCAACTGGCAATGTTTCATTTCTAAGTGGTAACTCAAAATTATCAATCGAAGGGAGATTTTTTTCCAGTGGTATTAAAGAGGAAAGAAGTCTGGTCAGACAATCTCCCCAGAATTGTCCACGACTATCACATAAAACTTTCTTTATCGGAACAGTTTTACCAACGATGGTAAAATAAGATATTCAATCAGAATTTACACTAAAGGTTACCAATCAATCTTGTAACTCCTGAGAGTAAACCACTTGAGTTATGCAAATTACTCTGTTGCTTCCCCTCAAAAAAAAATTGGCACCTGTGGCAACCTTAATTCTCCATGCTATATTTATATGGGCTTATGGAACAGTTCAAAAGATTGTAAAGTGTGCTGTTAGCGCACATGAACCCGACCCACTCACCATTAGTGTTGCTGACGTGGTTGGAAAATCACCCAAAAAGTCCATGCATTTTCCAGAGCAGTTTGAATACCTGAGGGCATATGTAACTAAACTCTGAAAGAAACTGCTTCTAATCAACAACAAAAAAATGGCGCAGCCCGCCAACACAGAACATTTTGCCAAGTAGACAATCCCAACATGATAGAAATCACAGTGGTCCAACCAGTAATTTGGGAATTATTGTATTGTTTTGCGTCATCTTTATCCTGCTACTCCAGATTTTAACATGTCTGCTGTGAACAAATGTGTTGCACTAATTTACACAAAATGCCTTAAGAGTATAGTCCAGTGCTATTAGTTATTTCAGTAATAATACTTAGTATTTTGATCTGTTCAGACTGCTTTTATTGGTCAGTTTAAGGTTTGTATCTGTTGGTGGGTTTAGTTGAAGGGTAGAACCTGGCACACAGGTGGTGTGCAAAGGACTGGAGCACATAGACCACATGCAACTGAACAGTTGGTGGTTGTAGGAGGAAGTATAGAAATGGAGCTCAAGGAGAACTAAGACAGCAAAAGTAAGCATAGCCCAACAACAAGTTACTTCAACCTGCAGGGGAATGCTATGGGAGGGAGGAATGAAAGGAATATGTGGGACAATGGCATGAGATGGATGAAATGACATGCAATGGTAATGGGGCATAGGAGAGATGGGCATTGGCAAGATACGTGTAGATAAAATCATTGGATTGGTTAACTGTGACAAAATGGCCAAACTAATTATTTGATGCAACTTAATATTCAAAAGCTATTCTTTGACATAAAATGAAGTTGTACCATATTTGATAGATTTTTATTCAAAATGCAGTCAGGTAAGTTAAGATAATACATCAGCACTGACTCAGTGATGGTAGGAGCAAAATGCTGCTGGCATGTGAGGGCAGGTGGTGTAGGTTGGAGATAGCGTGACAGGAATGGGATGGCTGGGGGGAGGTGATATGGGAATGGGCAAAACATGGGAGGCTTGGATGAGATTGTGGAATGGGTTAAGTGGCAACTTCGTGGTTACAACTATTTGATACGCCTCACAATTAGAACCCTTAGCCAGCTTTTATTGCCCATAATTGATATCCCTCGAGGTGATGGTGAGCTGTCTTCTTGAACTGCTGCAGTCCATTTAAAGGAAGTACACCCACAATAACATTAGAGAGGGTGTCCCAGGATTTTGACCCAGTGACATTGAAGGAACGACAATAAATTTCCAAGTCAGGATGCTGAGTCGTTCGGAGAGGAACTTGTAATTGGTAGAGTTCCCATGTCTCTGCTGTGTTTGTCCTTTTAGATGGTGGTTGTCATGCATTACAAGGTGCTGTCTAAGTAGTCTTGGTGTGTTGCTGCATTGTATCTTGTAGATGATACACATTGCAGCCGCGATAACTCACTGGTTGAGAGAACAAATGTTGAAGGTGTTAAATCGGATGCCAATCAAGCGGGCTGCTTTACCCTGCATGGTGTCAAGCTTCATGAGTCGGAAATGCACTTACCCACGTAAGTGTAGAATATTCCATCACACTCCTGACTTGTGCCTTGTAGATGGCTAACAAGCTTTGAGAAGTCAAGAGTTGATTTAGTCACCACAGAATTCCCAGCCTCTACTCTGATGCCACAGTATTTATATGGCTGGCCCAGTTCAGTTTCTGGCCATTGGTAAATCTCAGGATGTCAATAGTGGGCCATTCAGCTCTATCAATGCCATTGAATGTCAAAGGTAATGGTTGAATTTGCTCTTTTTGAGCTGGTCATTGCCTGCCACTTGTTTGGTGTGAATATTACTTGCCACTTATCAGCCCTAGCTTGACTATTGTTCATGCCTTGCTACATTTGGACACAGGTTCAATATCTGAGGAATCACCAATGATGCTGAACATTGTGCAATCATTGGCAAACATCCCCAATTCTGTCTTTAAGATTGAGGGAAGGTCATTGATGAAGCAGCTGAAGATGATTGGGCATAGGATACTTGTCTGAGGAACTCCTGCAGAGATGCCCTGGAGCTGAGATGGTTCACCTCTAACAACTATCTTCCTTTGTGTTAGATATTACTCCAACCAGTGAAGTGTTTTCACCCTGTTACTGTTGATTGCAGTTTTGCTAGGGCTTCTTGATGCCACGCTCAGTCAAACTTTGCCTTAATGTCAAGGGCAGTCACATTCACTTCCTACTTTTGAGATTTTTAAAATTCATTTGTGGGATGTGAGTGTCACTGGCTGGCCAGCTTTTATTGCCTGTCCCTAGTTGTCCTTAAGAAGGTAGTGATGAGCTGCCTTCTTGAACCACTGCAGTCCATGTGCTGGAGGTAGACACATAATGACTTAAGGAGGACATTTGACCCAGTGACAGTGAAGGAATGGTAATATATTTCCAACACAGGATGGTGAGTGGCTTGGATGAGAACTTGTAGGTGGTGGTGTTCCCATGTATCTGCTGCCCTTGCTCTTCTGGATGAAAGCAGTTGTGCTTTTAGAAGGTGCCAACTTTGGTGAATTTCTGCACTGCATCTTGTAGATAGTACACACTACTGCTACTGCCATCGATAATGGAGCTAGTGGATGCTTGTGGATGTGGTGCTAATCAAGCAGTCTGCTTTGTCCTGGATGGTATCAAGTGTCTTGAATTTTGTTGGAGATGCACCCGTCCAGGCAAGTGGGGAGTATTCCATCACAATCTTGACTTGTGCCTTGTCGATGGTGGGAAGGCTTTGGGGAGTCCGGAGGTGAGTTAGTCATCACATTATCCTCGCCTCTGACCTGCTCTTATAGCAGTTATATTTATATGGTGAGTCCAGTTGACTTTCTGGTCAATGGTAAGCCCCAGGATGTTTACGGTGGGGAATTCACTGATGACAACACCACTGAATGTCAAGCGGTGGTGGGATCAAGGAGCCTTAGCAAAACTGGTGTCAATAGTAACGGGGGGAAACTCTTGACTGGTTGGAGTGATATCTAAAATAAAGAAAGATAATTGTGGTTGTTAGAGGTGAACCACCTCAGCTCCAGAATATCTCTGCAGGAGTTCCTCAGGCTAATATCCTATGCCTAACCATCTTCACCTGCTTCATTAATGACTCCCCAAAGCTTCCATTACATTGATTCAGAGATAGTGGGAATTGCCAATGCTGGAGAATCTGAGATAATAAGTTGTAGAGCTGGATGAACACAGCAGTCCAAGCAGGCCAAACATTTTTTTTTTCTGAAGAAGGGTCCAGACCCGAAACGTCAGCTTTCCTGTTCCTGTGATGCTGCTTGGCCTGCTGTGTTCATCCAGCTCCACTCCTTGTTATCTTCCATTACATTGTCTCTTATTCATGATAATCATTGCCTAGCAATTGCATGGCACAAATGTTACTTGCCACTTGTCAGCCCAAGCTTGGATATTGTCCAATCTGTTGAATTTGAACATGAACTGCTTTAGTATCTGAGGATTTGTGAATGGTACTGAACATTGTGCAATCATTGGTGAACATCCTCACTCTGGTATTATGATGGAGGGAAGGCTGTTGATGAAGCAGCTGAAGATGATTCAGCTATTTCATCCACATTTGGATAAAGTGTATAGTGAGGTCAGGAGTTGAGTCAACCAGGTAGAAGCAAAATGAATGGCAATGAGTAAGTTATTGTTCAGTTCTGCTTGATAGCTCTGTTGACAACATCTTTCATTATTTCACAAACGATTGAGGTTAAACTGATGAGGTGGTAATTGGTTAGGTTGAATCTATCCTGTTTTTTGTTGATCGGATATACCTCGGCAATGTTCCACATTGGTGGTTAGTTCCCATGTTGTAACTGTGCCAGAACAGCTTGCCTAGAGGCATGATTTGTTCTGGAGCACAGGTGTTCAGTACTATTGCTACAATTTTGATCCTGTGTCAGCAGAGGAATGGTGACATTGTTCCAAATCAGGATGGTGTATGGTGTGGAGATGAACTTGCAGGTGGTGGTTTTCCCATGTATTTTCATCTTTTGTTCTTCCAAGTGGTAAAGCTTGTGGGTTTGAAAGATGTAGTCAAAGGAGTGTTATTGCAGTGCGTCTTGAAGATGGCGCACCTTATGTCACTATTTGTAAGTGTGGTTTGGGCAGAGAAGTCATCTTTACTCAAAAGATGTGGGAAAGGAAATGGGTATCATTTGTCCTCAATTGTTGGGCACTTTGGGCTCCAAACTGCTTATGCACAAGCTGGATGCCATATTAATGGGGGTATTAGTGTGAGCGCAGTGGACAAGTGGGTGGAAGTATGCAGAGCATGCATATCATGCTATCAACTAGTTGAACTCCTGCAGAGATATCCTGAAGCTGAGATGGTTCACCACCAACAATCACAATTATCTTCCTTTGTGTTAGATATCACTCCAACCAGTCAAGAGTTTCCCCCCGTTACTATTGACACCAGTTTTGCTAAGGCTCCTTGATCCCCCAACCACTTGACATTCAGTGGTGTTGTCATCAGTGAATTCCCCACCATAAACATCCTGGGGCTTACCATTGACCAGAAAGTCAACTGGACTCACCATATAAATATAACTGCTACAAGAGCAGGTCAGAGGCGAGGATAATGTGATGACTAACTCACCTCCGGACTCCCCAAAGCCTTCCCACCATCGATAAGGCACAAGTCAGGAGTGTGATGGAATACTCCCCACTTGCCTGGATGGGTGCATCTCCAACAAAATGCAACGCTGATTTAATAGCAGTGGTGACATTTTGGGGCTCAGAGCTCCAGCTAACACCTTCTCTAAACATCAGAGAGTCAAACAGGTTCAGCAGCATGAAGCAACCATCCACCATGGTTACTGAAAGGGTTCACAACTACTCACAGGTTAGTTGCTGGTCAACTTCTTCTCTCTATTAAATTGATTCTTCAAGTATTTAATGTATTGTAAAGCCTACAGAGTGGTGTAGCAAGTGCTGAAGGAATGTTGACTGCCTCAAGGTTTCCGCTCAAAACAATTGTTCCTCAAACTGAATGCACCAGCAGGTTTTCCCTGAGAATGTCAGAAATCACACGACACCAGGGGTTATAGTCCAGCAGGTTTATTTGAAATCACAAGCTTTTGGAGCGCTGCACCTTTGTCAGGTGAAGTGGAGGGAAGCGCACAGGCACAGAAATTTGTATTGAGAGAGATAACGGCAGGATAATTCCACGTAATCAAGTGTGTCAAAAGATAAATACAAATAGTGTGAATGGAAGGTTGTCAGACTGAATAACAAGTCCCTGCAGGTGATTAAAAGGGTCAAACAGTATGCGTAAAGTGTCATCAGCTGAGTAGCAAGTAACAGATGGCCTATGATCCAATTAATAATTACAAAAAAATCAAAAATTGGATGGTGCTAGAGACAAACCAAATCGCTGGAATACCATGACAGGTATAAGAGTCTAACGAAAGTAACAAGTAATCCAAAACTGTACAAACTAATTAAGGTAGAGAGATAATAACAAATTATCATGGAGATTGTGTCAAAACAGAACAGTAAGGAAGATTTTGCACAGAACAGTATGATGGTGTGGAACTTGGCTATCAGTTTCTGCTCAACGATTCTGCGTTGTTGTGTATCTCGAAGTCCACCTTGGAGGGCACTTACCTGAACATCGGAGGCTGAACGTCCTTGATGGCTGAAGTATTCCCTGACTGGGAGGGAACACTCCTGTCTGGCGATTGTTGCGCAGTGTCCATTCATCCATTGTCGTAGCTTCTGCATGGTTTCGCCAATATACCATGTCTCGAGGCATCCTTGCCTGCAGTGTATGAGATAGGCAACACTGGCCGAGTCACATGAGTATGTACTGTGTATGTGGTGGGTGGTGTTCCCATTTGTGATGGCAGTATCCATTTCGATGATCTGACATGCCTTGCAGAGGTTGCCGTGGCAGGGTTGTGTGGTTTTGTGGTTGCTGATCTTCTGAAGGCTGGGTAGTTTGCTGTGAATGATGGTCTGTTTGAGGCAGCTGTTTGAAGATCAGAATTGGAGATGTAGGGACGGCCTTGTTGAGATGTTCATCGTCATCAATGACATGTGAAAGGCTGTGAAGAACATGGCGTAGTTTCTCCCCTCCGGGGAAGTACTGGATGACAATAGAGTACCCTTCATCCAAGCATCCAAGGCGGCCTTTGAGATACACAACAGTACAGAATCGCCAAGCAAAAACTGATAATCAAGTTCCATACCTATGAGGACAGCCTCAAACGTGATCTTGGGTTCATGTTGTGCTACATGTAACCCCGTCACACTGTTTTGTGTAAAATCTGCCTTACAGTTCTGTCTTGACACTATTACCTTGGTAATTTGTTATGATGTCTCTACCTTAATTAGTTTGTACAGTTTTGGGTTACTTATTACTTTGGTTAGACCCTCGTCATGTGACTCTTATGCCTATCATGGTATTCCAGCTATTTGGTTTGTCTCTAGCACCATCCAATTTTTGATTTTTTTGTAATTATTAATTGGATCATAGGTCATCCGTTCACTTTCTACTTAGCTGTTGACACTTTACTCATATCGTTGACGTTTTTGATCAGCTGCAGACATATTATTCAGCTTGACAACCCTCCGCTCTCACTATTTGTATTTATTTTTTGCCACTCCTGATTACCTGGAATGATCTTGCCATTATCTCTCTGTATATAAAGTCTGTGCCTGTCCGCTTCCCTCCACTTCACCTGACAAAGGGGCAGCGCTCCGAAAGCTTGTGATTTCAAATAAACCTGTTGGACTATAACCTGGTGTCGTGTGACTTCTGACTTTGTCCACCCCAGTCCAACATCGGCACCTCCACACGTTGAGAATGTAACATGAAGAGTGAGTGAACAGAGGCTGTGCGAACAGGCATAGAAGAGGGAGCAGCAGGAAGCCATATTCATCTAGCCTGTTCAGAAAACAATTCTTCCACCAGAACCTCAGCAAGGAATAGGGTGTGAAACATTTGCACTTCAATTGTGGCTTCAGTCAGGCATAAATTTCAGTGAGGCCCTTGGAGTCATAGAATTATTCCATTTTTTATTTGTTCATTGGATTTTGGTAACCACCGATCAACATTTATTGCCCATCTTAAATTACCTTCTCAATAAGGTCCACATCCTATGAAAATATAGAAAATTAAGCAAGGCCCCAATCAAACTATCACCCCCTGCAGTCATAGCTGCAACCTGAGAGCAAATTTAATCCCCCATGACATTTATCATTAAGATTTATACAGTATATCGCCTTTGGCATTATGCTGAGATGTTTTGAACACCTTGCCCTGTTGTGACATTGAGATTTATGCTTTTAAGATGGCCTAAAGAAATACTTTAAAATTTCTCAGGAACTCAGGAACTGTGGTGTTCTCAGGGTCTACTCCCATTTTGACAAGCATTTGCCTTTTTGGGAATATCCCACAAACCAGTTCCTTTTAAAACTTCTGAAAGCCTGAGATATACTCAAATAAAACAAGAAAAACAAATATAAGTGGCTGGAAAATGGGGGAAGAAACCTCCAACTGTCAAGATAATGGTGTAAAAGCACAGTGAGGCCTCGCTTGGTAAACTGTTCAATTCTTATCAGCAAGCCACAAAACAAAAACCAAAAAAATAATCTGTTTGGGGTAGGCACAGAATAGTATCAGATTGACCCTAAGTAAATTTGTGGTGGGATGGTGGCACGGTGGCCCAGTGGTTAGCACTGCTGCCTCACCGTGCCAGGGACCTGGGTTCGATCCCAGCCTTGGGCGACTGTCTGCGTGGAGTTTGCACATTCTCCCTGTGTCTGCATGGGTTTCTTCCAGGTGCTCTGGTTTCCTCCCACAGTCCAAAGATGTGTGGGTTAGGTAGATTGGCCATGCTAAATTGCCTGTAGCGTTCAGGGATGTGTAGATTAGGTGGGTTATAGGGGATGGGTCTGGATGGGATGCTCTGAGGATCAGTGTGGACTTGTTAGGCCAAAGGGCCTGTTTCCACACTGTAGGGATTTTATGATCTATGAAATCAGATGAACTATGTTGAAGAATTAGGGAAACTCAATCTCTCTAGTCAGCAAAAAATACTGCTGAGGGGAAACCCTGACTAAAATGTCTGAAGAAGAAATGGCATAAGGTAAGCCCACAGTATTTCAAATTAAACCTGAAACTACAATTAGAGGCATAAATCTAAAATGATGACCAGTTTTTATTTTATAATGAATGTTTGTAGCTTGTTATTTACAAGGGCAGCAGATACATGGGAACACTATCATTTTCACCCAGAATCCACTCACCATCCTGATGTGGTAATATATTCCTGTTCTTTCATTGTTGCCAGGTCAAACTTGTGGAACTCCATCCCTAACACTATTGTGGGTGCATTCCATATTCCTACCAGATCACAGGGCTGCTTTCTTATGAGGGAGAGATGATGGCTTCATCTGAGGATCACCACACCTAAGGTGAGGGGAGAGGTTGAGAAGGTGAGTCCATGGCAACTTCAGCCACTGAGCCCACACTTGGTATTGCTCTGCATCACAAAGCAGCAATCCAGCCAATTGCATCAACCAACAAGTGTCTTGCAGCAGTTCAAAAAAGCAGCTCATAATAACCTTCTCAAGGGACAACTAGGGATGGGCAGTAAATGCTAGTCCAGCAGCAAAGCCTCCATCTCATAAGTGATTTAAAAAATACTTACAGTTCAGTGTGAGAGAGTCTGGCAGCTGCCAAACATTGTTTCCTTCTGCTTGCTGTGGAGTGACAGAATCACAGAATTGTTATGGCATAGAAGGAGGACATTTGGCCCATTGTGCTTGCAACGGTTCTATTTCCTCATGCCAATCTCCTGCCTTTCCCCCATATCCCTGCACACTATTACTATCCAAATAACGATCCAATTCCCTCTTGAATGCTTCAGTTGGACCTGCCTCCACCACATTTCCAAGCAGTGTACTCCATATCCTAACCACTTGCTATGTGAAAGAAAGGAGCAGTGACTTACTCCTTCCACTTTTCATGTGATGCTAGCTATTTTTGTATAGCTATTACATAGTTATCTTTCAACCCAACATTGCGCAATTAGAACTTTGTTTCAGTGGAGTGACTTGTATGGTGTGTATGTGGTGCCTGAACTTCCTGCCAAGCTTCATGTTCACTCATGTGTTGTCGTCCCTGTGACCCTTGTGATCTCCAGCCTCCCCCCACATCCCACTGAGCTCTTGAACATCACTATTGATGACACCCAGAGTCCATGACTTTGGAAGTTGCCATGCCCTAGTTGGCCCTACATCCTCCCCTTGTCGAAGTTGGTGTTTCCACAACCTGTTTGAACTCATCTAGAGCTTCCAAACACCTTCTATTCTCTATGAGGCTGCACCCTATTATTTACAATTATCCCCTATCACTGTCACTAGACCATAAGACCATAAGATATAGGAATAGAATTAGGCCATTTGACCCATCGAGTCAGCTCCACCATTCGATCATAGCTGATATGTTTCTCAACTCCCACTCTCCTCCCTTCTCTCTTGATCCCCTTACTAATCAAGAACTATCTATCTATCTCTGTCTGAAAGACTCTCAATGACTTGGTCTCCATAGCCTTTTGCGTCAACGAGGTCCACAGATTCACCACCCTCTGGCTGAAGAAATTCCTCCCCATCTCAGTTCTAAAGGGTCATCCCTTCACTCTGAATCTGTGTCTTCAGGTCCTAGTCTCTCCTACTAGTGGAAACATCTTCTCCACACCCACTGTATCCAGTATTCTGTAAGTTTTAATGTGATCCTCCTTTATCTTCCAAACTCTAACAAGTGCAGACCCAGAGTCCTTAATCATTCATCATATGGCAAGCATGTTAACCTTAAAAGAATCCTGAACTAAGACTCCTAGGTCCCTTTATGCTTCAGATTTCTGAAGTCTTTCTCCATTTAGAAAATAGTCTTTGGCTCTATTCTTCTTATCTAGTGCATACCCTAATACAATAAACCCCAGTCTGCAGAGTTGAACTGTTTGCTTTCCCCAGGATTCCATGAACTGCCCCCTGACCATTACTGACCAAAGGACTAAATTGTGGCTATCCCCTAGGCTGACAGGGCAGGACTACCCTGAGTGACCATGTGCAACCCTCAGACTGTGTGTGAGTTGGTCTGAGACCAAGCATGAGGATGTGGTGAGGCTGGTGGTTTGCAATTGCCAACCTACTGGCGGATGAACGTTTGAGAAGAAAGATATCCATGGAGCATGCAGGGACACTGTGCTGAACACAGAGTTGGATGATGACTGGGATAGCATTTGATTAGCCGCAGTCGTATGATATTTGCTCTGATTTACATGTTTGGAACTTGTTCTGATTAGTTTCTTGGTGAAGGAAAAGAGAGTTGGAGGCGGTGTTTAAATAAGTGGAATAAGAGATTTAATGCAATGCAAACACATGGAAATGAGATAGTTCACTGCTCAATGGTCAGATTCTGAAGACTTGAGGGGAAATTTAGGAAAACTTTTCTTGATATCATATGTCATATGCTTGTAATATGTATTCTCACCATAGTTTCTCAGCTTTCTCAACATTAATCATACCAAACCAAGGAGGGGAAAATTCTACCCTTAATCCAGGCTGACATTCCTGTGCTATGCACATGGTGCTGCACTGACAGAAACATTGTCTTTCTAATGAAGTGGTGAATGGAGATCCCATCTGCCCCCTGGATGGAGACACAAATGGCATGATTCTGAAGAAAAATTGGGGAGGTTTCTCCAAACTATTCAAATGGCATCACAGATAATGATCTCATTATTATCACCATTGCTATTTGTGGGATATCACTGCGAGTAATTTGACTGCACATTTTGTATACATAGTGCAGTGTCTGCACTTCAAAAATAGTTCAAAAATTGGTTGCAAAGCGCAGAGGTTGGAAAAGATGCTATACAAATGCAAATCTGTCTTAGGCAGCAAAGTCCAGTAAAGCAAATCTAAAATTAGGTTCTCATTGCCTAGAAACACAAAATAAAGAATTCACTCCCTTTTTAAATTCAGATTCTAGGTGGGTAAGTTGCATTTGTTGTTGATAGCGTGAACTTCATTGCTACCCAGTGATGTACAGTAATGACCGAAGCATATCCTATTGTAACCGATGGTTGTGCACCACTTTTTGCTTCAATTCCTATTAAGATCTGTAACAGTCAAGCTCAGGGTTCTTCCTGTGTAATCCAAGCTTCTTTAGGTGCTTATGACATGTTTCACTCTTATGTAATCCTCTTGCAAAATATATAAGTATACCAGCAAAATGCTTAGACCCAGTACAAAGCAACTGTTTATGTAAACAGTTTAAGACTACCAAATACATCAGCAAATAAACAAAGATGTGACTTCAATATTCGATCTTTCTGGCATTAATTTTAAGAAGAATGCTTGGTTGGCTTTTGCAAAGGAAACCAAGTTTTTTTTAGCATAAGCATTTTATTTGGTTGATTTATTTCATTTTTTGTCTGATCTACATGACGCTAACCAAAGCAACTGGTTAGTTGACGCTTGGTCTGCTTAATAAATTACATTGTTCTGTGCAGAAAACCACTATTTTCAGTTTGACATGGTGTCATAATAAGAAGATTGTGATGGATATGCATTAAAATGAGAACAGGATGTGCACATGGTCATGCGAAAACAAAAAATAACATCACAGAACTGGTGTTCTTATATAAAAATTAATCAATGTAGTGTGATGGACATTTATATACCTGTAGTGCATACCTTTTCTCTCCTGGATTTGAAGAAGTAATCAGCACTTGATTTCAGCGCATGATAACTTGAAATGTACTTTCAAGAATGTGAAATGATCCTGATATAAATCCAAATTTAAAGGAAAAAGAAGAGGCAGAAAGCCAAGTAAGAAAAAGACTTTTAAATAGTGACATTTTAAAATCACTATAAGCTATTTATTACAAGAAAGCACGAGGCTTCATAGTTCAAACAATGCTATTTCCCGGGTGTTGCATTAACAATCGTTTGTCACTGAAATGGTGCTAATCATGTACTACAAAACCTACTTTCTGCAGTGAGTTTACTGGAACATTGAAGGTGAAAATTCATTATGGCCTATTTTCAGCACAAGGAGTTAATGACCTGCTCATGCTTGGTACTAACTTGACAGGCAGCATGCAAACTGTGAGATAGCAAGAACTGCTGATGCTGGAGTCAGAGATAACACAGTGTGGAGCTGGAGGAACACAGCAGGACAGGCAGCATCAGTGGAGCAGGAAAGTTGACGTTTTGCATCGAGACCCTTCTTCAGAAGTGGAGAGGGGGAAGGGAGCTGGGAAATAAATAGAGTTGGGGTGGGGCTGGGGAATGTAGGTGGGATGGTGATAAGTGAGTGCAGATAAGGAGTGGTGGGGATTGGTCAGTGGGATGAGTGAGGCAGATAGGTGGGAGAGTGTGTTGGCTTCCAATTAAGCTGACTGTAGCATTAGGATCTGTACCGTTGGATGCCTTCTCTCAACAGTGGGCCCAGCATGTGGTGCAAACAGCCCTCCTCTCTGGAGCCCCAAGCAGTGGAAGGGAGCTACTGCTGGTTCTCTGTATTGACACTGGGTGCATATAAGATTTGCCAAATGGAGCATTTAGGGGATAGAAAGGGGGCTCCTTGGGTCACAATTGCTGCTCTGGAGGCCTTTCTCATGGAGATGGACATGGGCAGAGAGGGTATGATTCCATTGAGAGTGGGGGTAGGGAATACAGAAGACTATTTAAGAGTCCCTTTTCAAACTGAGCCAAGGAGCTCACTGCCTCCTCCAATTCTTCTGTCCTTATACTCTGGCCCTGAAAAGCTGCCAGCTGTACTGGAAGAAGTTTAATGACTTCACATGGGTGGGTCAATGTTGATGAATGCATCTGCAAAAAGCCTCATACACACTGTACCACTAACCTCTCACACTGTTCAATACACAAAAGCCCACCAATCACTCTTCAGCAGTCCCTGGCACTTAGGCCTAACATCCAAATGTTTGATGTGTTAACATTCTATCTTACATCCATTTTCCATCTCCATCTGCTCATGACTGGTTCATCAGGAAAGCACAGTGCAATAAAAGCTCTTTTCATAAGGTAAGAGCCCACAGTGTTGGAGGCAGTATATTAGCTTGGATAAAGAATTGGTTCATGGGCAGGAAACAGCAAGTGGGGATAAAGGATCCTTTTTCAGGTTGGCAACCCACGACCAAGTACAGAGGATATTAAACTGATCTCCCGCAGCTGTGTCATGATATTTCATTTACTATAGCCGGTTTTTGACTGCTCCTACACATTCATTCATGCAGTTTCACAGAAGCGCTGTTTTGATAGTAAATTT
>NC_063334.1:102152369-102215977 GCF_021869965.1 Rhincodon typus
AACCCTACCATTCCTTCCTTTTCTCAGCGTCCACAACACCACCGTTATCATCAGTGCCTGGAAAAATAAGCAGCAAAGATGATGGAATAGTCCAGACTGGACTCAAATCTTATTAATGATTAAAGAAATAGACTCCAAATGCACCGAAATTAAACAATTCTCGAATATTCTCGGCCGAAGCCAATTCTACTTCAGTTATCTGTAATGAATTAAAACAACGCTTTCAAAGATATGTGTTTCCCATGGACATTGGCTCACCAGGACCTCTTTGCACCACAAACATTTGGCAGAGAATGACTCATTGTTATGACTGTTGAGCCATTTATATATCAGACATGAATGGGTTAGGCTGGAATGTGACAGAAGAATAGCAGAATGTTTTACCAGTTGTATCGTAACATGGACCATTGAAAGGCAACTTGGGGTTGAATGAAATGCAGAAGTCAGCCAGCAGACGCTCTGACCTTTATATTCCTTAACTGAACACTGCTCACCCGCAAATAGGAATCAGGGAAGAGGGGAAACCAGGACCAATTTATGCCCAGCCTGAGAAATATTGGATTAGTGCATTAACAGAGTAAGGTTTCAAATAGTTGGTGTCTCAATGTGGAATAATTAACACATTTTGGTATTTTCCAGAGTAATGTTGAAAGTGATTTCATTCTGTGATTAACAATGAAAAACAAAATGCCTTTGGCTCGATCAGACTTACAAGCATGGTAGTGCAATATTTAGAATCATAGAATCCCTATAGTGCAGAAAGAAGCCATTTGGCCCATCTGCACCGACACTCTGAAGAGCATCCCATCCAAACCCAACCCAACCGCTGCCTGTAGCCCTGAATTTACCATGGCTAACCTTCCTAGCCTGCAATCCCTGGACGTTATGGGTTTTTTTTAGCATAGCCAACACACCTAACTTGCAAATCTTTGTTCTGTGGGTGGAAACTAGAGCACCTGGAGGTAACCCATACAGACACGGGGAGAATCTGTAAACTCTACACAGTCATCCAAGGCCGGAATCGAACCTGGGTCCCTGGCACTGCGAGGCAGAGTGCTAACCGCTGAGCCACTGTGCTGTGAATTTATGTTACTAGGCTCGTGATAGAGATTCACATATGTGAGTTCAAATCCCATTATGGTTATGACGATATTTAGATAGATAATTAAATGAATCTGAAACAAAATCTCAGTACTAGGAGCCATGAAACAACCAAATTTTTGGAAAAATCCATCTGGATGACTATCTTCACAAAAGGATATTAATCAGCTGCCCATACCAGACCAGGCCTCGTACTGAATCCAGAGCCACAGTAATGAGCTTAACTCTTTATTGTCCTCCGAAAGTCACTCAGTTAAATTAAAACCATTACAGTACTGTGTGGGTATCTTTACCAAAGAGAGCACTGCTGTTCGAGAAAGTGGATCATCAATAAGTGTTGGGTTTACCTGTGATTCCTACATCTTGTGAAACACAAATTACTGCTACAGTTCACTGGGGCAGTGCACTGCAATTCCAGGCCTGCTAATCCTGCAGTCAAAAAAAGCTGAAGACTTTTAAGAGTACACAGAGTTCCCCAAGTTACCTGACCTTCAGATTTGGGTTGATAAGAAGCCTGGACCACGGTTTCTGTACTTAACAGGCAAGACTACTTATTGCAAATAATTAAAATCTAGGTATATTCAAACAATTATGAGCTGTTGGTATTTAAATCAACAAATTAAAACTCTAACCTCCTTATAAACTCTCCCATTACACTCATGCGCACACACAGACAGACAGATAGTTTTAAAAAAAACACTTTGGTGTTAAGGGCAGAGGGGAAAACGGGGAAGGCAATTCAATGGTTCCTGTCCACAAGTTTTGCTCAGATGGTTCTTACGCTAATCAGAACATTGCTTTCTGATCTCCCTCCTCCAGATACTTTCTGCAATTTTCAGAAGGTACAGAGTGACAGATTCGCCCTTAGAAAGGTCTTTGACTTATTAATTAACAGTCACATCTCATTGCAATTCAAAAGGGGCTGTCTTCAGGTTTATGATACTTTTTCACTTCAGAGAGAAGAAACATCTGCCTTTGTGGAGATCCAAAATATTCACACTGCAAGCTGTTCAGCTGCCTAGAAGCCAATCAAATGGTTGTTGAAAGCAGAAGGCCTTTCTCATTGATCCGTGGCCTCATGACCAGTTATCAATCAGCTACTTGTTGCCAGCCAAGCTCCACAGCCTTGGTACCAGCTGGTCAGCAATCTAGGCTTCGATCTCTACTTGAAACTGCAGCTGCATAAACAACACTTACAATGAGAGTCAGGTTACTTTTATAAAAAGAAGTGCAGCAATCCTTTGATAATCTTTGATTTTCAGAAGTTGTTGTCCCATTTCTGCAGAAAATTTTTTTTAAAAATCATGTCTACAGTACCAACGTGTTTCCTGCTTTCCAGCATCGTTGCTACATTTTGAAGATACTTGATTATTTTTAATCACACAGTTTTCTCCATTTATGAAAACATGGACTTCTTGCTGGGAGCTGGGGTCCTTGTACCAGACAACATTGCTTTTTTCGAGTTGCTAACTTTGTCATTGAGAGTTAACAAGCTAGTAAATACTGTGGGGCTTTTACAATTGAGGTAAAACCTGTCCTTACATCACAACACCACATGTAGATATTCTGTCATCAGGCGCAGGGATTCCCATCCCAAAGCTAAGGTTGGTCAGATCACCATACTTCCTCCCCACCCCACCCCAACTGAGGTCCTTTAACTCAACTAAAAAGTGATTGCATTGGTAATCTTCCAGCTCTGCCCTTCTCGAGAGCAATTAGGAACTGTTAATAAAAGCCGGTCTTGTCAGCAATCTTCAAATTGCATTAAAAAAAATTAAAATATACCAGGTAAACTTTCTGAGCTATCATGAAGCTGCCTTGCCAATTCTACTATTTAATATATCAACTGAGTGTTACTGCACAAATAAAAATCATCCCCAAAATGGCTGTTGTTTTAGCCTGTGCTTTAAGTCAGTACTATTACCTGGACATTGAAATACTAATCTGAGGTCTTCCGGGGCTGTATACATATATACATTGCTTCTGAGGTGGCTTGCTTTTTATCAATAATTACAGCACTTCAACTCCTTATGTACTGTAACACACCTTTATTTACATCTGGGCAAAGGCTATCAAATATATTTCTCTAGAGTAAGATTTCCCAGTTAAAATATGCCTTCTGGACTGGTATCTTCCCTCTTGCTGATGTCAGAGTCATTTCATCAGTTAAAATATCATGATTTACTTGAATCTCACGATAGCACATCTCCTCCTGTTTCTTTCTATTTGGTTTACATTCTTCCAGTACTTTTACTGACTCATTCAGTCTTTGTAAGCATTAACATCATCACCACTAACACCCTTCCACCTCCAAAGTATGACCCTCACAGCTCGAGATAATGTGAATCTTTGGCTGCACACCTCAAACAGATTCATTTCAGTTCAATACTAGGGGGAAGATTTACAAAGCAGCTTATGAATTAGGAGCCTGCTCCACCTCTCGGTAGTTTCATTGCTGATTTGATTACTCTACATTCTCACTTACACCCAATGTCCTATTGCCTCTTTGCTTACCAAGGTACTTTGTTTAATTTGTTTTGTATTCATTCATGGGATGTGGGCATTTCTGGTTGGGTCAGGATTTATTGCCCAGCTCTAATTGCACTTTATTACAACTGAATGGATTGCTAGGCCATTTCAGAGGGTAGTGTAGAGTCAACCACATTTCTGTGGGTCTACAGTACCCATGTTGGCCAAATCAGGTAAAGGTGGCAGATTCCTTCCCGAATGGACATTAGGTTTTTACTACTTTTAGACATTTACATCCAGATTTTTTTTATTGAATATGAATTGCACCATCTGCTGCCCCCAAGAACAGGACATGGCTCTCTGGATTACTAGTCTAGTGACAATACCACTAGGCTGTTTCTCTGCATATACTTCTGCTTAAGAATATTGACTCTGTTTTCATCATCTGTTTAGGAAGAGAGTTCCAAAGATGCATGACCCACTGTGAAAAAAACATTTCTCATCAATACTGTTTTGAATGGCAACCTCTTATTTTTGTTTTTAAACAGAGATCCCTCATTTTAGGTGCTCTTCAAGAGAAATCATCTCCCCCACATCTACCCTGTCAAGACCCTCAGGATCTAACATGTTTCAGTCAAGTCACCTCTCTATCTTCTAAACTCCAGTAGATAAAAATCTAGCCTATCCAACCTTTCCTCATAAGACAACCTGCCAATTCCAGATATTGGTCCAGTAAACCTTACCCGAACTCCATTTACATCCTTTTGTCAATAAGGAGACCAATAATGTAGAGTACTTGAGACGTGGCCTCACCAATACCCTGTATTACTGGAGCAAATCCTCTAACTCTTGTATTTCATTCACCTTGTGATAAATATTAACATACTCACTTATTGTACCTGCATATTAACCTTTTGCAATTCATATACTATGATATCCAGACCCTCTGCATCCCAGATCTGTGTGCAATCTCTCACAACTTAGATAATGTTTCTTTTTATTCTTTTTGCCAAAATGGATAATTATATATTTTCCCATATTATATTTCATTTGCTAGCAGTGTCCAGCAAATTATCAGTTTGACAACTTGCAAACATCACAAACATATCATGTTTTCCACTTCAGTTTTATCAATTAACTAATTAGGACTTACTCATGTCTCACTGGAAAGAGACTTCTCTCTAGGACTTGATGAACTTTGACGCCTGCTTTAAATTGCTCATGCTCTTTATGTCATTGATTTAGTTACGCAGCATAATTCTGCGACAATCACAGATGTAGCTGATAAATAGACCACATTATCATGTTTGATTCATGCATACATGTTACATATGGCCAATCAACAGATGAACCATTTGTACCTACTCTGTGTTTCCTAACCAATTTTCCATCCATGTCAATAGGCTACCCCCTTACTCGATGAGTTTTTATGTTCCACATTAATATTTGATGTGGCACCTTATCATGTCTTCTGGAAATCTAGACACAGTACATCCACTGGTTTCTCCCTTATTTAGAATATCGTGAGTAATTTTGGCCCCTGTATCTAAGAAACAATGTGCTGGCACTGCAGGGGGTCCAGAGGAGGATTACAGGAATGATCCCAGGAGTGAAGGGCTAATAGTGAGGAGTGGTTGAGGGTTTGTAGATGATGGCATTTAGAGAATGGGAGGTGTTCTGACTGAAACTTACAGAATGCTGAGAGGCATGCTAGCGTGGACATGGAGAAGATGTTTCCACTAGCAAGAGAAGCTAGGACCGGAGGGCACAACCTCAGAGTGAAAGGATGACCCTTTAGAACTGAGATGAGGAGGAATGTTTTCAGCCAGAGGGTGGTGAATCTGTGGAACTCAGTGGAAGTCGTTCAGTGTATTTAAAACACAATCAGAATAATGGGGAGAATGGGATTGAGAAACATATCAGCAATGATTGAATGGTGGAGCAGATCCCTTGGGTAGGATGGTAATTCTGCTCCTATATCTTATGATCTTACCCACAACATATATCACTTCCTTAAAGAACTACAATAATTTGGGATTAAACATGATTTCACTTTCAAAAAATCCTGTGATTGCCTGATTGTCACAAACTTTTCTAAGTGCCTTGCTGTAATATTTTCCATAAACATCTTCCCTATGATAAATGTTAAGTTTTAGACCTACAGTTTCATGTTTTCTGTTCTCTACCTTTTTGTAGTATGTCTTGAATTGTGTGAATATATATTATATTTCATATTGTTTGGGATTGAAGATTTGAAGGATTGTGAAAAAAATGGATTTCTGTCTTAAAAAAGATGTCACTGAAAGCTCACTGTGAACATTTTTTTAAAAAGCTTCATAGAAATCACATGACTGGTGAAAAGTGCTGGAGAGCCACATTAAGGTAGTTTTGAACAGTGACTGGCTTGGTGAGGTTCTTGTTTTATCTAGTTCAGTTGGAGGGAAGTCTGCCAAGATAACATTAACCCAGCTGATCTCTTCCATTTCTGAAAATAAAACCCACTTGTTGAATTGAGGATAAAATCTATTTGTTCTTTTATTTTAAAAATTAGTTGGAAAAACACCTCCTGATTACATTTTCTGAGAAACCTGCATCTGCAAGACTTCACAAATAACTGTGCATGATTAGTGACTTGACCAGATGTGACAGAGTCCAGGCCTTTCTATGCTTTATCCTTTTGCCTTCAAGAATAACCCATTGACCAAAATGTTTAAGCCAATGTGTGATTTTTCCATTTTCCTGAAGAGAGTAATGAAAGTTTGATATGTCCATAGGTGATCTGGGGTCGTGATATGTGGCCAAGATGGTGATTGATTTATATTTGGTACACAATTGACCTTTGTATACCAAATGTTGGAGAAGGGACAACTGGCTGACAGATTTCCAGTTACCGTGTGCAGATTTCAAATGAGGATAGACTCAGCTTTGAGGCCTTTGCAATTAGGCTAACACTCTCTGATAATGTTTCTGAGCAACATAGGCTTTGATTCCTCCTTTCCCTGGTCTGTTGGATTTACTCCAGATTTCAATAATCCAAGGCAGTTTTAACAATGGACTATACCCAACATTATTTTTTGAAGTAAAGTGCATTCAAAATACTGCAAGAGAATCTCTCCCGTACAGTGATTACAATTATGTGAACTTGTTTACATGGACTTGTCTGAGGATCAGACTACTCTGTCCCAACCTCCAGCCATTGATCAGATAACCTCCTGAGATAGCTAACTATGCTCTGAGGCAAGCTTCCTCATTCCTGTTTTTCTATACAGACAAGGCTGTGTGTTCAAACCCTAATGCTCTCCAGTCTCCAGCAAATGATCAGTTTGACCACTGGCAAACATTACAAACGTGTTATGTTTTCCACATTGGTCATGATCAATTAACTCATTAGAACTTTCTTGAGCCTACTTGGAAAGAAAGGAGACAGAAGCATTAAAACCAGTGTCCTTTCTAATCATGTATTCCTTTTTTACTTGATTTCATTTCAACTAACCAGCAAATTTTAGTTTAATATCTACAGCAATGCTCCATGGATCTAAAGCCTAGTGAGGAGTTATTGTGTACAGAAGAAGAAATCTGAAGAGAATATTGGGGAAGGAGGCAAAATTGCTCTTTATTAGAAGTGACTGCAAGCTCCTGCTATTTTGCAGTTCTTTCTATTCTTTATTGAGCTTCTAATGTGACCCATATGAATATGTTGTAAAATCCTCTCTCTCTTTCGAGTTCCATCCTTCATATTTCAAGTCCCTTTATAGCGAAAACCCATTTCTCTGGCTGTTCTTTTATAGCCTTTCTTTACTTATAGTTTCAAGTTACTGGGGTAAACTCAGACCAGCATAGAGCAATCATTAGCCAGGATATTAGGTGTCAGCTTCATGCCTCTTTGGGATATAAAATAGAAATTTTTGTCTAAGTATTTCCTGACAAGAAAGCTGTAAATGTTGGAATTCTACATCCAACAATCTGCTGACTACATATATGACAAACTGAAAATTTCAAGCATGAATTTTGCATTACGTTGGCAGGACTGTGTTCCAGGAGAGAATGATGAGCAGGCTGCAGCTGTGTAATCTTGTCCACCTGGATTCTGACCCCATTTCCCTGAATAGTTCATGGTAGAATGACAGACAGCATCAGTATCATGACTGGCACTGAAGCTGATCTGGGGGCGTTGGGAGGAGGTCGAACCAACCAGAGAAAATTCTTTTTTAAAAGAAAACATAAGCTTGTCAAGCATACCACTTTTTATAATCCTGGCATCCATCAGAATTGAAGAAGGGTCCCAAACTTTCCTGCTCCTCTGATGCTGCCTGGCCTGCTGTGTTCCTCCAGCTCCACACTGTGTTATCTCTGTTGAATTACTGCTCCCTTCCCCATGTTCCTCAGCCTGATGAAATTCTACATTTCTGGCTGGCTGTGTTGATCCCAATTTCTTTTAAAAATGTGGACCATTCCTGAAGTCAAATTGGTTCCTTGTGGCACTGGATCATTGGGTGGGGTGAGAGGGAGACAAGTTACAGCCCCTTTCATACAGCACTAGCTACAGTGTACTAAGCTGAACTGCCTTGTGTGAATATTAGTGAATGGGCGAAAGAATGCATTTTACTGAGTGGGTGGCTGGATGAATTGGTGAGTAGTGGGGAAAACTGTATGGTGGATAGGTGGGTGAGGAAATTGTCAAGGTGAGTGAGGTGGTACAAGTGCGTAAGTGCATAGGTGGCTTGTAGAATAGTTTGGTTGGGTCAAGGGGTGTTAGGAACTAATTAGGTTGTGTTGGGAGGGGTCAGTAGGGAGCCAGGGCTTCTGGGGGTAGTCAGGCATTAAGGGAGATGGAAGAGTTTGGGGAGTCAGTGTGATTGGGTGGTCAGTTTTGTATATTTATACAAGAATTTGGCCAGAAATTTTCCATCTACCATTTTCTGGGAAACTATACCGGTAGGTACATTAGAACTATCCAAGGTCTATATCTCCAATCAGAGACTCTTTTGGAGGGTTCTGGGGAGCAGGAGAATTGCCCATCAGAAATTCAGACTTGCCAGGAAATTCCCACAGCATCAGTGCATTGGGACTCCCGCAGGGTCCCAGCACGCATCTCTGCTTTTACATTCGGTGTCTAGTGATGTGTGAAGCAGAAGATCTGGGTCAATTGTGTCTCCCATCTACAAGGTATACTGCAGAAATTCACCACGGCTCCTTAAAAAAAACACCTTCCAAATCCATGACCACTTCCATCTAGATAGACATGGGAACACCACTGTCTGCAAGTTCCCCTCCAAGCCATTCAGCCTCCTGACTTGGAAATACATCGCCGCTCCTTTTAGTGTCAAAGGTGTTATCTGCAAAGGGCTAGTGAAATCCAGCCTTAGAATTCCACCAATCATTCAAAAGGATTGGGGCTGGCAACACTATGCTAATTTCTCCATTTTTTTTTTTGCTGTTTCAAACATTTCATCCAACTAAAATGGAGATAGGTATTCAGAATAGCAAGTAACTTACAATCTGACCAAGAACAGAAGTTTGGGTCTCTCCAAGAGGGAGAGGTTCAGTGGAACTTGTTTTCTGAAAACCAATATTCTCATGAAGATTTCACTAGTACCATTTCTTAAAATCAACATTTGCATAGGTAACATGGGGGTATAATTCTGATTTAATATGCTTTGGCCTGGTGTATATGATAGGTAGGACCAGATTTTCTAATCTGGTTTGGAAACCTAACCAATCCAGATTCTTGTATGGGATATGGGGTATGGGTGTCACTGGCAAAGCTGGCATTTGTCACCCAGTCCCAATTGCTCCTGATTTGATTGGCTTTCTTAGCCATTGCAAACAGAAAACACATTTACATTCTCCCGAACTTTTAGAGCAATCTTCTGACAGAGATTTTGTCAGAACTGATTCACTAAAACAAAGTGTTGAGGCAGCAACTCAGAGAAAAAGCTAAATCCCCCTTTTTACAGCACTAGGTGCCATATTTCAGTAAGTAAAGAGTGGAAGAGTCTCGACATCTCTTAGAAAAGCCATGGAGAAAAGGTAAGTAAGTAATGAAAATATGTAAGGGATGTTGAGTGGGTAAGATAAGTGGGTAAAGTGTTGTCAGTTTTTGGAACTCCTTGCCTCAGAGACCTGTGGGGATAGAGTCCTTCTGTATATTTAAAGATGAGATAGATTCTTGATCAGCAGGCGAATCAAGGGTTTTGGGGAAAGGGCAGGAAAGTGGACGTGAGGAGTGTTGGATTAGCCATGATCCTATTGAATGGCAAAGCAGACTCGACAGGCCGAGTGGCCTAGTCCTGTTCCTATTTCTTATTGTCTTATGAGTAGCAGTTAGGCGGTGAATTTGGTCGATGGGTCAAATGGGTGGCAGGTTGGTGAGGCAGACAGATGATTCAGTGAGTAGTTGAGTGGGTTGAGAGAGGTAGTATCAGGTCGGGTTAAGGGAGTAGTCAGATTGAGTCGCCAGAGAATTGAGTTGGGAGTTAGTCAGCAAGGGTTGAGGATCAGTCAGGTGGTTAACAGGGAAACTGGGCAGTGGGGCTGGGTCTGGTTGGATTGAAGGGAATCAAGTTGGGAGCAAGATTGGGCTGGGTGGTGGAGTCAGGGATTTAAGGGAATAGGTGGTCAAGGGTTGAGTCAGCATTAGAGAGGGGTGGGCATGGTGATCACTGTGGTTGATGTCAATTGAATATTTACCCAGGAGACTTGATGGCTTCTTTCTAAAATTTTCTGCGTAACTATTCAGGTCCCCTTGGAACTGTCAGAAGTCTCCAACTCTGATTCAGAGCTGGTGAGGTGTTCAGAAAGGGCTAGGGAATTGCCCATTAGGAGTTGAGGGCAATTCCTACAGAATCCTCGAGTTGATATCTCTGAGAGCTCCCATAATGCTGCTTGAGAGGAAAATTCTGATCTCTGATATCCAGACACTGGAAGATTTTGATTAAATATAACCTTAAACTACGAATAAAATATATATTTGTAATAAACATGGTTAATTCAAAAATAAACGAGTTTGGATGCTGGAGAACTGGAATTGGTACAAAAACAACTGGAAAAACTCAGTAGATCAGTCAGAGTTTGGTGAGAGGCACAGAGTTAATGTTTGAGGTTAGTGATTTTCCGTAATTATCAAATGATGGATATGTCCTACTGTGGCCATCGCACTTCAGGTTCATTAGAAAGAGCTACATATTTTTTGAAGAGCAATTTTAAGCCACAGTCGAATGGAAGAAGTCTTTTCAAATTTGAGAACATTTCCAGTGTTTTGCAGCTGATAGTTCAATTGAATTTGTTTCTCTCAAAATATTGGATTACTGAAGCTGTCTGTACAGATACCCTTATGGGCCACATTAAAAATATTCAGCTGCTCAGATCCCTAAAAATGTTTGTGTGATCTTGTATGTTTTACAACAGTTTTGTTGAGTCGTGAATGTTCAGGTTTCCTACTTTGCTGAAATGTAAAACTTCAAAGGTAAGTTGATAATTTCACCTGAAATCAAACTCTGGAGTGTTCAACACTTAGTAGCTGGTTGACACATGTCTTACAGATATTTGAGTGATGTAAAAATATTTCATTTCAGAAAATCACAAAAAGCTTTTATTAAAATCGGAATGAGGCTTTTTAAAAAGATATGAGAGAACTAGGAGGACAGGCTGACTCTTGAGAGCATACACTTATCAGACTTCTGTCCTGTTCAAAATGAAATGTGTCAGAAGCTCAATTCTTTGTGGTAAATAAGATAAATGAGCATGCATCAGATCAAACCTCTGTACATTATGTTAAGCATTTAAATGATTCTCTAACCAAATCAAAATACAGATTGTAAAAGCTGATTCCCATCATAAACACATGGCACAGATGTTGGAATGGTGAGTGATGCTGGCTCAGTAATTCTTCAGAGGCTCCAGTCTAAGGCACAGAGTTCAGCACAAACAGGATGAAGAACAGATCATCATTCTGGTCATCACCCCTCAAATCAAGTGTGTTTTCTTTTGTTTGCAGTGTGCAAGATGAAATCTATTCAATTTGAGGACTGAATTTTATTCTTTTCTTTTCATAGCTTTAATTTATTTTAATAGAACAGTGAATTCCATTGAAAATGTTAGGGTCTTTAATAAAAACGTATAGACAAAAGGAATCTGTATTGATGAGGTCCACTTTGTCAACTAGTGCCTTTGTTTGGTTCAAGCTTTCACATGGAAGGAACTGACACCAGTTGGTATTAAAATGAGATTCCTCAGTAACAATGGGCCTAAAGCAGCAGCATTTTCATTCGCAATACAGTGCTGAGATTTACATATCCAAATAATTTGGCATCTGCAAACAAGCAAAGCATGATAGAGTGCTAATTCTTCTATAAAGCTACAGCATTAAGTACAGGTTTTAAACATTTGTAACAGTAATGGGCTGTATTTGATAATTCACATAGCTATTTCCTTTTACACAATTTCTCTCAATGTTTTTCCTTTCAGATGAGAAATGGGGGGATGGGAGGATTATCAGAAATGGTATATGTCTGATTGACTTTCTAAGGTTAGATGTGGAAAACCTTCATCTAAAGTGTTTTCATTATCTGTGCACTGGGGCATCTGCAAAACCTGGGTGTTTGGAGAAATTTGGGAGAGCAGTATGCTTCAAAAGAACAATTTAAAAACTGTTAGAATTGGATCAGTTCAACAACAGGAGCTGGTTCTTTTATTTTACTGCCGCTTCATTCCTATTCAGGCAAATGTTTCCCAGTACTGATGGTAGCATTACCAAAATAAGCAAGCCTCCACACAAAACCTTGACATTAGAGGTCTGAGTGAAAATCTGAATGTTTGTGTAATGACCATGCACATTCATTGCTGTGTAATTTAATATAACTAAGTGCCCTAAAGAACTTTAGGGCTGGACATTTACAACAATAGCAACAGATACTTTTAATTGTATAAATACTAAAGATGCTTTAGAAGAGCTTTAAGAGATGGTGTTTCAGAGCCTGCAGACTCTGTCAAAGGTAAGCTATAGAATAGAAAGAAAGGGAAAACACACTGAGCATGATAATGGTGTAAATTAGACTTTGGAGGATGTAGTAAAGACATTGGGTGCGATTTCCAACTTTGCCACCTGTAGAAACAGTGGGGAATACATCACTGGTGATAACATCAACACCACTGCTGTTTAACACTGCGTGGAGTTTCTGCAAATGAAGATGGGCAGGTGGACAAAGTTGCATTTGGTCTCCATTTTGGAAACTGTGATCATAATGCAGTTAGACTTACAATCACTATGGAAAGGGCAACGATAAGGCAGGAATAAAAGTTCTAGCACAATTTAGGAGAAAATTACTGCAGATGCTGGATTCTATACTGAAAACAAAAAATGCTGGAGATCATGCTAACATTTTGAGTCTAGATGACACGGTGGCTCAGTGGTTAGCATTGCTGCCTCACAGTGCCAGGAACCTGGGTTCGATTCCACCCTCGGGCAACTGTCTGTCTGTGTGGAGTTTGCACATTCTCCCCATGTCTGTGTAGGGATGCTCTGATTTCCTCCCATAGTCCAAAGATGTGCAGGCTAGGTGCATTGGCCATGCTAAATTGCCTGTAGCGTTCAGGGATGTGTAGATTAGGTGGGTTACAGGGGGATGGGTCTGGGTGGGATGTCTGAGGGTCGGTGTGGACTTGTTGGGCCAAAGGGCCTGTTTCCACACTGTAGGGATTCTATGATGATGACTCTCCATCAAAGCTGCCCTAATGAAGAGTCATCTAGAAACATTTGCTTGCTTCCTCTTCATGGATGCTGCTTGAGCCTGCTGTGATCTCTAGCATTTTTTTTGTTTTCGGTAGAAGTTCTAAATTGCAGATGGCAAAGTTTACAAAGTTGAGAGATCATCTAGCAAAAGAGGGTAGTTTGCAGTTACTTGAAAGAAGATCCATGGCAAATCAGTGGGAGACATTTAAAAGTAAGATTTCAAGGGTATAATGTGGACGTATCCCCACAAATGAAAAGGGTGGTATTGCTAATTGTAGAGTCCACAGGTTATCTACAAGCATACATAGTAAAATAAAGCAGAAAAATTGGGCTTATGACAATCTCACAAGCTTAGAGGAATATACAAAGTACAGTGGTGAAGTGAAATAAAAAATTAGAAAAGCATAGAGAGAATACAATTGGCCAGTAAAATTATGGAAAATCCAAAGATGTTTTATAAATACATTAAGAATAAGAGGAATACTGAGGAAAGAGTTGGGCCTATCAGAGATGCACATGGAACTAAAGTGTGGGTGCAGAAGTACAGGGTTCTGAGTATTTTGTCTCTGTCTTCATAAAGGAAGGGGATGATGCAGACTTTCTAGTTAAACAGGAGGAGTGTTGAAACAGATTCAATTTACATCAAATGTATTTTGCAAGCACATAATTTATTTTAAGTCCTTTACAAGAGACATGTTAGTTCCTCCTCTCCCCTCCCTGCACATGGAACCGAATCTCTCAGCACAGGCCACTCAGGCATCATTTCAATTCCAGCCAATCACACTCCTGTGATCTTTCTGCACAGATTTTCAATTAATCTTTTCAGTCTATACTGCTTTTGAAATTTCCTACAGAATTTGCATCCACCATCTTTTCAGACAGTAGTTTCCAGGAAAACAGCTGGACAAAAATGACCCAAAATAATAATTTGTTCATACTTATTAAGTTCAACATTTGGCATAACTGTATTATCAGGTTCTTATGATAAAGGGATGATAATAGTCATGGGTGACTTCACTGGAAAAATCAGATTTGCAATAGTAGCCTGGAAAAAGGATTCAGAGAACGCTTTTGAGATAATTTCTGAGAGTAGTATGTTCTTGAACTGACCAGAGAGCTGGTTATATAAGGCTTGTTCTTGGTTAATATAAAAAGATTGATAAGTAACTCAGAGTAATGGCACTGCAAGGTAGCAGTAACAAAAATATGACTGAATTTTACATCTAGCAAAAAGGGAGAAGACTGGGTCTAATATTTGTATTTTAAATCTAAATAATAGCACAAAAGCTAAGCTAGCTGAGGTGAACTGGTCATGGATGAAAGATTTAATTGCAGAGGACTTGGAATACAGTGGCAGAATAGGACAGAGTCAGCATGGATTTATAAAAAGGAAATCATGCTTGAAAAATCTACTGGAATTTTTCAAGGATGTGACCAGTTGAGTTGATAAGTGGAAAACGGTGGGCATGGTTTACTCCAACTTTCAGAAGACTATAGATAAGATTCCAAATAAGACTGGGTTAGAGACAAAAAAAAACTGCAGATGCTGAAATATCCAAAGTAAACAACCAGGAGGCTAGAAGAACACATCAAACCAGCCCACATCTGGAGGAAAGGAGAAGTGAACATTTCGGGTATTAACCTTCTTCAGGACTTCCAGTCTCCTGTTTGTCTATCCCAAATAAGACTGATTTGTGGAATGGCAGGACTGGTGTATGAAGAGAGATTGGATTGGTTAAGGTTAGGACAATGTTCGCTGGAATTTAGAAGAATGAAGGGTCCTCTCAGAAACCTATAAAATTCTAGCAGGACTTAGACAGGATAAGCACAGGAAGGATGTTCCTGATGATCAGGGAGTCCAAAACCACAGGTCACAGTCTAAGGATATGGGGTAAACCACTTAGGACTGAGATGAGAAGGAGTTTCTGAAATGAGAAGGCAATGGCCTAGTGGTATTATCGCTGGACTGTTAATCCAGAGACCCGGATAACATTCTGGGGACCTGGTTTCGAATCCCGCCACAGCAGATGGTGGAATTTGAATTCAATAAAAATATCTGGAATTAAGAATCTAATGATGACCATGAATCCATTGTCGATTGTTGGAAAAACCCACCTGGTTTACTAATGTGCTTTAGAGAAGGAAACTACCATCCTTCCCTGGTCTGGCCTACATGTGAATCTAGACTCACAGCAAAGTGGTTGACTTTGAACTGCCCTCTGGGCAATTAAGAGTGTACAGTAAATGCTGCCTGGCCAGTGATGTCCTCATCCTGTTAATGAATAAAAAAAATTTGGAGAGTGGTGACCTTGAGGAGTTCTCTGCCACTGAAAGTGGTTGAAAGCAAAAGATTTAATATTTTCAAGAAGGAGGTAGATATATTTCTTAGGGTTAAAAGGATCTAAGGGCATAGTGAGAAAGTGGGAATAGGATACTGAGTCGAATGATCAGCCATGATCATACTGAATGGTGGAGTAGGCTTGAAGGGCCAAATGCTCTTATTTATATTTGTTTCTAAGGGTCTGAATCTCCCACTCAGGTTAGTAAAATAGCATAAACACAGGGTGCCAGACTCCAAAAATCTGAATTGAAAGTGATGTCAAGCATTAGTTTTTCCACAGAGTTCTTAGTTGTACAACTCACTTGGTTGTTTGACACCCTATACCTCAATAATAAGCACAAATGCAGAAAAAGCATGTGAACAATTATACTTGGAGAGTGCTTAGCTCTTATCACTTAAAGAAATACATGATTGTGAGGAATCACTCAATTATTTACCTAGCCTGTCAGAACTAAGGGCTGTAATTAGCTAGAACATATGTATCAAAGAAAATAACTGACTAAATCGACTTGAAAAGCTGTGAATATTTTCTTCTAAATACAATCAACAAGAGCCATGCAAGACTTGTTGGAAAGATTTAAACAGAGTTATTTTCAAGATGCTCGTTAAAGCTTCCACAAGTGGTTGGTTGTGGTATGGGGTTTTGTGCTGCTGCTCAGCAGTTGTGTGGAATTGGTGAATGCATCTTGGCTGTTTCCCAACAGAGAGAGAGGCTCTGGTCCTAGGCTTTCATGTATCTCCTGGTAGGTGGTTCTGAAGAAAATACATTGTACTAAGTGGCTTGCAAGGCCGTTCTAGAGAGCTCTTAAGAGTCAAGCACCTTGCTGTGGGTCTGGAGTCTCATGAATGTCAGATCAGTCAAGGATTGCAGGTATCTGTCCCCTTAGGATATCAGGATTGCAGATAAGTTTTTATTACCATTGATAATGGTTGCACAGTTAACATTATTGATGTTAATTTCATAATCCAGGTTTATTAATTGAATTTAAATTCTACCAGCTGCATAATGGGATTTGTGTTCTTGCTCCTATAGAATTGCCCTGGCCCTGTTCAGCCACATTAAGTTATCATTTCCCAAGGTAATTGTTTCATACGGTTTAATCAATACTTCCTAAATCTTGTATTTCCTGCTCTTATTTTGGCTTTTGCTTCTGGCATTATTGGTGCAATTCATTATACTACAGCCCATGATAACAGCATCATTAATAAATCACACAACAAGGGAATATTCAATACAAAGAGCATCAATTGTTCAGCAAAAATATATTCTGCATTTGTTCCACAGACAGCATGACCAGGAGGAATCTGAAGGGGATGAATTCATGGTGCTGGTGGTTTCTGAATCCCACATTATGGATATGAAAAATTGTTCCCTTCCTGCTGCAAACACAATGTTGCATTCAGGCTTGAGATGTCAGTGAAAGGCAAATTCCCAAACGGTTTAATTAGAATAGTAAATTGAGTAATTACCATTACTCATGAAAATATTGCTTTAATCATCAGCAAATATATCTGCCATGTTTCAGAGAGTTACTGAATAAAGTGTGAAAAAGTGACCTCAACGATGTCAATTCTTTGCTACACATACTCTTCTTGTCGACAGAAACGTCAAAGGACAAGAGTTGAAAACCTTCAGAACACAAAGGCAATTATTGTGAAGCTAAAATTGTTATAATGAGACTTTGAGAAAACTCCCCTTTTAACTTTCATCCAGCTGGTTGCAGTCTTTAATATGGTGTAATTTCACTAATGATTTAAAATCTTCTTTTTAAATCCATTTTAAATCTATTTGCTTATAAATCCAAATCTGGAAATGATGTCCCGGGGGAGTTCATCATATTTCAGCGCAATGAAGTTTGGAAGCTGTTTCAAATCACTCTGAACATCTGGGTTTCTCCTAACTATAAATACTTGCCACTTCAAAAAAGCTTTTGTTTTATAATTTGTGTCATTTTGTTTCAGTTCTTTGGTTTTTGGCTTTTCTTGTGGATTTATATGCAGTTTGAATGGAAGTGAAGTGAGAGCATAGAGGTGAATATACATCGGAATTTTTCTTACTTAATTCACACTTTGCACAATATCCAGATGGCAGAAGAATTGGTATTGATGAATGTTTCTGAGAGAGGCTCATTAACAACCCCAATGTAATATAAATGACTAGAATTTGCTGTTTATGCTTTTCAAGCAGTCTTTCCTGGGACTGGGCATCATTGGCTGGGCCACTGTTTATTGCCCATCCCTCATTGCCCTGGAGAAGGTGGTAGTGAGCTACATCCTTGAACTGTTGCAGCGTTTAGATACATAGAAAGTGTTGTGAGGAAGGGATTTTCAGGATATTGATGCAGTGACAGTGAAAGAATAGCGATATAGTTCCAGGCCAGGTTGGTGAATATCTTGGATGGGAACCTCAGGAGATACCAGTACATTGGGAAGATTCTGGACAACCTGTTATCTCTGGATGAGCTCTGGCCCTCGAAACCTTTGAGAAGAGCAAGAGACCTGAAAGTGATGCTATATTAATCTCTGTGGGACCGGATCCCCAAAGACCTATGGGAGGTATACAAGAGTGTGCTACTAGCCAGCAACATGTCTGAACCCAGGGGGAAAGGCATCATCAACCTCAGTTACGAATGGAAGAGAGAGAAGGAGGAAAATCAAAATTATCAACCTATCTCCCTCCTGAATGTCATAGTACTACAGCTTGGAAAGAGGCCCTTCAGCCCATCATGTCCCCACCATTCATTAGACACCCACCTACTCTAACTCCATGTTCCAGTACTTTGTCCATAGTCTGGTATGCTACGACATTTCATGTGCTCATCTAAGTACTTCTTACATGTTGTGACGATTCTTACATGTTGTGACGATTCTCACACATCACCCTTTCAGAAGTTAGTTCTAGATACCCATCACCCTATGGATGAAATATTTTTTCCTTAAATGCTCTCTAAACATCTTGCTCCTTACGTTAAATCTATGCTCCTTGGCTACTGACCCCTCTATTAGGGAAAAATCTTTCTTTCTATTTACCCTAACTATGCCCCTCATAATTTGGTATACCTCGATCAGGTCAAGGGCAGCAGGTAGATTATCTCTTATTACAGATGGTCATTGCCTGGCATCTATGAGGCTTGAATGTTACTTGCCACTTTTCAGCCCAAGCCTGTATATTGTCCAGCCTGTATCTTGTTGCATTTGGACATGGTCTGCTTCAGTACCTGAGGAGTTGCAAGTGGTGCTGAACATTGTACAATCATCGGTGAACATTGTCACTTTTGACGTTAGGATGGAGGAGAGGTAATTGATGCAGCCTCTGGAAGTGTTGGGCTTAAGACACTACCCTGAGAAACTCCTGCAGAGATGACCTGGAGCTGAAATGATTGACCTCCAACAACCACAACCATCTTCCTATGTGTTGGGTATGACTCCAACCACCAGAGAGTCTGCCCCTTGATAGACATTGATTCCAGTTTTGCTAGGGCTCCTTGATGCCACACTCGGTCGAATGTAGCCTTGATATCAAGGGCTGTCACTCTCACCTCACCTCGAGAATTCAGCTCTTTTATCCATGTTTGAACCAAGGCTGTAATGAGGTCAGGAGCTGAGTGGCCCTGGTGGAACCCAAACTGGGCGTCACTGAGCAGGTTATTGCTGAGCAGGTGCTGCTTGATAGCACTGTTGATGACACCTTCCATTTTACTGATGATCGAGAGTAGACTGATAGGGCAGTAGTTGGCTGGGTTGGCTATGTCCTGTTTTTGATGGTGCTTCTAAATGTTGGAGGTTGTGCATTTGTGGGTCAAATAAGATTCTGGGGACTTACTACAATGCATCTGAAGATGGTAACACTGCTGCCACTTTGTGTAAGTGGTGAAGGACATGAATGTTGAGAGTATTTGATGTGGTGCCATTCAAGTGGGCTGCTTCGTCCTGGATGATGTTGAGCTTTATGAGCTGCAGTTATCCAGGCAAGTGGGCAGTATTCCATTACATTCCTGACTTATGGCTTGTAGATGGGTGGGCAGGCTTTAAGGAGTCAGGAGGTGAAGTACTTGCCAAAGAATTCCCAGCCTCTGACCTGTACTTGTACACAATGTTTTGTATTGCTGGTCCAATTCAGTTTCTAGCTTTTTACAAGGAGCTGTGAAAATTTTTATCCGTGCTTTTATAACCTGTAGTTTTGACTATTTAAATGCTCTCATCCTCACAATCTTCCACTCTCTGTAAACTTGAACTCATCCATAAGTATGCACAGTCACATAATGGTGTATAATGACTGCCATATGTAGGTCACCTACAGAGCATCTTCAGCTTTGAATGACTCTGACTCTTGTGGAAATACTGGTGGAGTTAGCGGCCATTTGTCCTGTTTCTGGCTATTGGAACTTAATTAGTGGCGGGAGAGGCTAATGGAAAGCAGTTAGTCTGGCAGGTTTCCCACGGCAAGGGTATCCTTCTTTAACAGAGGTCCTTCCCCAAGGTGTTAGCCTGAAAGTTTCCCCCTCCATTAGCCCCTCAAGCTGGAGTCCCTCACCTCCCCAATCCCACTTGCTGCTGCCTGCCAACTTGATGCCAAACAAATCCCCAAGCACTTACCCAAATCCTGATCCAACACTACAGGCCTTGGTCCTGAAGTACTGGAAAAGTGCTAGCCTCTGATTAGCCAACACCATCTGGGGTGGGATGTCCTCTCCTTGAGGCTGGTAATGCTGCCATAGGCTTATCTTCAAAAGTGTTTCCCCCGGCCGTGTACCCCAACCCCGTGAACTTCTGAGGAAGTGGGGAATCTGGCACCTCCCATTATTCAGCCCACAGTGTCATTGCAGTTCAAGATGGGGCCATGCGACCCATAGAGTCCATACTAACTCTGAAAAACAATCCAATCAGTCTCATTTCTCCACTCTATCCAAGTAACTCCGTTTGTTTATTTCTGTCCAGTCCACATCCTATTTCTTTTCGCAATCAACATCGCCATTTGCACCAATCCCTACAATTAGTGTCATCTGCAGCCTTTTGTTTCTCCTCTGCCAATAACCCACTATTGGTAACAGAAACATCAGTTGTCTTCAACCAGCTGGCATCTATTCCTTCGCTTTTAACTGCATTTGCCCTTCTCACTTTATTCAACTGTTTGACTTTTGCTTCCTTCTCATCCCTAGTTTGTAAAAAAGAATAACAACTTGTATTTGTACAGTGCTTATAACACAGTAAAAACATCCCAATATATTCTAAACTGAGGCATAATCAAAGCATGGTCATTGAGCTGATGAACAAGTTATTAAGCTGAATGATCAAAGGAGAATTTAAAAGGGAACTTAGGTTAAGAGGAAAGTGAAGGTTGGTTCAGAAACTCCATTCCATGGGCTTGGATACTTGATACGTTTGCTAGTAGTAACCCAATAAATGTGAATACTCATGGTCAAACAAGTATTTTGGAGAAAGAAAACAGAGTGGGAAGGTATTACAAAGTGATTTTGCCAGAGAGGCATTTAAATTTGAAGATGAGAATTTTAAATTGTTGGGGAATGGAAAGTTAATGAAGATCAAGAACAGGATTGAAGTATAAAGTAGACTGCGAGCAGCAAAGTTTAGCATAAAGTATGATATGCTCGTATAAGTGGATGATGGAGTATGGAAGAATATTCAGTGAAACGTTACAGTAATTGAGCCTGCCAGCTAGAAAGACATAGATAAAATGTTTGACAGATGCTGGACTAAGTCAAATTTAGAATCATGTGATGCTACAGAAGTGGATTTTGGGGGTTTTTGTGATGGAATGGGTCTGAAGCTGAATTTCTGGTTGAGTAGGGTCCAGAGATTATGAACAGTCTGCTCCACCCAAGAATGGCAATAGCAGAAGATGGAACTCAGGGCGAGCGTACAGAGTTTGTGATGAGGGCTGAAGTAAATGTTTTCAGTTTTCCTAATGTTTAGCCTGCAGAAATTGAAGCCCATCTAAGATTGGACGTTGGACAAGCAGAGCAACAACAAAAAGGCAATGATATGGTCAACTCAGTTGGTGGGGAGTTGGAACTGGGTGTTGTCAGCGGCCATATAGAAATTAACCTTGCGTCCTGAGATGATGCTAGATGTCATCAGAAAAAAAGTGGATGAAACAATGAAAGAGGCCAAGGATAGATCCATCTAAGTTCTTGGAAATTGTGGCGCAGAATTAGAAGAGAATCTAGTGTTACAAATGGCTCGGTTTACCATTAGATAAATAAGAGTGCAATTGAGTGACCACAGTTCCACCAATGAAGATGATGTTGTAGACAATGCATCAAAGTCAGCAAAAAAGATAATGAGGTGAGGAAAGTGGAGTTGAGGCCGGGGTGAGATGAGCCATGATCATAATGAGGCCAGGAAAAGATAAGGCACAACCATCATAGTCACAGAAAATAAGAACTTAAGAACCAGGAGTAGGAGTAGGCAGTTCACCCCCTTGAGTCTGCTCTGACATTTAATACAATCATGGCTCATCTCACTCCGGCCTCAACTCCACTTTCCTGCCTGCTTGTCATAATCCTTTAAGCTGTCACTAAATAAAAATCCATATATCTTCTCCTTAAATTTATTCTGTGTCCTGGGATAAACCACACTCTGGGGTAGTGAATTTCACAGATGCATGACCCTTTGAGAGAAATAAATCCTCCTCACCTCTGTTTCAAATCTGCTACCCTTTAGCCTAAAACTATGACCTCTTGCTCTAAATTGTTCCGCAAGAGGAAACATCCACTCTACACCTACACATAGCATTCCCTTTAGCATCTTATATACCTCCATTAGATCTCCTCTCATTCTTCCACACTCTAGCGAGAGTAGGCCTCAACTGCTCAATATTTTCTCATAAGACAAGCCTTTCATCTAATGAGCCTTCTCCAAACTGCTTCCAATACAATTAGGTTCTTCCTCAAGTCAGGGGACAAAAACTGCATACAGCGCTCCTGGTAAAACCTGTTTTGTAACTTGGTTTAGGGATATCTTGTTTCATTGATAAATTGTTTACCATCCTTCAGGCCCCAAAAATTAATTTATCACTGTAACTTCTTCCTTCCATAAGTGAGAGGGCAGAGAAGGCCAAAGGCAGCCCAAATTAGGGAGCACGGTGGCTCAGTGGTTAGCACTGCTGCCTCACAGTGCTAGGGACCCAGGTTCAAGTCCAGCCTCAATCTGTGTGGTGTTTATACATTCTCCCCGTGTCTGCATGGGTTTCCTCTGGGTGCTCCGGTTTCCTTCCACAGTCCAAAGATGTGCAGATTAGGTGGATTGGCCATGCTAAATTGCCCATAGCATCCAGGGATGTGCAGGCTAGGTGGATTAAGCATGGAAAATGCAGGGTTACAGGGATAGGGTAGGGAGATGAGTCTGGGCCAGAGGCTCTTCAGAGAGTTGGCATGGATTCGACAGGCCGAATGGCCTGTTTCCACATTGTAGGGATTCTAAGCTTGTAACTAACCTCTGGAATCAAGTAGCATAAACACTGTGCTACAAAATCCTACTACCAATCTCCATTGAATCACATCAAGTACCAAACAGCATCATGTTTCTGGGTAGATTGGGTGCAGAGAGGATACTGTCCCTGGTTGTGGAGTTTATAACCAGGGGAAACAGTCTCAGAATATGGAGTTGACCATTTGGAGTGAGATAAGGAAACATTTCTTCACCCCAAGGGTAGAGAATATATGTGGAAAGCTGTGGAGGCCAAGTCAGTAATATATTCAAGAAAGAGATAAATACATTTTTGAATGTAAAAGACATCAAAGGGTATGAGGAAAAAGCGGCTACATGGCATTAAGGTAGAGGATCAGTCATGATCATTTTGAATAATGGAGCAGGCTCAAAGGGCTGAATGGCCTACACCTGCCCCTAGTTTCTATGTTTCTTTGTTTAACTACCAAAAGCTCCCACGACTCTGTGACTGGCCTAAAGAAACAAAGCTGACCCTTATTACTTGCTCCATTGACATTGATCTCTTTCTTTTCCTTTCACCTTCACTTAGTCATCAGTAAAAGGGTTTTCTGCACCCAAACAGAGGCTGTTGATCCACAGCTTCTGTTGATTTGCCCCTTTTGTGCTGCAAAATATTGTCTAATTTTAACTTATTTCATCCTCCATATTCCTTTTATGGGACTCCTCACAGAGCTGTGGTCCTTCTCATTCATGGAAGAATAATGTCACAAAGTAAAAACACATTGCAGCTCCAATAATTTACTCAGTACCACTCCGTCTGATGATAGTGACTTCCCTGAGTTACTCACTATCTTCTATTTCCTGATAAATTGCTGCCTCTGGAATGTTACTTTTATCCTTCATAGTGAAGACTGATGCAGAATAGCTGTTCAATTTGTCAGTTGCTTATTTTCCATTACTAATTCTCCAGTAACTTTCTCTGAGACCAATATTTTATTGTTAAATCTTTTCTTCTTTAAATATTTACAGAAACCTTATAACTGTAGAAAATTTATAGAAAATATAGAAATGCATTCCATCAGTTTCTCAATTATATTTTGTACCTGGTATCTGTAATAAGCATGCTTTAATTTTTTGATCATAATCTCTACTTTTTTTTGTCATCCAGGAAGCCTGGATTCATTAGCCCTACCTATCCCTTTCTTGGGAATATAACTTGACTATGCCTGGGCTATCTTGGCTTTGAAGGTAGATTCTGTGACTGTTCCTCCAGCCAACCTTTTCCAGTTCATTTGTCCCAGATTCATTCTTATCCCATTGAAGTTGACTTTTCTCCAGCTAAATAGTTTTATGATGGGTTGTTCATTATATCTTTCCATGGTCAATATAAACATTGCTAATAGCCAAAGCGTGCACCTAAATGGCACAGATTACACAATGTGGCAGATACAGGGAGGAAATTGCCTTATCCATAGGTAGAGGACAGAAGAATCCAAAATTAAAGTCAATGTGTCAATTAGTTCTGAGGAAAGGTCACCGGACTCAAAACGTTAACTCTGATTTTTTCTTCACAGATGCTGCCAGACCTGCTGAGCTTTACCAGCAACTTCTGTTTTTGTTAAAGTCAATGCACTTGTGTTGAGATGCAACCAGCTTTCAGGCAGGATAGGTCCTGTTTGCAGAATCCATAAATCAGAGACCAGGTTTGGAGACAGTTGCAAGAGTAAGAATGGATTTTGGAACCACTGGAGAAGAGAACAGGTATACCAGTGGAGATTTATGAGTGCACTCACAGAGCTGAGGAGGAATGGAGAATCAGCTAGGAACCAATCAAAGATGTTCCAGGGCTTGGGTAGGAGTATGTACTGCCCCCAGCTGGTGTCAGTGTATGCAAGAGGATCAAGTCTAGCAGCTGAAGAACAAGAAGCAGTTGGAACAAAAGAAGGACAAAAAGCAGGAAAACCCAGGAATCAGATCTGAATTTACTGGGGCATTGCAGATGAGTAAGTGGGTTTGAGACACAGCTGTATGGAAACCAAGAGCAAAAATCAGGAGCAAAAATAGGAATTTGGGAAGTTAGTGCAATCTAGTTCAATGGGAGAAACAAACAAAAGTTAAAAGTATAGAATAGACCAGACTCAAAATCCAAGAGAGGCAAACATAGAACAACAAGATAGTGATAATGGAGTGGCATTGGAATAGAATCCAGAGCAGGAAGAGCAATGACACCATACAGCAGAAAGTCCCTGTACAGCAGCAGCAATTGCATAGAGGTTGTTCCAGCATAGAACAGAGTTTCATTGGAAAGCAGCAACAAAGGTGAAGGTCAGAGTAAAGGCCAGAAGCCAATGGAGAAATTAACGTACAGATGTTGAAATGATGGAAAGCAGACAGTGCATCCTTTGTGAGTCCATGAAACTTCAGCATACAAGCACCTTGTGTTGGCAGTGTTAAGGAACCCAACTACCAAGATTTATGTGCAGTATTAGAAGCATATTGCCAGTGCCAATGACCAAGTCATGCCGGAAACAATATCAGCATGGATGTACACGCGTGATCGAACTATAGACTCTTAGAATTTTACAGTGTAGAACAAGACCATTCAGTACATAGCACTTGTGCTTGATTTCTGAAAGAGCCATTCACTTAGCTGCCTTCCCCTCTCATTTCCTCATAGACTTTCATAGAGATGAAGGGTTGTCTGAATCCTTTATTGCTGCACTAATGAGCCCGTACAAGGTTATGTGTAAACTCAATATGCTGTGCATGCTATAACCAGACACATTAAGGATGCACAGAATGAGGAGTCTTTTGCTGGCAATCTGCCTCAGGCTGTACAATTTCTTTATAAATTTGCCTGCTGAAGACAAGAATATAAGAGATAGTGTTTTCATAAATATCATTAAATGTTTCATAGTTTCTGGTCAACAAGTACCGCTAAAATAATTATTGCTGCTTGGGTCACTTTCTTTATTTGATGCTTTGACTGTATATAGAAATTACTTTACCCCAACGTACGATCAATGGAAATTCTTGCAAGAACAGGTTACCATTACAGTGACCAGAACTGTAGTGACCTTGACCACCTGCAAAGGACAATAACATAGGAGCACCACGACCTGCACGTTCACTCCAAACCATACACCATCCTGACACGGAACTGTACCACTGTTCCTTCAGTGTCACTGCGTTAAAATCCTAGAAGTATCTGCATTATGGGTATACCTACCTCCAATAGACCGCAGTGACTTACTACCATCATCTCAAGGGCAATTAAGGATGGACAATAGATGCTGGTCTTGTCAGTGACACCCCAATTCCCTGAAAAACAAAAAAGAATTGAGTTTGCAGGGAGAGGATTGGTGTTTGTTGGATAAAAATATAAAAGGAAGGGAAAAAGGAATTTTCTGGCAGTGATGAGACAAAAGGAAAACCTGTATTGTATTTTCAAGGACAAGGGAAATAGTTGACTATGAAGGATGGTCATAAAGGAGGGAGGACATGGAAGAAAGTTGAAATGATGTTCAAGGCTGGAAGAGTATAAAAAGCTAAAATGGTGCACTGGGGAGGGGAGAAAATAATTCATGATGACTGAGAAAGAGTTGGGTCTGTAAGCGTGCACTGGGAGAACTTAGTGACATGTTCAACTGAAGTCGTTGTGGTTGTGAAAGAATGACAATATTAACTGAGAGCTATAGCATGTTGAACAAGTTTTGGAGAAGAAGAGTGCCTGATTGAGTTAAAGAAGGAGCAATGATGAGATCCAGCAGGAATGTGAGATGAAAGAAGAGGTCCAACTGATGGTAAGGAGAAGGAGGAGGAAATGCTTGGATAAACATAGAACATGCAACATAGAACAGTACAGCACAGTACAGGCCTTTCGGCCCGTGATGTTGTGCCAACCTATTATCCTTCAGTATTTAGTATGTGGATGTACCTACTATAGAAGGTGCAAAGCTTGACTTTCTCTTGGGAAATAAAGCAGGGCAAATGATTGAGGTCTCAGTGGGGGAGCAATTTGGTGCCAGTGATCATAATTCTATTAGTTTTAAAATAGTGATGGAAAAGGATAGATCTGATCTAAAAGTTAAAGTTCTTAATTGGAGGAGGGCCAATTTTCACAGTATTGGGCAAAAACATTCAAAAGTTGGTTGGGGATGGATATTTGCAGGTAAAGGGACGGCTGAAAAATGGGAAGCCTTCAAAAATGAGATAATGAGAGTCCAGAGACAGTATATTCCTGTTAGGGTGAAGGGCAAGGCTGGTAGATGTACGGAATGCTGGATGACTAGAGAAATTGAGGCCCTGGTCAAGAAAAAGAAGGAAATATATATGTCAGGTATAGACAGCAAGGACTGAGTGAATCCCTAGAAAAATATAAGTGTAGTAGGATTATACTTGAGATGGAAATTTGGAGGGCAGAAAGGGAATATGAGGTAGCTTTGGCAAGTAGGGTTAAGGAGAATCCAAAGGGATTCTACAAATACATTAAGGACAAAAGAGTAACTAGAGAGAGAATAGGCCCCCTTAAAGATCAGCAAGGTCACCTATGTGTGGAACTGCAGGAGATGGGTGAGAAACTAACTGAGTATTTTGCATCAGTGTTTATTGTGGAGAAGGTTATGGAAGCTAGAGAACGTGGGGAAATAAATAGAGATATCTTTTAAAAATGTCCTTATTACAGAGGAGGAGGTGCTAAACGACTTAAAATGCATAAAGGTTGATAAATCCCTGGGCCCGGATCAGGTGTACACCAGGACTTTGTGGGAAACTAGAGAAGTGATTGTTGGGTCCCTTGCTGAGATACCTGAATCATCAATAGCTGCGTGTGAGGTGCTGGAAGACTGGAGGCTGGCTAACATGGTGCCATTACTTAAGAAAGGTGGTAAGGAAAAGCAGGGCAACTATAGACCGGGCAGCCCGGTATCAGTGGTGGGTAAGTTGTTGAAGGGAATCCTGAGGGACCAGGATTTACATGTATTTAGGAAGGCGAGGGCTGATTAGGGATAGTCAACATGGCTTTGTGCATGGGAATTGTGTCTTACTAAATTGATTGAGTTTTTTGAAAAATTGACAAAGAGGATTGATGAAGGCAGAGTGGTGGACGTGACCTGTATTGGTTTCAGTATGAGGTTCCTCATGCTAGACTGGTTAACAAGGTTACATCCCATGGAATACAGGCAGGACTAGCCATTTGGATACAAAATTGGCTGGAAGGTAGGAGACAGGGGGTGTTGGTGGAGGGTTGCGTTTCGGACTGGAGGCCTGTGACCAGTCGTGTCCCGCAAGGATCGGTGCTGGATCCACTGCTTTCTGTCATTTATAAAAATTATTTGGATGTGAATATTTTAGGCCTCTGGTTTGCAATCAGTACTTTGTTGATCTATAGGTGGTTCGAATCACCCCTGGATCCCTCGTCCTTCAGCCTTCCAACAACTTACCCACCACTGATGCCAGGCTGACTCTTATTCTGGGTGGGCTTCAGCTCGTGTGCCCTGTTCTTCCTCCCAGCCCTTCCTAAATGCTAGGGACAGCTGCCTCACCACTGTCTCCTCAGTAGTCTGGGGGTCTTTGAGGTCAAACCAAACCTCAGCTTCGGTCCACAACCTTGGTGTGCTATTGGCCATCAGGGTGCAGAGCCAGCAGGCCCAGTCACAACACCCCCCTGCACCCCACACCCCCAGAGGTTATCCCGGTGGAAGTATCCCCCACAGGCACTCGTAAATAGGCTTCTGCCTGACCTGTAGGGTATTCTGTACTCGGGAGGATGAGCTTCCATCATTGAAAACTCATAGCTTCCGGGGTTTCTTCCTGGATGGCAGCAAAGGTACTCCAGCCCCCTCCTTGCTGTCAGCCGAGTTGGGCCTCATACAGCCTGCTGCTATCGAGCGAGAACAGTAGCATCTTGGCCACCTCGGTATCATCGCAGCCATTTATCTCTCTGGCCTGTTCCATTTCCATGAAGTGTAGAGATGGGTCCTCTTTATGCGTCAGCTTGTCCATGTGTTTTACCGTAACCCTGAGCTGCTGGGTTCCATGTTGGGCTGTACAATTTCTTCCTAAATTTGCCTGCTGAAGACAAGAATATAGGAGATGGTGTTTTTGTAAATATCATTCAACGTTTCATAGTTCAGGGCATTGGTTTGCCCACTTTTGGAATACTGCGTTCAATTCTGGTCTCCCTGCTATAGGATGGATGTTGTGAAACTTGAAAGGGGTCAGAAAGATTTACAAGAATTTTGCCAGTGTTGGAGAGTTTGAGCTATAGGGAGAGGCTGAATAGGTTGGGGCAATTTTCCCTGGAGTGTCAGAGGCTGAGGGGTGACCTTAGAGAGATTTATAAAATCATGAGGAGCAAGGATAGGGTGAATAGTCAAGGTCCTTTTCCCAGGGTGAGGGAATCCAAAATTAGAGGGCATTAGTTTAAGGTGAGAGGGGAAAGATTTAAAAGTAACTTTTTCACACAGAGGGTGGTGCATGTATGGAATGAGCTGCCAGAAGAAGTGGTAGAGGCTGGTAAATTACAACATTTAAAAGGCATCTGGATGGGTATATTAATAGGAAGGGTTTTAGAGGGATATGGGGCAAATGCTGGCAAATGGCACTAGATTAATTTAGGATATCTGGTCAGCATGGATGAGTTGGACCGAAGGGTCTGTTTCCATGCTGTACATGTCTATGAGTATGACTCTATGAAAGTGATTGAATAGGTCAAGTATGAACTTGGACAGTTTAAAGAAAATTGAGTAGCTTGGTGAGAGAGTTCAGAATTGTACAAGGTTTATCATCTATGTGATCAGAGCGCAAAGAAGATAGAATCAGTCAACTGGGAAGGCTGAAAATTCTGGACAAGCAACTGTCAGGCTAAGTGATGACATGTTCAAAACTCTCATTTAAAATGTTAGTAGAATGCATCCTTCAATGGGATCAGCAAATGTACCAATTGATGTGAATTTTGCCTTCACAACAGGTGTATTTAACTGATGCAGCAGTGCATATGTTATTCCTTGGAAGTTTCAACAGGCATGGATTACACTTCACTAATATAGGCAAATATTATATTCACAGGCAAGGCAGTGACTGGGTTTACTTCAAGATATTTGGTTACAAATAATTGCATGCTTCTATGAGAATCACCTTGATCAGGTGATCCTATACCCATCAGGAGCAGTACATGATGCTCTCTGTTACACTTGTTTGTCAACTTGTTTGTCTTGATGCTGATTGTTGTCATTCAAATGATGATGCGATTATTATGAATGGAATATTCTTTCTGACTGTCTCTGTCTCTGTTCATGGTTGTACCATACTTTGGTCTGAGTTTGCTTCTGTTTCTTTGCAATGTAGCAGCAAGATCAGTGAAAACTTCATATGATTGGGCTGGTTGCATATTTTAGAAATCTCTGCTGGTTTTGCATTGCATCCAAGTGTTTGCATTTGTTATGATAACTCACAATCTCTTTGGTAGGTTCCTACCTTCTTGACATCTGTGCTTACTGATTCCAGTGCTGAAGATTTCAGAAAGCCGAAATAAGCTTGCACATTGAACTTGTAATGTGATGGTGTATCCCTCTTATTTTTCTCTGTCTTTGATGATGAATGTCCTGTGTCTGTCATACAATTGGTTGCTGGGCAAGGTCATTTGCACCTACCATCCGAGTATAAATTATGCTGGGGATGGTAATCCCTTCTCATTGATGTTACATGACAATGTGAAACTTTTGTTTCGTTGCTAACTTCTAATGATCGTTGACTTGATAATGTTGTACCATACATTCTGCTGAACCATTTGAATGTGGATATTGGGGTGATGTGCTATGGATTACTTCCATTTAGTAGAAATGTATTGAAATGGTTTGTCAATCTTTGGTTCATTTTGAACCTCACTGATGTGTCTGCATTTTTGTTTATTCTAAGCATTTGCTTTGCTGCTGGTGTTGTGTTGTTGAAAGTCTTATTGGTGACTTGTTTTGTTCTGCGGTCTGGCTTGGGGTTTTAAAGCAGATTTCCTGCACACACATGCACAATATCTTTGGTGCCACAAGATTTGTAGATATTATGAAGGGCTAGACAGCTTTTGGGTACTTGTAACAGACCACAACTTTACATATTTGTTAGGTTGGTGCATCTTGTTTACTGTAGCAATAGTGTTAGCTACACCTAAGCATACAACTGTTGATGACTTGCCATTGAAGTGTCATACCTAAGTCTATCTTTAGTAATTCATCAATGGTATGGCGCTTTTCCTTGCCCAACAAAACTTTCCTGGAAGCTTAATTTGGTGTACGGATGGTAAGTAGGTCAATGACCCTGTCTGATGGTTCATCTTTGGAAAAGAGACACTCACCCCCCTTACTGGGCATTATCTAACAAACTGGTCAATGGACTCTTGGGGTTGTTGTTTGTATAATATAAGTTGGAGTCTGTTCGTTCTTACTTTGAGCTGCTCTTTGAGAACCTTCCAGATCTTTCTGTTTGATTACGGAAACACCAGATAATTCTGCAAAGCGCCTCCTTGCTGATGGCAAGTAAGATTTCCAGAACATTCTTTTTGGGATCATCATTTGAGCTGTGAAATAAAAAGGCACAAGTTGTTTGAAATGTTGTAACAGTATCAATGCAGCCCAGTCTATAAATTAATGTTTGCCTTCCATTTCTCACTGAAGGTCCCTGTATTGTTTTAGAAGTAAGTTGCAGTGCAGTGTTTGTCTATTTCTTTCACTGGTTTTGCTTTGCTTTCCTTCAATTTTTCCTTTTTCCACTTCTGTTTCGCATTATTTTTCTTGTTGCTGCTCCTTTACTCACCTTAGTTTCTTTAGGAGTGTTGTTTCATGAACAGCAGCTGTGTAGGTCAAAATTGTAGATCTTAGTTGCAGGTTTTAGCCTTTATGTGGTGTTCATGCCAAATAATGAGTGATGACATCACATGGGCTTCTATCTAGTTTGACACCAGTAAGATTTATTAATGTAGAAAACCACCTTTTGGCATTTTAAAAGCTGTACTTTCTTTCATAAGAGCTTTTAAACTATGCAGTTGGGAAAATGTAATTGCAGTTACCTTCAAATCTGAACTGCAGGCACTCTTTTTTTTTTAAAGAAAAGGAGAAACTAGTTTGAAAGAATTTAGATTTTAATCAGAAAGAAATGAGCTCTGTCTTCTGGCTGGTCAATGTTCTATCTAAAATCTATACTGTCTAGCTGATGTTATTGATGGTCTGAATTCTTTGTCTAGAGCTGGTGACTAAGTGATCTTCAATGAGGTTTCCAAATTTCCATCACCAAGTTTTTTTTTTATAGATAGCCACGGCTACTAACCATAATGTGGGCTTTGCTTCCACAAGAGTGTCTTTACCTGGTATGACATAAAAAGAAATTAGATCATCAGTAATGTGGTGCTGAAAGATCCAATAGATGTTAATTACAGCTCACCAACACATACAAATATTATATTCACATTACATTCTGGCTTACTCAGTTACAAAGCGTAGCATGCTATGAGTGATCTGAATTAAGATAGAGTCTGACACCTTTATACTCTCAGGTCACAAGCAATGATACAGTGATGACTTCATGAGCATGGCTCTTGAGGGTACATTGACATACTAACAGTGAGCATTGCTGAAAAGGCCTAAGTTTTCAAGCCAGACTAGAAAGAGGCAGAAACCTTCCAAAGACAGATTCTGACTCAAAGTCCACCTCCCCTTTAATAGGCATTCTACTCTATTCATGTCCTCTCCAAACTAGAACAGCCTTATCAGGCTATAATCGAGATAATTCTTCAAGTGTCAGCTTTTTGAGGGCTGTGTCATCTCTTTTTCTAGATGTTAGTGAATTATAGATACTTTACTACTTGGCAAGTTTTTATTTATTAACTAGCTCTCTTTTTCCAAAGTATTTTTGAAGTTAGCCTTGAAATGTGGATGCCCTCTCAGTTCTAATGAAAACAAGCTCTTCTTGTTGGAGTTCAGATGCAGACAACTTTCCAGGAAATTGTGCACAGTGCGTGCACACTAGTTCAATCTGTTCTGTGTTTTCTTGGAATCAAATTATCTTTCTTTACTGAAGACATGGAATATTTCAGAAAAAAAATGGTTGGAAAGCTTATCCTGATCTGATACAATGTAAACAAGTTCACAACTTGACACTGCCAATCTGTTGAGATAGAAAATTAATGTTCCTTACTCAAAAGAAGTGATGATAAATGGATTCATATACCATACGTGTAAGCAACTCATGATCAATATCTTCAACTTCTTTTCTATATTTTATACCCCATGCATTCATTACTGGCCTGTGAAAGATCTCTTTTTGATAATATTAGATTCAAAGTAAAATCCTGAGCAGTAATTAAGAATAATGCCCCTTTTGTTTTGATTATATGTTGGAAAGCTTTGGCTCTAACCCCCTCTAGGAGACATCCAGTCTGCCACTGTAGTCTGACAAGAGCTCACTTCACTAACCAAGGCATCCATTAGCCAATTATAAATTGACTTAACTTGTTAAGCCCTCCAGTCAGTCAGAGCCATACAGCTGAAAGTACTCATTTGTGCAGTGAACTGATTCTGAGAATTCAGCCAACCCATATTTGATCTTTTAGACACAATGAACTGGAACAGAATACTTGGCTCAGAGGACCAATTCTGGCTCACACTAAAGAGAAATCTGAAACCGGTGATTTTCCATTGCAAGAGGAAAGTGATAATTGATGTTGACCCCCACAGTGTGCAAATTTAATCAAGAACATGGGGATGTTTTCAGATGAGTTAAGTCATGTGCTGCATGAATCTAAGTCACACGAATGTCTTCAGATGTAAAAAGTGTGTTTAGCTCATCCTACCTGATGAAAAACTCTGTCACCTTCCATCTCAGCATTGAACTGTACTTCAAATGAGACCAGAGCCATGGTTTCTATCATCTTTTTTATTCTAAATTGCCTCCATTTAAAGAAATACTTCCTTAATATTGGTTGTGAATTTACTGTTCATAACTCAGGACTGATGCCTTTAGCCTTTATCTATGCAATACACTGTTTCAAATTTACATCCTTCCCCATTAAGTACAGTCTGTTATAGCTGTGTATCTTTGTACTCCCCTACTCATCAAGTACTTTACTCCTGACGGTGGAATTCTACCAGTCCTGTGGTGATGGGTTTGGAGGGAGTGGGCTCCAGACAATAGTGGGAGAATGAGTTGGAGCAGGTATCAGATTTCCTCCCACTGTTGGACAAGTTTCTTAGAGGCAGTTGGCTATACAAAGGGGAGTGTGGAGGTTGGAACAAGGCAGACAATTAAGCCTACAAAGTTATCAACTGAAAACAATATTGCACCAAGTTTAGGATTGTCTGCGTCCACAGACCTTCAGCCAACTCACCTGTTCAAAGGGGGCGAGAGCTAAGTGGCATGTGAATGTTATCTGTTACCTGTAGCCATTCAGTTCAACTGCACCTTTAAGCAGGAAAGCATCAGGCCAAGATTAGGAGGCTTGGTCCTTGAGAGGATTTCTGTGTAAGGCCACTACTGAGGAATATGAAAAAAAGGCACCTCCCAGATGCCCAGCAGTGAGAACTGACAGTGACGGGGTGGGGTCTGGGAGTGACAGCCAGTACAACTAAAGGAGGTGGGAGCTTGCACTGTGAGTTTGACTCTTGCAATCAGGAGGACATTGAGTGAGAGAAATGACATCAACCACATAGGGAGGGGAGCAGGGTCTAGGACCATTGGTAGTGTACTGTGATGGGGTATTGATGTGGATGGGGCAGTAATGCAAGAGAGTGTTCAAGAAAGGTGGTAACCAATGCAAAGGCTGTACTGACAGTGGCTTAGCTTCACAGAAATACCAAAGCATCAGTGTTTCTAAACGCTGCATCTGTCAGGCAGGGGATGTGGAGTTCTGAAGATGGGTTGACCTTTCTGGAATGTGGTAGCAATCTATTGCCTGTGATGCTTAAAGTGACTGTGGCATTCAATGTTTTTACTCCAGGGTTCATCCAGAGATCATCCAGAAAGAGTTATGAAATCTCTCAGGACTGTTCTATCTGTATCAAGCAACTGATGGATGTTTTGTTTGAGGGACAGGAGAACTCATCAGGTTTCTCTTTGAGCAGAATAGCCAGCCACAGAGAGAATTCCTACAGATTCGGGGACTGCAGACTACATGCATTGATGAAGTGAGAGTGACAGCCCTTGAAATTAAATTCAGCCCAGCTGAATGGCTTCATGGATGGATCCTGGATGATGAGCGCTATTGCCTAAAGACATGGCTGCTCAGGCCAATCTGGAATGGCAAGGCCAAGGAGAGGAAGCATACAACAGCTGCTCTGGTGAACACTGAGTGGGCAAGTGTCCCTCTGTAAATGTCTTTGAGGTGGCTACACTGATCTGTAAGAACCCTCTAATACAGTCCTTGAGTATCTCCCATATTGTGATGGAATGCTGATGTCTGCACAACCTGGTGCAGTAGGTGACAATAGTGAACTCGCCACTTCCAAGGAGGAGGAAGAGGATGAGAGTACGTGCATCTACCGCTGGTGTGCAATAACCATGCAACTCAACAACAACAACTTGTATTCAGATTGCGCCTCAAATGTAAGAAAATGTCTCACTTCACATGCACGAAAGCAGGTAACAATTTACATAGCCAAAGAGGGAGAGATTAAGATGATCATTGAAAAATTAGATCAATGAGGTGGGTCCTAAGGAAGGTCTTAAATGAAGACAGAGAAATGGAGAAAGAGAAAAGATTTGAAGGGTGAATTCTGGAGGTTACAGCCTGGACAGTTGAAGGTATAGCCTCCAATTGTTCTCAGAGGATTGTGGATCAGGTGGGGCTACAAAATAAGGAAAGCTAGACCATGAAAGAAGTTGAACATGAGGACGAGAATTTTAAAATGCGAGTATTGCAGACTAACAGCCAATGTAGTCTTTGAATGAGTTAGGAAATCAGCAGCAGAGCTGTGGACAAGTTAACGTTTTCAAAATGGTAGATAAGAGTCAATTTGGATTGTATAATAAGATATTACTCAGCAAACTCAAGTTTGACACACTGACAAGTACTCAAATGGTTCAATGAGTCTGTGAAGATTTCCTGACTTCTCCATAAGTTAAATACTAAATGATTGAAAATGAAGAGGCCTCTCTTGTGTGATCTAGCAACGTTAATGACAACAGTTCAAAACAACCCTGGAAAATACACAGGCGCAGCAAAATAATCATCTACCTAAAGCCATAATTAGGCAAACAGTCTATCCTTGTGCAGAAGATACTGAATGATTCATTCACTAAGCTTTCCATGGTTTGTTGTTACAGTGAAAAACCAGAATACAGAATATGAGAAATTATAGCTCAGACATTCTGAGAAACACACACACCCTGTCAGCTGCTTGGTGACGGTGGCAAACTGTCTCCTCATTGATCTATGATGTTGTGAAAAGCATACAACCCAGTGGCAGTTGTGCTGTATTGTTTCATTTGTACTCAACTCGAGGGACCACCATAGATTATACAGGTAGCATGGATCAAACCTGCAAAAGCCTCATTTCTTACTTATTCGCTGCAGCTGACTATCTTTCCATGCTGAAAATATATTTCTTAACTCCTAGCTGGACAAATAATTGCAACGACGTTCCCAGTTCCTCTCAAAATCAGCCGGCCAGCAACATTGCTAAACATGTGCCAGGAATGTGACTTTTATGCAACAAAAACTCATTCCTAAAAGTAGTCAATGCTAAGCCATTAACTTTCTGCACTGTTTTGAGACTAAGATTCGAAGGCTGCTCATTTGACCCATTGAGTTAATCAAGTTGTCAAGCTAAAGGTGTTCATTTTTGTACTTACTTTACCAACTTTAAAAAGAAAAGATATTACACAGATATCTCAGATATTCAGCAAAAATAAATATGCCAAGTCTGCATGTGAGACAGACCCAATCTACTAAGTGGAAATTGGGATCAAGCTCAGACTGGTTTTGGCACAAGTGAATGTTCCTTTTCCTTTCCAACATGACTGGAATTTTTAAAGGATTACTTTACCACATTGCAACAGATTTTGTGCAAATCTGATTGGTCCTGTAATCTTGCCATTAATATGTATTGTAGCTTTTACATAATGTGATATAAACCAGTATCGGGCAAGTGATAGTGTGTTTTACTTATACGGTACTTGGCATGAGAATTTAATTCAAGTTTGTCACAATCTTGGAAAACTACCCCCAGCTCTGGTGAAGGATTTAACAAATTAGAAATTATCTATGAAAGTTTTTGAACCTTTGCACAGTTGCACATCCATCAAACAGTGATTTGGTTGAATAAAACATGAGTATTGCCGAAAAAATGTATTTTTGGAATGCACTTGTCAGGACGTTTGCAATAATATCAACGTGAAGGCAATCAAATTTAATGAGTAAAGAATGCTGATTGGTTGGCAAGTGGACTCTGATGAGTAGAATTAGGTAGCATGGTGAATGCATTAGTCAAATGATGACTGACCGTTAACTACCAAGCTTTGTTAAAATTTGAACCAGGTAGTTTGATTCTGATTCATCAAGGCATTGTACTGAGCAATGAATGAGAGAATGGCTGTTGTCTATTGTGCTAAGTTGAAACAGACACAATGTGTGTACAGAGATAACACAGTGTGGAGTTGGAGGAACACAGCAGGCCAGGCAACGTCAGAGGAACAGGAAAGTTGACGTTTCCGGTCGGGATCCTTCTTCAGAAAATTTTTTGAAGAAGGGTCCCAACCCAAAATGTCAACTTTCCTGCTCATCTGATGCTGCCTGGCCTGCTGTGTTCCTCTGACTCCAGTATCTGTAGTTCTTGCTATCTCACGATGTGTGTCCCTTTTATTTCTGTCTTTTAAATAATCCTGCGTATTGTAAGAAATACTCCAACAACCACTCAAAGATTGCCAGAAAGACTTCAGTGTCGCACAATTGTACATACTGGAAGCTAAATGTATTAATGCACAAGGCCTTGATCTCTACAGACAGAAAGAACATGTGCACACGTAGGTTTCAATGGGGAATATGAACTTGAAGCTACAATAAAACCAGCATTGATTTTATTAAATAGTGGAGTAGGCTAGAGGGGTTAAACAACCTAGTATTTTCATTTACTGTGATTTTTATTTACACATGGTACACAGACATGTGTACTTTTTAATCTGTTCGAGCATTGTACATCAACTAGGAATTGGAACTATCCCACAGGGCAAACTACAGCAATTGCTGCTTGATTGTTTTGTATTAAGTTCCATAATTTTTTTTTCTCTGATCTAGGTTATCCATGTTCTTCCTTTTTGGGGAGAAATACAGGGAGTGGGGATGTTTCTGTTAATTCATGAGAAAAGCATTTCAATGGTCCTGCTGACAGACACCGTTTGCAGCTCTCAATCTTTCTTGGATGGTTTGGTTGATTATGTAAAATGTCTGCACAAATGGAACATGTTAAGTGAAGATTCAGATGTTGTGGAATAATGAGATGCAGATTTTAATTTGTCAACTATTGAATGAGTCGATCATTGTTAGTGGCAGAAATTGCTAATATATCAATTCTGCTCACAAATTATTGATTTAGAGCAGCACATGACTAAAGTGGTCACAGTCATTGATTTCATGGAAATAAGCTTGTTTTATGTTTAATAGTCATTTGGAAGGACCTCTAAATTGATTTAGATGTCTAAATTGATATCAATGTAATAGACTTCACTGAACTGAGAACAATTGTCCATTTTCTGGATCTACTTCGATTTTTTGGAATATCTTTAAGTTGCAAGTTATTACTTATCACTGAAAATGCACGTGGATCATATTGTGCTTATATATTAAAATGATCATTCCAGAGGTCCTCTTGTGGTGCAGTGGTAGTGTTCCCCTTGACTAAGAAACCAGGTTCGAGTCCTGTCTGCTCCAGAGGTGTGTAATAGCATCTCTGAACAGGTTGATTAGAAAATAGGTTAAATAATAAAAAAAACTTCCAAGGGTCCTCTTGTGGTGCAGTGGTAGTGTCCCACCCCCTTGATTGAGAGACCGGATTCCAGTCCACCTGCTCCATCTCTTAAATGTTATTATAGATGGTTGATTAGAAAAGTAGGTTAAATGTTTTAAAAATCATTCCAAGGGATCTCAAGGTGCAGTCCTAGTGTCTCTGCTCTGAGCCACGAGGCTTGGAGTCAAGTTTGACCAGTTTCAGAGGTGTGTGATTACTTTTCTGAACAGGTTAATCAGAATTTTATTTTAGAAATGCTCGTTCCAAGGGATCTCATGGCACTGTTTTATTGTCCTTTCCTACGAAGTAGGAGGCTCGGGCTCAAATCTTACCTTCCATGAAAGCATGGCATAACATGTGAAAATACGTAGCTTAAAAACATGATCAATCCAAGGGGTACTTGTGGTTCAGTGATAGTGTCCCTCCCTCTGACCTGGGTTCAAATCCTCCCTGCTCCAAAGGTGTGAGACTCCTCTCACCTTGGTTATACTCTCTTCCACCCTCTTCTGTCAGGCAGAAGGTATAAAAGTTTGAATAAACATACAAACAGATTCAAGAACAGTATTTTCTCCGCTGTTATCAGACTTTTGAATGGACCTCTCAAATGTTAATATTGATCTCTCTCTCTGTACCTTCTCTGTGGCTGTAACATTGTATTCTGCTCTGTTCTGCTACCCTGATGCACTTTGTATGGTACAATCTGCCTGTATAGCACAAGGTGAGGGGGGAAAAGTTTAAGGGAGATATGCGTGGAAAGTTCTTTACGCAGAGGGTTGTGGGTGCCTGGAACGCGTTGCCAGCGGAGGTGGTGGAGGCGGGCATGATAGCATCATTTAAGATGTATCTAGACAGATACATGAATGGGCAGGGAGCAGAGGGATACAGATCCTTGGAAAATAGACGACAGGTTTAGATAGATGATCTGGATCGGTGCAGGCTTGGAGGGCCGAAGGGCCTCTTCCTGTGCTGTAATTTTCTTTGTTCTTTTGTTCTTTGTAAAACAACACTTTTCACTGTATCAAGGTACATGTGACAACAGTAAATCAAACTCAAACTCAAAACTCTGATCTGGTTGGTTATAAAATATCTAACATGATTATTCCAGGACTTGAACCAGGCTTCCTGATTCAGAGACAGGGACATCACCACTGTGCCATAAGAGCCCCCTAAGAGTTTACTTTTATGCTTAGGAAGTTTGATTATCACATCAGCACCGCTACCTCTAGACTAGAAGGCTAGGGTTCAAGTATCACTTGATCAAGAGGCACTTTTTTTTTAAAGGAAAGACTCATTCCAAGCATTTGTGTAGTTATCAACAAATAAATCATACCTGGAAGTGACTAAGGAGGGGTTCCTTTCTCATGGAGGAACAAATGAGTTTAGGAACAGTTGCAGAAATTCAAACCCCGGAAAAATTACAGTATACAGGAAATCGTCTTCAATCTGCTAACATTCAAGTATCATTTCAGCATGTTAGGTTACATATCCTGTACATGCAACTCAATCAGAAAAGGCAGATTGGCAATTAGTGTACCTTCATTTCATAATTAGAGTTTACACAAATTTCTGAGTTTAATATTGGTTTTCCTGAAACTCATCAGTGAATCCAAATCAAGAACACATCGGCAATAACTGGGGTCAACTGTCATGAAAGCATCCAATAGGTACTCAGTACTCACAGCTACTTTCTTCTGCTAGTTAGGGTGTTATCAGGACATTTTCTGAAAGTTCACTGTATACATATTTTTCCTAATAAACCTATTCAGAGATGTTATTATACATCTCTGAGGCAAGTGGGACTTGAACCAGGCTTCCTGATTCAGAGACAGGGACATTACCACTGTGCCATAAGAGCCCCCTAAGAGTTTACTTTTATGCTTAGGAAGTTTGATTATCACATCAGAATGGGTGGCCTTAGATTGGACCTCAGATGAGGAGTAATTGGACCTGGGAGAATGATATACCTCAGCTTTTACCTGAATTTCCCAGCACTGCAGATGTCAGTCTTTGGCTAATTTGATTCACTCTACATGAATGTTGAAGGCAATAGATACAGCAAGAAGAACCTGACAACATCCTGGTTTTGGGACTGAAGGATTGTGCTCCAGAACTGTTGTTTCTCTAGCCAAGTCGTTCCAGTGCAAAATACCAACATATACCAACACTGTGAAGAATTGCCCAAGTATGTGCTATCCATAAAGAACAGAATAAATTTAATCATTCAATCAGCCTCCTCTTGATTATTAGCAAAGTGATGGATGCATCATCGACAGTGCTAACAAGTGGCACTTAATCAACAATAACCTGCCCAATACTACTCAGGTTGGGTTCGTCCAGGCTTGTCTCTCAAGATCAGGGCAGCGTTTAACTGAGAGTGCTATCAAGGAGTCTTGGCAAGACTGGAGGCAATGGGAATCAGGGAAAATCTTTCCATTGGTCAGAGTCCTACCAAGTACAAAGTAAAATAGTTTTGTTGGTGGAGGCTGATCATCTCAGTCCCAGGACATCACAGCAGGTGATCCTTAGGGTAGTGTCTTTGGCCCAGCAATCTTCAGTTGCTTCATCAATAATCTTCCCTTTGTGAGAGGTGGGGTTTTCACTGATGATTTGGTAACAAGCAGAACTCCTCAAAATAACTGAAGCAGTCAGACTCGGACCGGTGAGTGGCAAATAAAATTGTGATCAGTGCCAGGCAATAATTATTTCCAGCAGTGATTTTAACCATTTCCATTGACATTCAATGGCATTACCCTCACTGAATTCCCCATTATCAATATTCTGGGTGTTATAGTTGGCCATAAATTAACTATTACAATCATATAAACTCTGTGGTGACAACAACAGGTCAGAGGCGAGGAAATCTGTGGTGATTAATTTGCATCTCGAGTCCTGTGATAGTTAGTCACCAACTTGAAATTCTACAGACCAGCTGGTGTCGATACACTGAACGTGCTGTTATAGAGGAAATTCCAGGACTTTATTCAACGTCAGTGAAGGAATAGTTCCAGGTTTAAACCTGCCCACTATTTGTTTTTTTGTTATTTATTCAATCAGGGCGTTTGAACATTGCTGGCTGGTACAGCGTATATTGCCTATCCCAAATTGTCTTTGAGAAGGTGGTGGTAAGCTGCCATTTTTGAACTGATGTCTATGTATTGGATAAGTGCACCTGGATTGCGGTTAGGGAGGGAATTCCAGGATTTTGACACAGTGACACTGAAGAAATGGTGAGAATAATTCCAAGTCAGAATGGTGAGTGGAGAATTGGAGAGGAACTTGCAGATTGTGGTGTTTCCATGTATCTGCTGCCCTTGTCTTTCTAGATTGTGGTGGCATTGGGTTTGAAAGGTGCTGTCTAAGGAGCTTTGAGTTGTTGCAGGATACCTTGTGGGTGCTATACACTGCTGCCACTGTATGTTGGCAGGGAGTGAATGTTGAAGGTGTTAGATGAGGTATCAATCAAGAGGGCTGCTTTGTCTTGGATGATATTCAGCTTCTTGAGTGTTGTTGAAGCTGCACCCATCCAAGCAAGTGGAGAGTATCCCATCATACTCCTAACTTGTGCCTTGTAGGTGTTACGGATTTTTGGGAGTCAGGAGGTGAGTAAAACACCAGAAAATTCCTAGCCTTTGACTTGCTCTTAGGACCTCAGGAACAAAAACAAAGTTGCTGGAGAAGCTCAGCAGGTCTGGCAGCATCTGTGAAGGAAAGAACAGAGTTAACTTTTCGGGTCTGGTGACCCTTCCTCAGAACTGATGGTGGCTGGGAAAACGTCAGTTTATATGCAGAAAATAGGGAGGTGGCTGGGATAGGGAGTAGATGATAGGATAGAGCCCAAAGAGAGAGAAAGGCAGTTGGACAGACAAAGGAGTTGCTAACGATCAGGCTGGGAGGGTGAATAGATGGTAATGGGGACTGTTAGTGACTAACAACAGGGGGTGTGTAATGGCAGGCTAAGTGGTCACAAGGCCTGGTGTGTGGGGTATGCCCTTAACAACTTTTCTTTCAACTCCTCTCATTTTCTTCAGGTAAGAGGGATTGCCATGCGTACCCGCATGGGCCCTAGTTACGCCTGTCTCTTCATGGGGTACATGGAACATTCCTTGTTCCAGTCCAATTCCGGCCCCCAACCACAACTCTTCCTCTGATACATCGATGATATCATTGGTGCTGCTTCCCTCACTCGTCTGGAATTGGAAAACTTCATCAATTTCGCCTCCAATTTCCACACTGCCCTCACTTTCACCTGGTCCATCTCTGACTCCTCCCTTCCCTTCCTCTACATTACTGTTTCCATTTCTGGGGATAGACTGGCCACTAATATCCACTACAAACCCACTGACTCCCACAGCTACCTGGACTATACATCTTCACACCCCACTTCCTGTAAAGACTCCATTCCATTCTCTCAGTTTCTCCGTCTCTGTCACATACGTTCAGATGAGGCCAACTTCGACAAGGGAGCCTCTGAAATGTCCACCTTTTTCCTCAACCGAAGATTCCCCAGCCCCGTTGTTGATAGGGCCCTCAGTCAGGTCCGACTCTACTCCTACACTTCTGGCCTCACCCCTTCTCTTCCCTCTTGCAACAGTGATAGGTTTCCCCTTATCTTCATCTACCATCCCACCAGCATCCACATCCAGAAGATCATCAGAAGCCATTTCCGCCACCTCCAGCAAGATGCCACCACCAGACACACATTCCCCTCCCCTCCCTTGTCCATCTTCTGCATGAACCGTTCCCTCCGGGACACCCTGGTCCAAACTTCCTTCACCCCCAACACCTCCCCACAGCCCTACATCACCTTCCCCTGTAACTGGCGAAGGTGCAACACCTGCCCATTTACCTCATCCCTCCCCAGTATCCAAGGGCCCAAACATACCTTCCAAGTGAAGCAACACTTCACCTGCACTTCCCAGAATCTAGTCTACTGCATTCGCTGCTCACAATGTGGTCTCCTCTACATTGGGGAAACGAAGCGTAGACTTGGCGACCGCTTTGCAGAACATCTACGCTCTGCTCGCAAAACAGACCCTGAACTGCCTGTTGCCTGCCACTTCAACACACCACCCTGTTCCCTGGCCAACATCTCCGTCTCTGGCTTGCTGCAGTGTTCCAGTGAAGCCCAATGCAGGCTAGAGGAGCAACACCTCATTCTCCGTTTGGGGACCCTACAGCCCTCCGGACTCAATATTGAGTTCAATAATTTTAGGGCCTAAACTCTCCCATGTCCCAGCCCCCTACCCCACACACCAGGCCTTGTTATCACATAGCCTGCCATTACACACCCCCTGTTGTTAGTCACTAACAGTCCCCATTAACAACTATTCACCCTCCCAGCCTGATCGTTGGCAACTCCTTTGTCTGTCCAACTGTCTTTCTCTCTCTTTGGCCTCTATCCTATCGTTTACTCCCTACCCCATCCACCTCCCTATTTTCTGCATATAAACTGATGTTTTCCCAGCCACCATCAGTTCTGAGGAAGGGTCACCAGACCCAAAACGTTAACTCTGTTTTCTCCTCCACAGATGCTGCCAGACCTGCTGAGCTTCGCCAGCAACTTTGTTTCTGTTCCTGATTTACAGCATCCGCAGTTCTTTCGATTTTTCTTAGGACCTCAATATTTAAATGACTTGATCAGTTCAATTTCTGGTCAATAGTAGCTTCCACGGTATTGATAGTGGGGGATTCAGTGATTGATTATCAATGGAAGATAGTCCGATTGTCTCTTGTTGGAATGAACATTGCCTGGCACATACATATTGCAAGGGTTACTTGCCACTTAGCAGTTTAAACCTGAGTGTAGTCCTCGCCTTGCTGTATTTGGATATGAACTGCTCAAGTAATTGAGGAGAATTGAATGGTGTCAAATATTGAGTAATCATCAGCAAATATTCTAATTTCTGACCTTGCTGGAGGAAAGTTGATTAATGAAGCAACTGAAGATAATGTGGCCTAGGAAAATTCACTGACAAACTACTGCAGAGATATCCCTGTGTTGAGATGATTGACCCCCAACAACAATAATCATCCTCCTTTTTGTGCTAGGTATGACTATAACTTGAAATAATATCTTTCTAGTGTTGCTGGGTCAAAATTCTGGAACACCTCTTCAAAAGTATCCTGGGTGTATCTACATAACATGAAATGTAGCACTTCAAGAAGGTGGCTCGCTGTCTCTTTCTCAAACTCAACTAGTGATGCACACCCTGTGCTCATATAACTATCAAAGCTCATATCTTAGGAATGAAAAGAAAATGTCAACCCTCATCATGCCCATTACTGTTAATTGGATGGAAAACCCAGAAGTATTATAATAATGAGTTGACTGAGTTTTAAAACCACTGACAAACACATTGTCATAATTTCCCAGATGATACTAACCCAACCACAAACTCACCCCAGGATTAATTCCTAGTGTCAACTAAATAAAATTCTTTGACTGAAATTGCTTGGATTTTGAACCAAAATTGTTTGGAAATGTGCTTTTATTTTCTTCTTTTAACTGGATGCATTAAACCACAGAACCACAGTAACTGAGAGTCTGCTTTGACTGATTTAATTTGCCTTTCGGTATATAAGATGATCAATCTATTAATTTCTTTAATTTCATTCCTAGTATTTCAATCTTAAACCAAAAAAATGTTTTGCTTTTGATCTTGTTATGGTGAGGGCTATTCTTAGATTATTGTTTAATCATTAATTTGTTCAAATAATTTATTACCAGTGGCTGTTGGTGACTCATGATGCCACTAAGTGCATAAAATGTTCTTTGGTTTTGCTCTATGTTCCCTTTTTATATTTAACTGGCATCTTGGAAAGTTCGCTCAATCACCTTTCTCTGCCATTAAGAAAAAAGATGAAATGCAATAATATTGTAAATGTAGGGGAAGAAAATAATTTTCTTGATAAAACAATTTGTTTCTTGGGGGCGGATGATCTAGAATAAACATGTGATGGCTGTAATCGTGCATTTGTTTCTGTGTTAAAATGCAGCCAGTTACGATGATGATTGTTCTTGCCAGAGACCACGAAGAGAAGGTCCAAAGAAAACATCTCGGCTAAATGTTGTGATATTTTGGCTAAGTGTCAGTTTTGTTCAATTTAATGCAGGGTTTTTCTCTCTGTAAGGCCTAGTGAGATTCTCAGTGTTGTCGCAAACTCACCTCACTAACTACCTGCCCTGTCCCAGTGGTGGCCCCTCATGCAATGCTTGCCTGATTCTTTCACTTTGCCATCGCTGGAAGCACTCACTGGATATCCCAGGATAGACTGGCATTCCTGGCACCAGCGTCATCTTTGAACCCTGGTCCAACAGCCTCAAACACAAGAGATAGCAAGAACTTCAGATACTGGAGTCAGATACAACACAGTATGGAGCTAGAGGAGCACAGCAGGCCAGGCAGCATCAGAGGAGCAGGAAAGTTGGCGTTTCGGGTTGGGAGCCTTCTTCAGCAAATGGGTCCTAATCCAAAATGCCAACTTTCCTGCTCCTCTGATGTTGCCTGGCCTGCTGTGTTCTTCCAGCCTCAAACACACGCTGCTCATGGTACATAGCTGGCATGGCTGACACTTCCTGGCACACACATTTCCACTTTCTTGCTTCAGTTGCTGTCTAACCACATGACCCCACAGCTTAACTTTCCTTAGTTACGTTCCAGTCCACCGCCGTATATACAGGAGTCTTGGACCACCAGCTCCTCTTCCTGCTTTCAAACTCCCTTCCTCTGGCTTCAGCTGCTCTCTCTTCTAGCTACAGTTCCAGCTTTAACTCCTGCCACACTGACTCATGGCCCCACTCACTCCCTTGTTCCACCAGTTGCAGGTTGCTCATCTCCCGCGTTGGCTGCCGTTAGGCTCACTCCAAGCAAGTGCAAGAGAAAAGCAGCCTCTGACTGGATGAACTGCTCCTCACAGATTCTGACAGTTGTGTTTACTGGGATTGCATTTTTTGAACTGGTTGCTGCATTTAGGCAATTTTGGTGCTTTCAGGGAGAACTTGTCTCGTAAATCCATATATTTTGAGCATTGGTTCCTATGGTCCCAAGCAGCATAGCTCTCCCACACTAACCCCAACAAGACTAGAACCCTGGCAATTATTCCAATTTGTCCTAACCTCGGGGCTTGGAGACGAGCTGTCTGCTTCCAGCTAGTTTATGATAAAGGAAAGCATCAAACTCTATTATATTAAAATGTGCACTATTACTTTTACAGTTACCTCATCAGCTCATCAATGAGGAAGGTAAAGCAACACTGTTAGCTTAATGAACTTCCAGTTAAAATGACTCTTAGCGACTGAAATGCCTATCTTTATCATATGTGCTATATATGGACTTTGATACAGTGCCACACAATGGACTTGAGGAAACTTGTAGGTCATGGAATAAAAGGGACAGTAGCAACGTGAGTAAGAAATTGGCTGAGGGATAGGAAACCGAGAGTAATGGTCAATGGGCATTTTTCAGGGTGGGAGAAGGTTTGTAATGGATTTCATCGGAGTCAGTATTGGGGACTTGGCCTCACCTGATGTATATAAGTGGTCTTTGTGTGTACGGGATAGTTTCAAAATTTATGGATGACACAAAACTAAGAAAAATTGTAAACTATGAGGAGGACAATGTAGAGCTTCAAAAGGGCATTGACATGTTGGTAGAGTGGATGGATAACTGGCAGATAAAATTTAACATGGGTAGCTATTCACAATATATACTAATGATTTGGATGAGGGAACAAAATGTAACATCTCAAAGTTTGCAGATGATACCAAGTTGGGTGGGGGTGTGAACTGTGATGAGGATGCATAGATCCTTCAGCATGATCTGGACAGGTTGGGTGAGTGGGCAAATCAAGGGCAGATGCAGTACAATTTGGATAAATGTGAGATTATTCACTTTGGAAGCAAAAACAAGGCGGCAGATTACTACCTGAATGGCTGTAAATTGGGAGCGGGGAGTATGCAGTGGGACCTGGGTGTCCTTGTGCACCAGTCGCTGAAGGTAAGCATGCAGGTGCAGCAGTCGGTAAAGAAGGCAAATGGTATGTTGGCCTTCATTGCGAGAGGTTTCGAGTACAGGAGCAGGGATGTGTTGCTGCAGTTATTGTGTGCAGTTTTGGTCTCCTTTTCTGAGAAAGGATGCTCTTGCTCTCGAGGGAGTGCAGCAAAGGTTTAGCAGGCTGATTCCAGGGATGGTGGGTCTGACGTATGAGGAGAGATTTACTAGGTTAGGATTGTTTTCACTGGAGTTCAGATGAATGAGGGGGGATCTCATAGGATATATAAAATCCTAACAGGACTCGACTGGGAAGATGCAGGGAGGATGTTCCCGATGGTACGTGTGTCCAGAACCAGGGGCCACAGTCTGAGGATTCGGGGTAGACCATTTAGGACAGAGATGAGGAGACATTTCTTCACCCAAAGAATGGTGAGCCTGTGGAATTCATTACCACAGGAAGTAGTTGATCCCAAAATATTGAATGTATTCAAGAGGTGGCCAGATATAGCACTTGGGGTGAATGGGATCAAAGGTTATGGGGAGAAAGCAGGATTAGGCTATTGAGTTGGACGATCAGCCATGATTGTGATGAATAGCAGAGCAGACTCGAAGGACCCTCTAAGTTTCTACAAGTGTGAGGTGATGTACTATGGTGCAAAGAAGAAAGGAAGACAGTATAAAACAAAAGACATTATTCGAAAGGGAGTGCAGATGTAGATGGACACAAGTGTGCACAAGTCATTTAAGGTGACAGGGCAGGCAGAGAAAACTGTTAATAAAGCACAGTGGGCCAAAGCAGGGATACCAGTGGCCTGGTGCAGGAGCAGGGACAGTGGCCCAGTGCAGGAGCAGTACAGCAGCCAGCTGTCAGACCACAAGGAGGCCCCCTGCGCTGGTTTGCTACAGGGAACCTTTGTAGAGAGACTGTGATGTTTGTCTTTTTAACTTTACTACTTGTTTTTCTGGCCTAAGGTTATACTGTGTATAACTGTAATATAACTCTTTTTTTCTTCATCTCTCTATTCTGTAACTAAGGATTGCACCTAGTACTCTGTAACTAAGATGGTGCTGTGTGTTGGTGACATTGTTAAACTGTAACTTATCTGTAACTGAAGAAGCTGGACCCAGGTACCTTTGTACCTAAGAAGGCACTGTAAGCGGGCTCTTATAAACTTTTCATTCGAGTACAAGATACAATAAAGCTAATTCAATTCAATTCAATTCAATAAAGGGCCATGGTGTACAACAGCAAGGAGATTATGATGAATGGACATAACACTCGGGTTATATCTCTGTTGGAGTGTTTTGTCAAGTTCTGGGTGCCACATTGTAGGAACACATGAATTAATTGGAGAGAGTATAGAAGATGTTTACAAGAATTGAATCTATGGATGAGAAACTTCAGTTATGAGGAAAGATTGGAGAAGTTGAGATTGTTCTCCTTGTAGAGGAGAGGCTAAAAGGAGACTGATAGATGGTTTAAAAATCATGAGGGGTTTGAACAGAGTGGATGGGAAGAAACTCTTCCTGCTCATAAATAAATTGAAAACTAGAGGGTAGAGTTTTAAGGTGTTTTGCGAAAAAAGCAAATACAAATTGAGAAAAATATTTTCCACATAGTGAGTAGGTAGGATATGGAATGCATTGGAAGTGTGGTGGAGGCAGGTTCAATTGATGCATTCACGAGGGCATTAGATGATTATTTGGATAGAAACAATGTGCAGGATAACAGGGAAAAGGTAGGAGACTGGCATGAAGTTAAAATGCTCAGAGAGCCAGTGTAGACTCGATGGGCAGAATGACCTCATTCTGCAATTCTGTAAAGGATAGCTCCAAGCCTTGTGAGCTAGAAGGCCCACTGTCCAGCTTTTACTCTCTCTTTGGAATGAGTCTTGGACTTTTTCAATCAAACTGGACCAAATTTCTGAGTATAAGGAACACTGCTGCATTTCTGACTGTCAACCATTTGCATCCCAGCTCCCAGGAAAAGAATTGTTGCAAGTTTAGCCAACTGTCAGATTCCCAATGGACAAGAATCATTGAGTCCTAAGTCATATTTTCTTAATACCGATATCTTTTGGTTTATTTGAAACTCTTAAGTTATAACTTGCTTCCTTATCTTTCTCTGTGTTTCTATCTTGTATGCTTGTGCTTGTGACTGAAGTTACAAAACAAATCTCCTCTGCCTTGAATATACTTAATGTCCCAATATCGATAGCCCTCTACAATAAAGAATTTCACAGATTCACTACCCTCCAACAGTAGAAATTCCTTCTCACTTCTGTCTTAAATGGGTGATGTCTTATTCTGAGATTATGTCTTCAGGTCCTAGGCTCTCTCAAAAGCGCTAACAACTTAGATTCATAGAGGCATACAGCACAGAAACAGATCCTTCATTCCAACTCGTCCATGATGACCAAGTTCCCAAACTAAACTAGTCCCACTCACCTGGAATTGGCCCTCATCCCTCCAAACCTTCCCTATTCATGTACCTGTCCAAATGTATTTTAAATGTAGTAACTGTACCTGCATCTTCATCTTGCAGTTCATTCCACATATGAACTACCCCTGTGTGAAAATGTTGACTCTCATCTCCCTTTTAAATATTTCCTCTCTCACCTTAAAAATATGCCTCCTAGTTTTGAACTCCCCCACTCTAGGGAAAAGATGCTTTCTATTCACCTTATCTATGTCCCTCATGATTTTATAAACTTCTAGAAGGTCACCCCTCAGCTTCCTGCGCTCCAGTGAAGAAAGTCCCAGCCTATCCAGCATCTCCTTATAAATCAACCTTCTTTCCCGGCAATACCCTGGTAAATCTTTTCTGAACCCTCTCCAATTTAATAATTCCTTCCTATAGCAGGGCGACTAGGGCTGAACACAATATTTCAAAAGTGGCCTCACCAACCTGCAGTACAACCTCAACGTGATGTGCCAACTCCTATACTCAATGGTCTGAGGAATGAAGGCAAGCACGCTAAACACATTCTTAACTGCACTGTCCAACTGTGATGCAACTTTCACAGAACAATGTACCTGAACCACTATATCTCTCTGTTCGACAACACTACCCAGGGCTCTACCATTAACTCTATAAGTCTTGCCCTGTTTGTTTTACCAAAATCTAATACCTCACATTTATCCAAATTAAAGTCCACCTGTCACTCCTCAGCCCATTGGCCCAAATGATCAAGATCCCTTTGTAATCTTAGATAACCTTCTTTACTGGAGACAATATCACCAGCTTTGGTGTCCTCTGCAAATTTACTAGCCATGTCTCCTAAATTCACATCCAAATCATTTGTGTAAATAACAAACAAAATTGGACTTAGCATCAATCCCTGTGGAACAGTGCTGGTCACGGGCCTTCAGTCTGAAAAATAGCCCTCCACCAGCATCCTCTGTCTCCTACCATCAAGCCAATTTTGTATCCAATTGGCAAGCTCTCCTTGAATCCCATGTGATCTAACTTTACTAATAAGTCTACCAAGCAGAACTTTCTCTGCATCTGCCATGTTAGGCCCCTTATGAATCGTATTTGTTTCAATCAGGGCATTTCTCTTTCTTCTGAACACCAATGTACAAGCCCAACCTTCTCAACCTCTCCTTATAAGAAAATCCTTCTATACCTGGAATAAACCTAGTGCACCATTTCTAGATTGCCTCCAATGCCTGTGTGTCTCTCATTAAATAAGGGGACCAAAAATATTCACATTATTCCCGGTATGGTCAAATGAGTGTCTTGTATAGTTTTAGAAAGACCTCACTATATTTATACTTCATTGCATTTGAAATAAAGGCTAAAATTCCATTTGCCTTCCCTATTACTTAGCGTGCTAACTTTTTGCGATTCATGCATAAGGATCCTGAAATCCCCCTGGGCGCCATCCTTCTGCAGTCTATTTAAATGATCTTCAGCTCTTGTGTTCTTCCTGCCAAAAGTGCACAATCCCACATTTTACCACGTTGTATTCCATCTGCCAAGTTGTTGCCACTTGCTAAAGCTGTGTATGTCTGTTTATAATCTAAATGCTCTGTGTGAGCCTCACTACTTGCCTCCCTACCTATTTTAGTTTTATCTGTGAATTTGCTGACATACCTTTCTTGCAACTGATGTTTGCACACAATTTCCACCAAAAGCAAGTTGCTGGAAAGAAGAAGCACTTATTAGAATAGAGTGGGTTGATTGTCCTTTTACATGTCGCTACTACTGTAGTAAAGTAGACTGTGCACTCAAGTTTAGATTTACTGTTCATGAGATTAATCATAAAGTAAAAGAACATCCAATTGGCATGCACTACCTTATTTAACTATATCAGGACGTGCGACGTTGTTCATGAAGAAGGAGGTCATGCTATGGGGCCCAGGCAGGCTAAACAGAAGATTTCTGCATGTTCACATCCAGTTCTAGACCAGGCATCTAGCTTTGTCATTAGCTTACAACATCTTTGCCAGTATTTCAATGCTGCTATAAGGAATACCCCTGACATATCCCAGTCTGAAGTATTAAGCAGATCACCAATACCTTTTTCACTGGAGCTGATCAATACAGCTGAATCTTGTATGTTCCCTTGTGAGGACCTTGGTGGTTGGGACGGGCGGGGAGGATGGGTGGGTGGGTGCGTTTATTCAGACAGGAGGGCAGTGAGTGAGGACCTTGCCACAACCCGCCTCCACCGGATTAAATCCAGAAAGATAACGACAGTGCGCAGTCTTCCTATACAGCTGATAATTGAGGCTCTTAAGCATGCCCTTCATGTCTATTTATCCTCATCTCACTTTTGCAGGTATTAATTTAACAATGGGTGGGGTGCTTTGCTGGTAATGAATTTTATTTGCAGTGTTCGCCTGTTCCAGCAAGCTATCTTTGTCCTCTTGACGTCTACTATTATCTCACTCAGTGTTTGCTACATTTCCAAATTCTGTGCTTCCTGCAAAATTCTGTACTTTGCCCCAATGTTGGATATTATGCCCGCCCCCCCACCCATTACAGGGGCATTGGGTAGGTGGTGCTGCTAAAATGTAGCACATGTGCTGCTTGCCACCTTCCTGCCCTTCCATCACTTCATTTGCATTTTACGGAGGGTGCTGAAGGTTTCAGGCTGCTCAATGAATGACTCTCTGATCCACTATCCTGCCCTCACTGAGATTTTACCTGTGGCAAGGGAAGGATCTTACTAAGACAGCAGCTGGCAACTTATTTTGAGTTGCCTTGTGTCTGACAAGAGACAAGACCTCCTTTAAGGTTCCATCTTCCTAAAACAGCCAACCCCTGACCCTGCCAAGTTCATACCTCCTCCCTCTTTTAACCCTCTCAGCCTGGCCTCTCAAATCTGGTCCCTCATTCCGCTCCTAATTGCTATTAAAATAAGATTGAAACTGAGATAGGGATCCAAAACTCTGTCTTAACGCTACATAAAAAGTTAAGAGCCATTGGAACTCAATAGTACTGATGATTCCAGTGGTACAGTATAGTCAGGCTGAAGAAGACACAGGTTAGATTCAGAAACTGAAAATGGTGATGATATAATTGCTGTAGCTGTCTCTTGTTATTTGAAGATAACATTGGTATATCTCTACCAATCAGACTATTGTGAATGGAGTTGAGGAGGTTCTCCAAACCTATACCTTTTCTTTTTACCAAAGCCTGTGCCTATGGATTCAGATTAGTTGTGTGCTACAGTTGGCTGAGAGTCAAGCTAAACCTCAGATAAAGAGCAGCTGAAATTCTTTGTGAGGAAGCCAGAGGTTTTAGGAATTTTGTGACTGAGACTGATTGACTATATTCTGAGTGGACTCCTCAGCCAATTCATAAGATACATCTTAGTTGTATCTTGCATTTGTTTTCTTATATAATTTCTGGTATATATTTGACTGCAATTTGCCTGATAATTCATGATTATTGCATGTTGATTCTGGGTTTTTGAGTTAATGCTGTTATCTAAGCTTGTATTTAGTGTCTCATTTAATTATTTGATTCTTATATAATAAAGGATCTTTTGTTTTAAATCATGGGATCCTAAGGCTTCATTTTTTTTTAATGAATAGCTGGAGTTTTGGACTTCTTTCAAAAGAGGTTTCTGATCTTGTCTGGGATTAGGCCAGTATTGACAGAGGAAACAATGAGGTAATTGCATTTTTAATAAGAGAGTCCTCTGCTGTGAACTTTACAATTGAGGAGGGAATTGTTGAGAGTGGTGCCAGAGAGGGTGTGTTATGAGGTGCGGTTGAGTGAAGTGGAGAGATGAACAGTTGTAGTCATCCTTACTGTTCTTGTCAGGTCATGGAATCCACCATCGTCTTAAGGGCAGTTGCAGTGGTCAACAGATTCTAGCCTAGCAGCTGACTCCCACAACCAGTGAAAGAATAAGAAGTAGCTAATGGGTGAGATTTTCACCTCTGTAGCACTGTCTCCTGCTGTTTCTCTGGGGTGCATGTGCAGCCTCTTGATATGGGTACCTGTGCCAATATCCCTAGTAAGTCTTGAAAGGCTGTGACACCAGCTATCCTGACATCTCACACCCCAATGAGTTGATGCAACAACAGGATGCCTCAATTGAAGTATGTAGGCCCGGGCAATTAATTTGTACTTCACTCTTTAAATAACTCTTCGAATGCTAATCTGCAAAATCAGAGCTTTTCACTAACATTCCTTAAAAGGCCAGGCCCCACCCAATTGCCAGGAATGTAACTTTTAAGAACGGCTAGTATTACAAAGTATCCGGAGGTATTCAGGAGAGTTTCTGGATTTAGTACAAAGGAAGATGTAGTTGGGAGAGGTCAGTTATTGCATTCCTAGGGCATCACTGAAGTAGTCCCTTGTGGCAGCATCCTTGGCCAGACCATCTTCTGCTGCTGCCTGAAACACATTCCCCATATCTTACGGTGAGATGTAGGGATGTTGGCTGATGGTTGCAAGGTGTTTGGTTACACTCAGAACTTCTAAGATAATGAAGAAGTCCATATCCTTACGCAACAAGACCTGAACAATATCTGTTCTTGGGCTAATAACAATTATGGGTAACAATTATGCCATATTAGTGTCAGGCAATGTCCATCACTAACAAAAGAGCCTAGCTACTTCCCCTTGACATTCAAAATCGTAGCCATCACTAATGTCCACACCACCAACATTTTGTGGCTCACCAAGAGCCAGAGAGTCTGCTGGATGTGGCCCTGGGACTTCAATGATTGACCTCTGACAACTACATTTTCCTTTGTACCAACGATGACTTCAGTCAGTGGAGACATCACCCCACCTCCCTCCTGGCCCCCAAATTCCCATTGTATGCTATTGTAACTGGGTTTCTCAGTGTAACATTTGGACACATGCTGTCTTAATGGCTGAAGCAGCCATACTCCCCTCATGTCTGGAATTCATCCTTGTGTCCCTGTATGGTCCAAGGCCATCATGATCTGCAGCTACAGGGGAGGCAATGGCCTAGTGGTATTATCACTGGACTGTTAATCCAGAGACCCAGATAACATTCTGGGGACCTGGGTTCAATCCCGCCATGGCTGAAGGTGGAATTTGAATTCAATAAAAATATCTGGAATTAAGAATCTAATGATGACCATGAATCCATTGTTGATTGTCGGAAAAACCCACCTAGTTCACTAATGTCCTTTAGGGAAGGAAACTGCTAGGCCTGGTCTGGCCTACATGTGTCTTCAGATCCACAGCAATGTGGTTGACTCTGAAACTGCCCTCTAGGCAATTAGGGATGGACAATAAATGCTGCCTGGCCAGCGACTAGCATCCTGCTAATAAATAAAGAAAACAAAAACATACACTGAGGACTAGTAAACAAGTGGAGGAGGTAAAGGAAGAAGCAGGGAGAGAGAGGGGAGGATCGGGAGAGAGAGTGGATGGAGGGGGAAGGAGGTGGGGGCTGTTGGTGAAGAGACAGGATAGGCAGGAAGGTGAGCGAAGGGGAAGGAAAGGCGAGAATAAAGTGGGAGGGAAGCATATATGAAAAGGAAAGAGATGGAGAATAGGGGTGTTAGCTGTCATTTGTCTTTTCTGTATAACTAAAGGACTTAAATATTGGAAAATGGGTAAAATTTTAAATGTTTCTAATGATAATGATAAAGTTGACTGCAACAGGACATAGATAGCCAAAGAACAAGCAGACAAATTGCAGATTATAGAGGGAAATGTGGGGTATTACATTTTGGTCGAAGAGATAAGGAAATGTAATATAGATGCAATGTTTCTAAAACGTATATAAAGACTGAGAGAATGGGAGAACATCTTTAAAAATGGCTGGACGTATCGAGATAGTAATTAGCAAAGCATATAAGACCATGACCTTTGTAAGTAGAGGTACAAAAGCAGGGAGGATATAATGCACCTCTTTGAAGCTCTGGTTAGGTCACAACTAGACTTTTGCATCCACTACACATCAGCAAGGATGTGAGAGTTCTGGAGGTGACGCAGAAGAAATTCAGCTACAAGGTTACATTGAAGAAGCTGTGATTGGTTTCTCATGACATAAGAGGCTGAAGGCAAACATTGATAGAGGTGTCCTAGATTATAATAGGTTTAGATAAAGTAGACAATAGAAGCTTTTTCCTTTAGTTGATGGTACAAAGTCTATGGGACATAGATGTAAGGGTTTAGGTAAGACATGCAGGGGACCATGCGAGGAAGCACATACACATGGAAGCTAATGAACTGAAACTCACTGTTGATGTGGATGACAGAAATAGAGATGATGAATTTTTGGAAAGTACTGATACAAGGAAAAACTGTTTGCTGATATGCACTTGAGTTCAACATCATTCAGCTACAGACCTCATTGCAATCTTGATCTAAATGTGAATTCAAAAGCTGAATGGCAGAGTGGAAGTGAGGGTCATTGCCTTTTCTATCAATCCGCCATCCGTGCTCGAAGGAGGCGAATAAGGAAATCTACTGTGATTGGAGCTAGACTCAGCACTAAAGAAGACAGATATTGACATTGGAGAAGAAAGTTTGCCCAGTCCCAGAAAATCACTATCACACTCACCGATTCATTGCCCTTAGCACAATGATTGATGGCTGTGTCAGCAATAACATTCTGTCAGACAGAAATGCAAGACTGGGGAGGTTGCACAACGTTCAACTCCGTTCACTTTTTGTAAATAATGAAGCAGCTGATGCAAACTTAAGCAGGATCTGGACAGCATTCAAATTTAGAGTCATAGAGTCATTGCGGCACAGAAAGAAACTATTTGGACCTTCTGATTCTGTAGAGCTATCCAGTCAGTCCAATTCCTGTGTTCTATTCCCATAACCCTATGAATTGTGTGCATGAGCGACTAGGTGCCTCTGCTCCTACATGCCCTTTAGAATAGCAGACTTTTATTCTGCATAGTCTCCCTCTACTCTTTGTGCCAAAATGTGTCACCACACAGTTCTCCAGATTGAATTTAATTTGCCAACTTATTCACGCACTCGACCAACTTGTTAATGTTCTTTTGAAGCTCTGCACTGTCTTCCTTAGAGTTTACAATGCTCTCAAGTTTTGTATCATCTGCAAACTTTGAAATTGTCTCCTGCTCACCAAAATCTAGATCATTTATATGTACTAGGAAGAGCAAGACTCCCAATACTGGACCCTGGAAAACTCCACTATAAATCTTTTCAGCCTGAAAAGTAATCATTAACCATTATCCTTTGTTTTCTCTCACTCAAACAATTTTGTATCCATGTTTCTACTGTTCCTTTTATTCCTCTCTTCTCACACATTTATTCTGCGGCACTGTATTGAAAATTGAGGTACACTACATTAACTCAGCATTACTTTCAGCAACTGTCTCTCCTACCTCATCAAAAACCTCCAAGTTAAAACAATTTTCCCATAATAAATCTATGCTGTCATTTCCAATTAACCCATATTTTCCCTTGCTTACTATTAATCTTATACTGAGTAACTGTTTTCTAGAAGTTTCCCCACTATTGACGTTAAACTGACTGCTCTGTAATTGCTGGGCTTAACTTTACACTACCTTTTGAACAAAAGTGTGATATGGTTGAAATTCTCCAGTCCTTTGGCACTACCACTGAGTCTAGGGAAAATTGAAAGATCATCATCAGTACCTCTGTGATCTCTACGCCCATTTCCTTAGATGCATCTCATCTGGTCCTGGTATCTTGCCAACTTTAAGTACATCTTATCCAATAATCCCTCTTTCTCAACGTTAAACCCTTCCAGTGACTGATTTTCCTTTTCTATCATAAGAACATAGGAAAAACCATAGGCCATTCAGCCTCTCGAACCTCCACCATTCAAATGAGATTATGGTTGATCTGTGGCCTAACCCCACAAAGCTGCCTTTGGTCTAGCACCTTGGCTTAACAAAAATTTATCTATCTCAGATTTAAAATTAACAATTGATCCAGTATCCACTGCCATTTGTGGATCAGAGTTCCAAATATGTATCACTCTTTGTGTGGAGAAGTGCTTCCTAATATCTCTCCTGAACGGTCTGGCCCTAATTCTCAGACTATGCCTCCTGGCTCTAGAATCCCCAACCAGTGAAAATTGTTTACCTTTATCTATTCTGTCTTTTGCTATTAATATCTTGAAGACTTTGAGTAAATCACCCTTTAATCTTCTAAATTTTAGAGAAAGTGGGTCTACTTTTTGTAATCTGTCCTCATAATTTAGCCCTTGAAGAACAGGTATCATTCTTGTAAACCTACGTTGTACTCCCTCCAAGGGCAATATGTCCTTCCTAAGAGTGATGCCCAGATCTGCTCACAATACTCCAAGTTGAGTCTAACTATTGCCATAGCCTAGGCAGCATCTGCCTTGTAGGTAAAGGTGTATCTGCAATGGATACTTCTACCAAGCAGGCAGCTTCTTGTATAAATGCTCAGTCTAGTGTCACACAAACGTCATGCCCGAAGCAGAGATCACAATCTCTTCCAGTGTCTAGGGGAATCGGACCACTATCTTTCAGGGCTTCAGTTATTCAACTGATACCATGTTCAGTCAACAAATTTATTATTGTTTTATCATGTAAACAGTGAAATGGCAGCAGAGAATCCAGCTGGACCTTTTTCACATTTAGCAATTCCAATGTTCCAATGTCTGATTTCCCATGAATCAAATGTCTTGTACTGAGCATAGCATTCACATGATGATGATGCCAGAACCAGCATGCCCTTTGTCAGCCCTTTAAAAACGTTTTGTGCAGCTACACAAGAGGTACGGTCTACAGCTGGCTCATATAGGGATGTACTTTCTTGTTGCAATACACACCTGCTATTAAAAGTAACACTTAGGAGGAATATTAAATCCGGGTGAAGAGTTCCAATATCATTCATTGGTACCAAGGGGCAGCATGGTGGTAGGAGGCACAAGGTTTACACGCACAGTAGATGTTAAATAAAACTATGGTTGTACTGGAGTTGTAGAGGCAAACATTGGTTTTGGCAAGGCTTCAAAGTGACTTCAATGAAGTGGCATGAAGGAGAGATGTGTGAGCTGATGCACACAGAGTAAGATTTGTATTCATTTCTTTATGGTGGCAAGAGAAGACTTTTCTACTGTGAGCCAATACAGTTGTCAAGAAAAGATCTCTCATATCAAATTGGCGTGGCTGTTTTTCAGTTGAAAACAGGTATTCATCAATGTCCTTGGAGACAGTAAGGACTGCAGATGCTGGAAGCTAGAGTCAATAAAGGTGCAGCTGGAAAAGCACAGCAGGTCAGACAGCATCCAAAGAGAAGTAAAGTCAACATTTCAGGCTGAAACCTTTCGTCAGGACTCCTGAAGAAGACTTTCAGCTGGAAATGTTAACTTTGCTGCTCCTCAGATGCTGTCTGACCTGCTGTGCTTTTCCGGCTTCACATTTATTGATTCATCAAAGTCTTCATCACATTTCTGTTTGCCTTCATAATCCCTCAATGCCCACCACAAGACATCCTCAACACAAAGTTAACCAGTAAAAGATCGATATCTGAGACAACAAGGTGTAGAGCTGGTTGAACACCGCAGGCCAAGCAGCATCAGAGGAGCAGAAAAGCTGACGTTTCGAGTCTAGATTTCTGAAGAAGGGTCTAGACCGGAAATGTCAGCTTTCCTGCTTCTTTAATGCTGCTTGGCCTGCTGTGTTCATCCAGCTCTACACCTTGTTGTCTCAGATTCTCCAGCATCAGCAGTTCCTACTATCTCTGCAACAAAGATAGATATCTAGATCCTTGAGATTGTAGTTAGTCTGTCCTATCAATCCATTCCATACACCAGGAGCATAGCCTTAAAAGCTAAGAATGTCTAACCTACAATAACTGGTGACTTCCTAGAGCAGTGATTTGCTGATGTTCCAGAATATTACAAAAGCTATAATGACCTAAACTCTTGAAACCTGCTGGTAATAAAGGTTTTGAATCCTCTCCAGCCTCAATCCCAATGGAAATAATTTGAAGATGAACAAAAGACAAAAATGGTCAACAGAAAAGAGTTTCAATGAGGCTTATATCTTAGACATTGCATGAGGTAGAGTGGAAGAACCCTTTTGCACACTGCAATGACTGTCATAGATATGAAAAGAGCTGCCTCAGGAATCTCAATGAATCTGCCACTAATAAATTGCTTGGTCGTTACCTCTGCAGCAAAATGAAGGAAATAAGTGTGGCTGGGTCTACGTGCCTTTAGGTACTGAAAGCAGTGAACAAATACCCTCAGGTGTTGTTGGGACTGCAGATTGTGACCCCCAATAATTAATTTAATTTAATTCTTGCAGACCTTTGGAAACTGCCAGTAGGAGTGCAATCCACCCCCTTCGCCCATATTCACTGCAACTTTTACAGTAATTGACAAGACATCTGGAAAGTGAGGCTCAATGATCTGAAGGCATCAACAGAATGGAGAAAGGATCGAGGAATGCAAGCTACTCGTGCAGAAGTGGAAACATGCTCCCTAACAAACAAGAACACTCCACCAGAACAAAAACTGTGAGTTTGCTTTAACAATTACTTGAAAGCAGGCAAGGCTCCTTTTGAAGTCATGTATGCACCTTAATTTTCAGTTGTAGCTCAATGTGTTGCACTCTTGCTTCAGGAAGTTTTGGGTTTAAGTCTTACCCTACTGAAATTCAATTGTCAGCTGATAATTCAGTGCAGAATGGAGGAAGTGCTGTCTTTATGAATGATGCATTAAACAGAGGCCCTCTCTATCTTCTTAGATGGATGTAGGACCAATGTGATGAAGTGCCAGGAAAATCTCACTGGTATACTAACAGAAGGTGCTGGAGAAACTTAGCAGCAACTGCGGAACGAGAAACAGAATTAACATGTCAACTGTCGAAAGAGAAACAGCGTTTGGGGAGGCAATGGCCCAGTGGCATTATTGCTAGACTGAGAAAATCAATTAATGTTCTGAGGAGCCAGGTTCAAATCTTGCAGATGGTGGAATTTGAATTCATGACCATGAAGCCATTGCCAATTGTCAGAAAAACTTATCTAGTTCACTAACGCCCTTCAGGGAATGAAATCTGCAATGCTCACCTGGTCTGGCCGACATGTGACTCCAGACCCACAGCAATGTGGTTGACTCTCAATTGCCCTCTGAAATGGCCTAGCAAGCCACTCAGCTATACGAATTACGATTAAGTTATAAAACTGGAAGGACCTCCAGGTTTCAACCAAGTCACCTGAAAAGACAACAGCAGTAACAGTCTGTCATCCCTGCAATGTCCTCCTTACTAACATCTTATGTTAATAGGCTAGTGCCAAAATATGGAGAGCTGTCCCATAGAGTAGTCAAGCAACAGCCTGACATAGTCGTACTCAGAATCATACTTACAGACACTGTCCCCAGCATCAGCATCACCATCCCTGGATATATCCCATCCCACAGCAGGACAGACCCTGTGAAGTCTCATGGCTTCACACTAAACATGGACAATGAAAGCTTCTCAGTATCATGTACTGTCCTTTCTTGGCTGCTGGCTCAGTAGTCTCCCATGTTGAACATCACTTGGAGGAAGCACTGAAGGTGGCAAGGGCACAAAATGCATCTTGTGGGGGGATTTCAATCCACCACGAAGTGTGGCTCAGCAGCAGTAGTACTGATGGGGCTGGTTGACTCCTAAAGGACATAGTTGCTAGACTGGATCTGTGGCAGGTGGTGAGGGCACCAACAAGAGGGAAAAACATACTTGACCTCATCCTTACCAATTTGTCAGCTGCAGTTGCATCTGTCCATGACAGAGTTGTTAAGAGTGACCAGCACACAGTCTTTGTGGAGATGAAGTCCTGTCTTCACATTGGGAATAATCTCCATCATGTTGTGTGGCACTATCACCGTGTTAAATGGGACAGACTTCGCCCAAATCTAGCAACTCAAGACTGAGCATCCATGAGGGACTGTATATCATCAACAGCAGCAGAATTGTAATCCAGTTTGTTTAGCTGGTTCATCAATGACCTTCCTTCCATTATAAGGTTAGAATTGGGGTTGCTTGCTAGTGAAAGCACAATGTGCAGCACAATTCACGATGCCCCAGATACTGAAGCAGTCCATGTTTAAATGCAGCAAGATCTGGACAATATTTATCCTTGAACTGACAAGTGGCAAGTAATATTTGCAACATACACATGCCAGGCAATGATTATTTCTAACAAGAGACAATCTAACCACTGCCCCTCGATATTCAATTCTGTTGCCATCACTGAATCTCCCACTATTAACATTCTTATGGGTTACTGTTGACTAGAAACTCAACTGGACTCATCATATAAATACAATGACTACAAGAATAGGTCAGAGGCTAGGCATTCTGCAGTGAGTAACCCACCTCCTGACTGCCCAAAGCTTGTCCACCTTACACCATCCAGGACAAAGCACCCTGTTTAATTGGCAACAAATCCACAAGCATTTGCTCCCTCCACCACCGACGCCTGGTAGCTGCAGTGTATACTATCTACAAGATGCACTGTAGAAATTATTGGACAGCACCTTCCAAATCAATGACCACTTCTGTCTAGAAGGATAAGGGCAGCAGATACATGGGAACCCACCACATGCATGTTCCCCTCCAAGCCACTCAGCATCCTGACTTGGAAATATATTGCCGTTCCTTCAGTGTTGCTGGAATTCCCTCTCTAATGGCATTGTGGGTCAACCTCCAGCACATGGACTGCAACAGTTCAAGAAGGCAGCTCAACGCCAACTTGTCCAGGACAATTATGGACGGGCAATAAATGCTGACCATCCAGTGACGTCTATATCCCACAAGTGAATAAAAACTTTAATGTTTCATCTGTTGAAAGAGAAAGAGTTCATATTTTGAGTTCAATATGACTCTTGTGTTCTGAAGAAGAGTCTTGTCGGACTCAAAATGTTAACTGTTTTCTTTCTCCAAGGATTATTTTTTCTTTTTTATTCATTCATGGGATGAGGATGTTGCTGTCTAGGCCAACATTTATTGCCCAAGGGCAGTTATGACTCAACCACATTGCTGAGGGTCTGGAGTCTCACATGTAGGTCAGACTAGGTAAGGAGGCAGAGATAGTGGGAACTGCAGATGCTGGAGAATCCGAGACAACAAGGTGCAGGGCTGGATGAACACAGCAGGCCAAGCAGCAT
>NC_063334.1:102216377-102227369 GCF_021869965.1 Rhincodon typus
ATGCTGCTTGGCCTGCTGTGTTCATCCAGCCCTGCACCTTGTTGTCTAGGTAAGGAGGCAGTTCCTTTCCCTAAAGGACATTAGTGAAACAGATGGGTTTTTCCTGACAATCGGCAATGGATTCATGGTCATTATTAGGCTCTTTATTCCAGACATTTATTGAATTCGAATTCAACCAATTACCATGGTGGGATTCAAACTCAAATCCCCAGAATATTATCTGGATTAACAGCCCAGTGATAATACCATGAGGCCATTGCCTCCCCAACAATCTGCTGTCAGAATTGCTGAGATTCTCCAGAACTTTCTATCTTTATTTCAAATTTTCAGCAATCACAATACATTGGTCACAGAAGGTAAACATTCTATCAAACTATTTGATTTATTTGATGCGTTTATTTATTGTCACGTGTATTTTGTTACAAATACAGTGAAAAGTGTTGTGTAGTGTTGCTACTATCCAGTGCCATCTTAAAACACAGAAAAATAAACCAAAACACAGAATATAAAGGCAGAAAAGTTTTTAAAAAAAAAAGTGTCAACTTTACAGTCCTTTTTAAGTGCTCCGCCATGGGCCATGGGCCTGGTGGCCAGGCATGAGGCCGCTTCACTGCGCCGTCAGTACTGGAATGTAAGTTGCGACTCTTCTGCACCATCTCACCCTCACCAGCGCCCTTGCCACTATGTCCTTGCTGGACCTTACCAATGCAGATGCCACCGATGATGCTGGACACTGCACTAGCCCAAACATGACTCCGCCACCGCCATGTGTCCTCTTCAGGCCCACCTTGCTGATGCAGCCGCTACCAATCCTACCAGGTCTTGTGTTGAGCCCAAACCCGCCCCCTGTCGCTGCCTCTATGAATGTGCAATAGAGGCAGACACAGATGCCACCGTGAACTCAAGCTCACCTCTGCCTCAGTAGCCGTGAGTTCGCACTAGAAACTCCTTGCCAGTTCAGAAGCCACTAGGAACCTAAACTTCACCTCCGACACCGCTGCCATGAGTCTACGCTGGGCTCACTGCCGCCGATGCTGTTGCCGCAACTGAGCTCTTCAACAAGAGATAAGTAAAATAAAAGAGAAAAAAAAGAAATGAAAAGCAAAAAGAGAGAGAAACAAAAAGAAAAGCAGATGGAGCGGACGAGCTCTGGGTTCAGAAGACCTACTCTACCGTCAAGTACACAAAGTCCACAATTTACCTGTCAGGCCATCGGAAAACACAAACCAGCTTTTTGTACATAACAAGAACTACTATTTATGACCAATAAATAGGTTTCGATGACAGATAAGCAACTATGAACTGTTCAGTTATAAATCTATTCGTTAAAATTCTAAACCCCATTCTAAAAACACAAACACACACCTACAAACAGACAAAAAAAGACATTGTTATGGGTAGAGTAAAAGAGATGGGAAGCTATTCAATCACCCCTGTCCACATGATTCGTTGAACATAGAACAGTACAGCACAGTACAGGCCCTTCGGCCCACGATGTTGTGCCGACCTATTATCCTACTAAGATCAAATTACCCTGCATACCCTGTATTTTACTATCCTCTATGTGCCTATCCAAGAGTCGCTTAAAAGTCTCTAAAGTATCTGAGATGACCCTTTTTGCTTGCCAGCTTTTTCTGTCCTTCAACTTCCCTTCTCCTATTTTTTTTTCAATTCCTTGCAGGAGACACATGTGATTTGTCCACTAACTGCAATCATCTCTTTGTGTTTGTTAAAGCTCCCAGCCTACAGCAAATATTGAGGAAAAATATACTGGGCTTTCTCCAGGCTTTAAGTATTTTACTGAAGAGAAAGACACACCATCTGCCCTGACAGCATTCTGAAGGCTTCTGACAGTATCATTCACACTCTCAAGCTGTTCAGTGCCCCCGGAGACAGATTGTTGTGTCAGGCTGAAGGCGTTTCGGCATCCACATCTGGTCACAATTCTATAAACCGATCAGCAACCTAATCTCACTTTGTACACACCCCCTAATGCCAGCCCATCAATAAACAACCTCCCCAATGCTTGAATAAAGCAGCAGTGTAAAAATGTCTTACAATGTAGTTCAATAACTTGCTCTCAAAAAGTGCTGTAATCCCTTCCACAATTCTTGGTTTTCTTAAAACAGTCCTTCTCCCATTTCGGTTCACAATCAAAAATACAAGATATACAGTTTTTACAGATGATTGGTTGCTCATCTGCAGGGGATTGTAGTGGCAGTCTATTGTGTCCTGGAGTAAGTGGTCAGTTCAAGTCTGAGCTTGAGCTTCATTGTAGTAGGTTGCTGAGGGAATGATCATTATGATAGAAGGCAATTGCAGAAGGTAGGGTAGGACCTCATTACTAATGGGAGGGAACCGGAGGTCTCAAAGGGTCTATCAAGCAGGTCCATCAAGGACATAGAAGCACACAGAGCCATAGATTCAGGGGTCAAATGGGCAAGTTAATAGTGATATGAAAGGGGATAACCAAAATAGACGAAGCTAAGAAGGGTCTTCTGGCCAAGGGAACAGCAACACCAAAGAGAACATCAAGAATGGGGAGAAATTGATGGGTCACAGGCTGGGAATGCAGGTCACTAACACGACTACAGAAGTTGGAACCGCATCATATAGGATCGAGAGTCAATTGCACAATTCCTTAACAAACTGGCTAGAAATGCATGCAAAGTGGTAAGACTAATTTACAGTTTATTTCTACATGGGGTAGAGGTTGAACATTTTTTTTAAGGCCTTGCAAGGGACGATTGCAGTGATCATGCTTCACTGATAAAGCAATATCATCCATTTGCTTTCAATACTCTCTTCATCTGGAGAGCAGTAATTATCAAAAAATGCAAATAACAAGTTATGGCCTTGAACAATCATGAGCATTACATTGTGATGACTGTTTACCTCCTTATGCAAGCTCAACAAAAAACAAAGGATAAAGTCGCCATTGTCCTGTAACCAGAGCAACCCCAGGCAGCCACAGGGAGAATGTATAAACTCCACATTTACAGTCACCCGAGGCTGGAATCAAACCCGGGTCCCTGGCGCTGTGAGGCAGCAGTGCTAACCACTAAGCCACTGTGCTGCAACATCTCGGGTGAGGGGAAAAGGTTGAGAAGGATAATCCTTCTTGGTAATGTCAGCTCGTGTGGGAATTGAATCCAAGCTGTTGGTATTACTCAACATTGTAAAGCAATTGTCCAGCCGACTGAGCTAAACAAGCCCCCTTACATTGTAATAAGGAACTTCAAAGCAGAATTTGATGTTTCCATTGGGCAATCACAATCTACAGCAGGCCATTTGAAGACAACACATAACAGCTTCCATATCCTGACAGAGAAAAGTAAGTCTGCATGGATATGGACTATGATGTAGAAGGAACGTTTTATAGGGAGTGCATTTCATAGTGCTTGCTGCCAGGAGTCTATTACCAGTGGAACATAAATATTTTTTGTTGTCCAACATGTATTTGTTATTTCACACACCTCAGAGCTCCTCATTGAGGCATGATGATGGCCATCTGGGACATCCTCCCTGTGTGAGGGCAGCACGTTCAACTTGATTGTTATGTATGTGATGGTTCAGATGTCCCTTCAATAACAATGCGTGATCACCTTGACTTTCCTCACAGGTTATCTGCTCACGGAGCTGAAATGTCTCATTCTATGTGTGCCTTTCTTGTGACTTTGCTCTTAATGAGAAGGCAATGGAAAAGAAGACAGTGGAAACAAGAGTTTCAGCAAACCCAACAAGGACTGTAATTAGAGACAAAAAAAACTGCACATGCTGGAATCCAAGGTAGGCAAACAGGAGGCTGGAAGAACACAGCAGGCCAGGCAGCATCTGGAGGAAAGGAACAGTCAACGTTTCGGGTATTACCCTTCTTTAGTAATTACCAGTGGCTGCAGCACAGCCTCCAGAGGGAGCAACAGTTGGACAAGATTCACCAACAAGCCACAGAAGAATGATGAGAACCAGAATTTGATGGCTTTGTTGCAGCCATCTGCAAACATTTATACCGCTATGCCGCCAAAAATCAAAGATATTTCAATCCATCCTCACAGAGATTAAGGACATTCCAATCAATTTTCTCAGAGCTATGCCAGCTGCCAACAAAGACTGTGTGGCAATTAGTGGCCATCAAGGCCACATCTGTCTTTAATCTTTATGCCAGCTGCACATTTCAGAGACCAACTGGGGGCCTCTGGCATCTCTCAATCCTCCACTTAATAGTGCATCCCAGTCTTCCTGTTGCTACGTGTACCAGAGTGCATCTCTTCATTATCTTCAACTTTGACTGAGTCGCCAGCAAGAGAAACATGGTTCTTCACCATCATGGATTGAGTGCCCCCATGTTGCTTTAAAAGCGCCCTATCACCAACCAACAATATTTGTGAACAGGAAAGGATTAGACTCCCTTAACTTTCAACTATTTATGAACACGGAATCCAGATTTTGGCGGTCAGCTCCAGATATCTGGGTGTTACCATGACTTGTATGTACTGAAGCACTCACAGGTTCCTGCCACTTTCCAAGATCCTCAACCCACACAGGACGGTGACTTGGAGACAAGGGCACGCCCCACCGAACCTGGCTTGTGAAAACTTTAATAAAATCCACAGACTGACACAGAACAGTTACAATTCTGCACACACCTCTGTTAGAGCTTTAGTGGAATTGATCATAGGTCTCCTGAAGATGAGCTTTTGATGCCTGGATCACTCCTGTGGGCCTTTGCAGTGTAGCTCAGAGATGGTGCCCCATTTCATTGCTGAATGCTGTGCCCTTCACAATTTGATCCAACAAAGGAGGGATGGATGTAGATGAAATAAGGGAACAAGAGCGCTCCTCTGAGGATGAAGATGAGGTTGTGGGTCAGGACATTAACCAGGAGGGTTGTCCACAAGAGGTAGCTGAGCAATGTTTCAGAGAACCCAAGTGGCCAGAGGAAACCTTATTGTCAGCTGCTTCCAGCATGATTGAGCTGAGTTCAGACTTTGTTTAAATGTTTTCATAAATACTGTACATTGCACACCTGGCAGGCAGCCCCCACTTAGTGTAAAGGACATAAACAACTTGTTGGCTTGGCATTTGTCACTTTTTGTCTTGCAGAATAATTGTTACATTATTCATGTTAATGTGTGAATTATATCTTCAGACGCACTAACATTAAAGTAGCCTAACCTTCTCTGCACCACCATTAAAGAAAAAGCAGCAGCAAGACAGTGTACCTACTTTATATTGTGCTGATGATTTGTAGTTCTGTAATCATCTATGAGGATACGATATATGAGTTATGTGTGGTCTAGTCCCTCATGATAGCCACCAAATTGGTTCTTTTGACTCCCCTGACATCAGTATGCCTTTGATGCTTCATTGAAACACTCAAAACTAGAAAATAGGAACAAGAGTAGACTGTTCGGCCCCTCATGCCTGCTCTACCATTCAATTTGATTATGGCTGATCTTGCAACTCAGCACCCTGTTCCTACATTCGCCCCATACCTTTTGATCCCTTTAGCCCCAAGAACCACATCTGATTCCTTCTTGAAAACATTCAAAGTTTTAACCTGAACCGCGTTCTGTAGCAGAGAATTCCACAGGCTCACCACTCTCTTGGTGAAGATCATCTCCATCCTGAATTGCCGACCTTCCGTCCTTAGACATATCCTGGCTCCAAACTTCCTGGCCATTGGGAACATCCTTCCTGTCTTTACCCTGTTTAGTCATGTTAACTTTATAGGTTTCCATGAGATTGCCCCCCTCCACCATTCATGTAAACTCCAGTGACTATAGTCCTAACCGATTCAATCCCTCTTCAGCTTGTTATCACAGGATATAGTCCGGTTAAACAGCTTTGCACTCTCTCAATAACCAAAATTTCTTCCTCCGATAAGGAGACCAAAACTGAACACAATACTCCAGGTGTGGTCCCACCAAGACCCTGTACAATTGCAGCAGGATATTCCTGCTCCTATACTCGATTCTTCTTGCTATGAAGAACAACATACCATTTCCATTCTTCACTGCCTGCTGCACTTGTATGCTTATTCTAGTGATTGGTGTACAAGGAGTCCCATGTCTCATTGCACCTCCCTCTTTCCAAATTCATTGTTATTCAGATAATAATCTGCCTCCTGCTTTTGTCACTAAAACAGATAACATCATATTTATCCATATTATACTTCATCTGCCATGCATTTGCCCCCTCATTCAACTTATCCAAATCACACAGAAGCATCTTTGCATCCTCTTTGCAGTTCTCTCTCCCACCCAGCTTTGTGGCATCTGCAAACTTGGAGATATTGCATTTAGTTGCCCCATTCAAATCATTAACATATATTGTGAATAGCTAGGATCCAAATTCTGATCCCTGCGGTACCCCATCAATCACTAACTGCCATTGGATAAAGACCCACTTATTCCCATTCTTTCTTGCCTATCTGCTAAGCAGTTCTCTGTCCATATCCCCAATCCCATGCACTTTATTTTTTCATTCTAATCTGTTACGTGGGACTTTATTGAAAACCTCCTGAAAGTCCAAGTAAATCATTTCTGTTGGCTCCCCTTTATCAATTCTTTGAGTTAAATCCTCAAAAATTCGATTAGATTTGACAAGCATGATTTTTGTAAAATCAATGCTGATTCTGTCAAGTACTGTTACTGTTTTCCAAGCAATCTGCTATTAAATCTTCAATAAGGGACACTAGCATTTCCCCCACTGTATTAGTTAACCCGATGATATTTTACAACAATTGTCACCATTAGGCTAGATTTTTATTGAATTAAAATTTCACTATCTACCCATGTCCCCTGAACATTAACCTGAAGCTCTGGAATATGTGCCTAGTGACACTAAAACTACACCACTGCCTCTTGTTCAGATATGTGTGAGTTTTCAATATAGCAGTGCATGACAGCATAGTCATTATTGAGGAAATAAATCAAGTTTAAAGTTTAGAGATAGTAGGAACTGCCGATGCTGGACAATCTGAGATAACAAGGTGTAGAGCTGGATGAACGCAGCAGGCCAAGCAGCATCAGAGGAGCAGGAATGCTGACGTTTTGGGTCGTTCATCCAGCTCTACACCTTGTTATCTAAGTTTAAAGTTTACAAGTTCAGAGGTTTAAAGACAACATTTACACAGAGTATAGCCAACAGCAGAATTGTTTACCAGGAAACACATTAAGGCCAATACGTTGGATCCATTTAGATAAGCCAGCGATGCTGTAACGAGAAGACGGTAGTGTCAGTATCTGGAAAAATAAGAGTGGTGGTTGAGCAGTAAAGCTGCTTTCATTGAAAGAGACCTTTTGATCTTAATGATGTGCACAATCGTTGTAGCAGATCTACAGTACTAACATTCATATGATATATTTCACTCAAATTCTTGAATAATATTAGTTGTGATTCAGCTCAAAGTGCAATTAGTTATGTAAGCTATTTATAGACATTTATTATGCAACTTACTGTTACCTTTCTTGATGATGTGAGCTACATTTTAGTGGTTCCTTGCACTCATTAAGTTAACAGAAGTAGGTTAACTGAAGCAAAATTAGAACTAACAAATCTCATTATACTGGCTGGATACATTAACTCACTGCAAAAGGCTCAGTTTAGTGCACTCACAATAAATATAAAATGGGCTGTGCCAAACATGTCAAGATGGAACAAACACGTAAAGAACATTACTCCTGTGTGACGTCTTGCTGATTTTGGAAATGCCTACAAAAGGTGTTAATAGTCCTTGTGGGTGAGAGGAATAGTCCTTCACAGCTGAGATAGATGGGTTCTTGATCTGTAAGGGAATCAAGGACTATTGAGCAAGGTGAGGAAAGTGGACATGAATATCGGATCAGTTGTGATCCTGTTGAACAGCAGTCCAGGCTTAAGAGACTGAATGGCCCTCTCCTGTTCCTATTTCTTATGGTCTAATGGTTTTACTCTCTCTCTACTTTTCTGTTCTTCATTGGCAGAGCTTCAAATTTGAACATGATTTGGAAGAAGGATTTCAGAAGCTGTAGAAACTCCATTGTATAAGGGGATAGTGGACCTGTCTGAACTTACAAACCACCCATCCATTCTGGGATCATATGCAGCAGAACCAAACTCTGGTTTATTGAAGGTGCAAAGATACTTCTGCTGACTTTGTCCTCCTTTCCCTGAATGAAAAAAAGGATTTGCATTTGTCTAATGCACTTCACAACCTCAAGACACCCCACAGAACTTCACATGACATGAAGAAATGCATTTTGTATGTGGGAAGTGTTGCCAATTTGAAGATAAGTTTCCATAAATTTCAAACAAATGTGGGTTAATGATGTTTGTTGAAGGGTATTCATTCATTAATATCAATAAGAGTTCTGCTTCTGATCCGTAACAGATGATATTTGCCAGCATAGTTCTAAAGTCAAGAGACCAGTGGTTTAACAGAGATTTGATATTGGTCTCATGTCATAAACATATGGTCCCTGTCACACCTCCATAGGTAGCATAGCAGGATCAAATTTGTCCATTTACTTCATCAGTGGTGGCTGGCCGTCAGCTAAATTGTGAGGAAGGTGTTGGTTTGGGGAATGGGGCAAGGAACTAGCATGGATGGGACGAGTTCATTTTTAAGTAGGTTCTTAAAACCGGCCTTTTCATTGGATGACTGCAGGTTAAGCCAAAGCAACTCTGCAAAGTGCTGTCCAATTTCTCAAAGGTGTTCTTAAGCAAGCGACAGCTGTTTTTAACGCACAAGTGGCCTAATGATGTGCAGTGAAATTATATGTAATGGATGCTGTACCTGTATTTTGGCTTCAAACAACAAGGTAAGAAAAGTGAAGTCGCTGTTGTCTTACCAGATCATAGGGCTGCTCTTTCATTAGAGAGAGATGACCGGTGGTGTTTTAACCTGAGGAAAGTGGAGCGATTGAGAAAGATAACCCTTCACGGTAACCTCAGCCCATGTAGGAACTGAGCCCATGCTGTTGGCACCAGTCTGTATTGTAAACCAGTCTTCAGGTCAAAAAAACCCCTTGTGACGAGATAAGTACATTAATAATCACGCAATGTAATTTAAAAGATATAAATAGATCATTTTACTATTGAGATATCAAGGTGACTGTGAATCCTTGAATATTTCTAAGGCAGCGATAGATAGATTCTTGTTAAGAAAGGGGTGAAAGTTTATTGGGGTAGATAGGAATTTGGATTTGAGGTTATATTTAGATCAGCCATGATCTCACGGAATGGCACAGTGGTCTAGAGGGGCTGAATGGCCTACTCCTGTTGCTGATCCATGTGTTTGTATGTTTATATGAGAACCTATAGTAGTGACACTAAAGACAAACAAAGTAAAGGTAAATCTGAAACATTGCTATAAACAGACACAAGGTTGTCCTGCATTCACCAAACTTTGAAAGGCAACACCAGTTTATATAGCATGAGATGAGAGCATTGATTAGTTGGACCATGGTTAGCATGGAGATACAGTAGGATCTGTTAACTGTTAATCTTAGATAGCTGCTTAACCTCATAACAGGAGGTAGACTCTAAACTGGTGGACTCAAGATCACTCCATCCTGCTTGATAATGGTTACCTTCGTCAAATCATAACTTGCTGTATATCACACAAAAACTCATGAAAGAGAGTATATACACCAGGTTTGACCCTGTCAGGTGTACTCTCTATCTTAGATTACAGTGTTAGGGGGCAGGTGTCTGAAACCTTTGAGCAACAAATGAAGTTAGCTCTCTTACACTGTTGCTTGCAGTAAACATACAATTGTTATGCTGCCATTAAGCCAAAAAAACGTTCTGTCTACCACACAAATGAGTCATGTGTGGTATGAGTGCCAGCTATGTAGGCCATAAATCTCAACAACTGTGGACTGTATTAAACAGTACAGAGGGCACTGTGCTGACCAAATCCAAGAAATTAACACCCTCTTCTTATGATGTATAAATTGATGATCCCTTTCACAGTTTGGTTTCTTGTGCCAGGCATGATGAATGCAAGATGGAAACTTTTGACTTCATGTTTCTTTTTAGCAATGTTTAAGTTCTGTACTGCTAAGCAATTACAAGTTAAATCATGGGCTAGTGACACTGGATTTGATCCTGAAAATCCTTTAGAAAGGGGATGTGTTGCTAAAAGTGCCCACCAGATGATCCACCACAGAGCCCACCAAAATTCAAGGAGTTAGGCCTGAAATATTATCTACTTGGCAATTGTGTGTGTTCACCATTAGATACAGTAGACAATATCTGAGCAAGAAGGCCTCCAGTCATAATTTGGGATGGGGGAGTTCACATCACAGCCCCCAAAAATGAACATTTTCATAAAATCATAGAATTCATAGATGAGGTCTTTAAGTTCATTGAAGTTGCACTGACAAAAGACTACTCTAAACCTACAATAGTCTCACTATTGTAAGATATTGTATTATGATCCTCTTTACTAACTCACTCACAATCGCTCTATGTTTACTATACTGTATTTCCATTCATTCATTAATAAAACCAATTTTTGTAGTGTATTTTACTCTTACAAGATAAACCAAATTAACCATCCCTTCCTTGGCTGCCAACCCATTACTGTTTCTTTACACCTTTCAATTCTTATTGGCCCCTTACTGCAAGCAATGTTTAGACCTGTTTCTGTATCAAAAGCTACCACTGAATAAGTGTTAATCCTGTAACCTACTCAAAACAATGCCATCCCTGCCATCGTGTCTCCATAACCCACTCAAAACTATGGAAAGGTTATAATATTAATTAGCCCTTTGTAACCATCTTTCTGGATCTGAATAGGCTACAGGACATCAAACAGTTTCCTGCACCAACATGTGCCTACTGTCTACTGCTTTTCTCTCTTGGAAATTTCCTTATACACTACCTATTTCTATGACACTGTACTATCTATTTTTAACTTTTATTTAGGACTACCATCTTGTACTAATGTATGAATTTATACTTTTTAAATACATATTAAATGGGGTCACTGCCCCTTTTGAG
>NC_063334.1:102227869-102252869 GCF_021869965.1 Rhincodon typus
TGTTTGGGGGAGGGGGATTGGGGATGTTGGAGCTAGGGCGGATAATTGGATTTGTAATTCCTTGGAATTCTCTCACCCCAGAAGGTTCTTCATTGAAAATATCGAAGGCTGGGATAGTCAAGGGATATTTGGAGTGAGCAGGAGAGTGCAATTAAAGCAGCCGCGACCACATTGGATGGGAGAGCAGGCTGAAAAGGACCGAATGGTCTTCTTCCACTTTTTAAAAAATCTGATAAGGAAAATGCCGGATGAAGAAATGGAGTAAGGGGAACAAAGAACATTACAGCACAGGAACAGGCCCTTTGGTCCACCAAGACTATGCCAATACATGACACCATGAATGTTTAAATCAAAGATTAAGTAGATCATGAAGGATGTGAGGGTAGAACAACTGTCAAGTGGAGATTTTGACAGAAATGCAGTAGTCAGGAAAGAAGTGTTCTGAAACTCCTTTTTCATGGACAGGTAGGGGCCAAATGAAAAATTATTAAAAATCATAGGGACATAGGAAACAGGAGGGGGGCCATTCAGCTCATCAAGCCTGTTTTGCCATTTGAACAAATCATGGCAGCTTAGCTACCACTTCACTTGTTTTTCACCACAATCTCTACACCCCCTCAACTCTTTGGTATTCAGAAATCTATTCATATTTTATCTTGAGGCTGCTGAAGGATTGAGCTTCCACATCCGAGGTAGAGAATTACACAGATTCACCAGCCTCTGAGTGAAACATTTCTCCTCATCTCAGTCTTAAATGGTCTGCCTCTCATTCTGAGCCTGTGCCTCCTTGCTCTACATACTATAGCCAGGAGAAATGTCCACTCGCTCATAGAACATAGAACATTACAGCGCAGTACAGGCCCTTCGGCCCTCGATGTTGCGCCGACCTGTGAAACCAATCTGAAGCCCATCTAACCTAAACTATTCCATTATCATCCATATGTTTATCCAATGACCATTTAAATGCCCTTAACGTTGGCGAGTCTACTACTTTTGCAGGCAGGGCATTTCACACCCTTACTACTCTCTGAGTAAAGAACCTACCTCTGACATCTGTCCTATATCTATCACCCCTCAATTTAAAGCTATGTCCCCTCGTGCTAGCCATCACCATCTGAGGAAAAAGGCTCCCACTGTCCACCCTATCTAATCCTCTGATCATCTTGTATGTCTCTATCAAGTCACCTCTTAATCTTCTTCTCTCTAACGAAAACAGCCTCAAGACCCTCAGCCTTTCCTCATAAGACCTTCCCTCCATACCAGGCAACATCCTGGTAAATCTCCTCTGCACCCTTTCCAATGCTTCCACATCCTTCCTATAATGCGGTGACCAGAACTGTATGCAATACTCCAAGTGCGGCCGCACCAGAGTTTTGTACAGCTGCAACATGACCTCATGGCTCCGAAACTCAATCTCTCTACCAATAAAACCTAACATACCGTACGCCTTCTTAACAACGCTATCAACCTGGGTGGCAACTTTCAGTGATCTATGCACATGGACACCGAGATCTCTCTGCTCATCCACACTACCAAGAACCTTACCATTAGCCCAGTACTCTGTATTCCTGTTACTCCTTCCAAAGTGAATCACCTCACACTTTTCCGCATTAAACTCCATTTGCCACCTCTCAGCCCAGCTCTGCAGCTTATCTATGTCCCTCTGTAACCTGCAACATCCTTCCGCACTATCCACAACTCCACCAACTTTGGTGTCATCTGCAAATTTACTAACCCATCCTTCTACGTCCTCACCCAGGTCATTTATAAAAATGACAAACAGCAGTGGCCCCAAAACAGATCCTTGAGGTATACCACTAGTAACTGAACTCCAGGATGAACATTTCCCATCAACCACCACCCTCTGTCTTCTTACAGCTCGCCAATTTCTGATCCAAACTGCTAAATCACCCTCAATCCCATGCCTCCATATTTTCTGCAATAGCCTACCATGGGGAACCTTATCAAACGCTTTACTGAAATCCAAATACACCACATCAACCGCTTTACCCTCATCCACCTGTTTGGTCACCTTCTCAAAGAACTCAATAAGGTTTGTGAGGCACGACCTACCTGTCACAAAATCGTGTTGACTATCCCTAATCAAATTATTCCTTTCTAGATGATTATAAATCCTATCTCTTATAATCCTTTCCAACACTTTACCCACAACCGAAGTAAGGCTCACTGGTCTATAATTACCAGGGTTGTCTCTACTCCCCTTCTTGAACAAGGGGACAACATTTGCTAGTCTCCAGTCTTCTGGCACTATTCCTGAAGACAATGACGACAAAGATCAAAGCCAAAGGCTCTGCAATCTCCTCTCTAGCTTCCCAGAGAATCCTAGGATAAATCCCATCCAGCCCAGGGGACTTATCTATTTTCACACCTTCCAGAATTGCTAACACCTCCTCCTTGTGAACCTCAATCCCATCTAGTCTAATAGACTGTATCTCAGTATTCTCCTCGACAACATTATCTTTTTCCTGTGTGAATACTGACGAAAAATATTCATTTAGCACCTCTCCTATCTCTTCGGACCCCAAGCACAACTTCCCACTACTGTCCTTGACCAGCCCTAATCTTACTCTAGTCATTCTTTTATTCCTGACATACCTACAGAAAGCTTTAGGGTTTTCCTTGATCCTACCTGCTAAAGACTTCTCAGGTCCCCTCCTGGCTCTTCTTAGCTCTCTTTAGGTCCTTCCTGGCTAACTTGTCACTCTCAAGCGCCCTAACTGAGCCTTCACGCCTCATCTCTACATAAGCCTCCTTCTTCCTCTTGACAAGAGATTCAACTTCTTTAGTAAACCATAGCTCCCTCGCTCAACCACTTCCTCCCTGCCTGACAGGTACATACTTCTCAAGGACACGCAGTAGCTGTTCCTTGAACAAGCTCCACATTTCAATTGTGCCCAGCCCCTGCAGTTTCCTTCTCCATCCTATGCATCCTAAATCTTGCCTAATCACCTCATAATTGCCTTTCCCCCAGCTATAACTCTTGCCCTGCGGTATATACCTATCCCTTTCCATCGCTAAAGTAAATGTAACCGAATTATGGTCAATATCACCAAAGTGCTCACCTACCTCCAAATCTAACACCTGGCCTGGTTCATTACCCAGTACCAAATCCAATGTGGCCTCGCCTCTTGTTGGCCTATCTACATACTGTGTCAGGAAACCCTCCTGCACACATTGGACAAAAACTGACCCATCTGAAGTACTCGAACTATAGCGTTTCCAGTCAATATTTGGAAAGTTAAAGTCCCCCATAACAACTACCCTGTTACTTTCGCTCCTATCCAGAATCATCTTTGCAATCTTTTCCTCTACATCTCTGGAACTTTTCGGTGGCCTATAGAAAACTCCCAACAGGGTGACCTCTCCGGTCTACCGCTCAAGCCCTGTGAGAATCTTGTAAGCTTCATCTTCAATGCTTTGAAACTGTCAAGTGTACAGAGCCAACTTCCTCAGCTTCTCCACCTAGGACAATCCCAATGCCCCAGAGATAAGTCTGGTGAACCTCATTCCACTCCCTCTGTGGCAAATACCACATTCCTGAGATAAAGAGACCAGAACTCTATCAGGTACTTTCTCACACAGGCTCTATCCAATTGCAGCAAAACATTTTTACTCCTGTATTCAAATCTCCTTGCAAATAAAATGGTTTAGAGAACATTAAAAAATGGAGTCAGTCAACAGAAAAAGCTTAGCTCTTGAGGGAATTTTCTCGATGTAGAGAGTGAATGATATCCTTCATCAAAGGCATGGCATGACAAGAAGCATGGAAACATAAATTGGGGTAGTGTTAGCAATCATTTTATCCGAGGACTAATTAAAACAATGATTGCATTTTTCAGTTGGATGTGGTCACATGTTCCTTCTGGGCCTTGTTAGAAATGTGATTAGTCAATTGAAATCTAATTTCTCTTCTGCTTTTGGATGTGAAACATTCAATTTGGCTTTAAAGTCAGATATCTTTGCTAATGATTAAAGATTACTGGTTAGAAACATGGATTTTAGATAAGGCATTAATATATTGAGCTAAATTGAACATTGTGTGGATTTTGTGCTGGACTGAAGGCTGATTAGGACTCAGGATCAGACTTTAATTAAATATTCAATTATCACTTTTAATTAGATTTAGTCGTAGTCTCGAGATCCTTTACATATTATGAAGAAACCTCAGGGTCCTGAATAATTAATGTTTAGCATCAGACAGATCTGCAGCAGCTTACTCTCAATCTGAGTAGTCAACAGGGCCCGATTTTAACTTTGTGGCTGGTGGATGAGTTTTGAATGAATAAATCCACTATAATTATTTTGAGGAAAGTTAAAAAAACCCTGCACTTACACAGAATCTCCTTCAAGCTCCAGATGCCCCAAAGAGCTTGCATAGCTCCTGAAAGAGATTTGATCTGCTGTAATACAGGGAGGGGCATCAGTCATTTTGCACACTTAGTCCCATAAACAGAAGAGAGTTAAGTGATCACAATCAATCAGTCTCAATGATACTTCTTTTAGGTATTAACAAAAGTCAGGACACCGGGCAAACGCCGCTGCAATTCTTTGAGAAATGCAACGGGAACTTCTGTGTCCATCTACGTGGGCCTCAGCTTAGCATCGCATGTGATTTTTTTAAAACTTCATTCACGGGATGAGGGCATTGCTGGCTAGGCAGCATTTATTACCCATTTCTAATTGCCTAGGGGGCAGCTGAGTGTCAACCACATTGCTGTGGGTCTGGAGTCACATGTAGGGCAGACCAGGTAAGGATGGCGGCTTCCTTCCCTAAAGGACATCAGTGAACCAGATGGGTTTTTCTGACAATCAACAGCAGTTTCATGGTCATTATTAGATTCTTAATTCCAGTTTTTTAAAAAATTGAATTTAAATTCTACTATCTGCTATGGCAGGATTCAAACCTGGGTCCCCAGAGCATTACCTGGGTCACTGGATTAATGGTTCAGTGATAATACAATGAGGCCACTGCCTCCCTTACACCTTTTGACAGTGCAGCATTCCTCAGTACAACCAGGAATGTCGGCCTGTGTGAGGTGCTCAGGTACTAAAGTGGGACTTGAACTCTTGACCACTGACTCAGGGCAAGTGTGCTACCGTTGAGCTAAAGAACAATTTCCTTGATTAAACAGAACGCCACATTTTTAAGTCTTCCCTAACATTGACAAGTTTGCTCTCAAAAGATTAAAAAAAACCATGACCATTCTGCAGTTCCCTGCCTTTGATCAACGTTGTTAAATAACGCAGCAGATACCCAAGGAGTGTGATGCGGGACATTTGTCACCGCTGTTTTCCAACAGATCAAGGTCATTTGACACACAAGTCAAACAATAACATCAGAGGGGCACAGTGGCAATTATTAATTGTAGAAAACACTAGCAGACATTCAGCAGTGTCATCAAGTTGGGGTTTATATTAACAATGGCACATTTGCCTCAGTCAAAAAGTTGTGGTTTCACTCCAAAGATGTGGGTACATAAAGCCAGTCAGCACTGGTCATTGACTTCAGGAAGCAAGTGGAGGTCACGCTCCTATCTACATCAGTGAAGCTGAGATGGAGATGGCCAAGATCATCAAGTTCCCAGGACTGGTGATCACCAACAATCTGTCCTGGATCACCCACATTGACGTGATGGTCAAGGCGGCACAACAATGCCTCTACTTCCTCAGCAGGCTAGGGAAATTCTGCATGTCCATAAGGATTCTTAGCAACTTTTGTAGATGCACCACAGAAAGCATCCTATCTGGATACATCACAGCTTGGTATGGCAACTACTCTGCCTAGGACCGTAAGAAACTACGGAGAGTTGTGAACACAGCCCAGTCCAGGACGCAAGCCAACCTTCCTCCATTGACTCCATCTATACTTCTCACTGCCTTGGGAAGGCAGCCAACATTATCAAAGACCTCTCCCAGCCCTGTTGTAATCTCTTCCAACCTCTTCCATCAGGCAGAAGTTACAGAAGCTTAAACACACAAACCAACAGATTCAAGAACAGCTTCTTCTGTTATTAGACTTCTGAATAGACCTCTCAAATTTCATATCTAATGTTGATCTTGCTTTTTGTGCACCTTGTCTGTAGCTGTAACATTGTATTCCTTTCCCTGTTCTATCACCCTATGAACTTTACATGGTATGATCTGCCTGTACTGTACACAAAACAAAACTTTTCACTGTACCTAGGCACATGCGACAATAATAAATCAAATCAAATTCAGTGCAGTGCAGACTGTGTGCCACATTGTTGGAGGTGCGGTCCTTTAATGAGATCTTCAACCCCATTTATCCTCTCAGCTGAACGTAAAAGAATCCCCGGATCACCAGGGAATTTCCACATTGCTGTTTATAGGATCTTGCTGAGCACAAACTGGCCACTGTGTATCCCACATTGCAACACTTTGAAACCGTGTTTTTTTGCTCTCAAGGACCTTGGACGTTCCTGAAGATGTGAAAGATGTGACATAAATGGAAATCTTTCCTCCCTTGTGAGGGAGCTGTGACCAACGGCAGATTTGCTCTCATATTGTTATCATCCCTGATCAGTTATGTGTACCAACACAGCAAGACCAATTTTTCCTTGTAGTCTATCAGTGACTCTTAAGTATTTTTGACTGTGACATCTAGCTGTCTTTTCAGAGTGAGAAATACCATTGCCTATTGACATTAACAGGCCACAGGACTTGAAAGCATTCAGTAGCACAAGACTTCGTAACATCTTGAATAGCCACTGCCCTTAATTCTGCAATGAAACTAAAACCTATACCCAGTGTTAGTGCAGCAAGGTAAGGAGAGATACTTACCGTCCACAGCGAATGAAACTGAGCTCATTCTCTTTATTGTCTGCACACATTTCTAAGGAAATAGTTCAGCTGCAAATTTACAGGTGAAAGTAAAGCAGCAAAGAATTCACTTTTATACAACACTCTTCACAACCACTGCATATCTCGAAGAGTGTCATAGCCAATGAAATACACTGGACTGTAGTCATTGTTGTATTCGAAGAAACACTGCAGCCAATCTGTCCATAGCAAACTCCTCCAGGTGGCAATGTGGTAATCACCAGATAATCTTTTCTTTCATGTGATGTTGATAGATTGACATGAGCACTAGAGGTAACTCCTGGGGTCCCCTTCCAAATAAGGCCTTGAGTTTTGTTTGACATTCAACCAAGCTAACAGATGGGCCGGTTGTCAGCTTAACATCACATCCTCACCTCCAGCAGCCCTGTGCTCCTTTTGTACTGCACTAGTGTGTCAGCGTAGATGTCTGTACTCAACTCCTAGGGTGGGACTTGTACCCAGGACCTTGTGACTCAGAATGCTACCAGCTAAATCACAGTGATGCAATAGGAGGTTGGATTTTCCCACCTAGAATCAGGGTGGAATAGAGGAGGAAAGACAATAAAATGGTGCTAACTCCATTCCAAACTGTGCTGCCTTCCCAGAGGATGGACAGTGCTGCTGGTGGTGGAGTTTGGGGGAAATGGGGTAGCACACAGGAAGGTGAAGTTGCTGCCGTGTTCATTGGGTGTGTTGGGGGCCAACAGGGAACCCATTGAGAGTTTGTCTCCTGGCTATTCGGGATTTTCAAAGCCATTCAGGGGCTTCCTGCAGCTGTGAAGTGATAGTAAAGAAAGTGAAAGCTGGGGGAGGAAACAGTCAATGGGCCGGTAACCAAATTTCAATAATCAATGCTTTTCTCACCTACCCCAGCTCCATTGCCTTTGCCACTTTGAAGACTGTGCACAGTCAACATCCACAAGAACCCAGCCAGAAAGTGGCCCTAATCCCTGCCAGGCTCCATGTCCACATCACTCCACCCAACCACCAACTGGGCATCAGACCCATCGCTATGACCCTGGCCTAGTGAAAATGGTGCTTGACACAGTCTAGAGGTGCAAGTGGGATCATGACACCGGACTGGTCCCGTTTCTCAATTCCCACCTCCAGGCTCTGATGGGAGTATCAAGCTTTAGATGCAAACTTCGCTAAAGATGTGTCTAACGTTGATTATGAAGCAGATTAAATTTGTGAGAAGGAGCAAAGGACAAGCGAAACTGAATGATAGTCAGGGATAAAAGACTGTTCATACAAAAGCAAGGGAAGAAATACAACACGACATACCTTTGATAAAATGGAAAGGTCAAACAGCGTCCATGTACCAACCATGCCTGAATGAGCAAGAACAAAAATACAATTCATTTCAGTTCTGACAGGAGACACTTCATTTCTCTCTAGGTTTGGAGCTGCATAATTTTTGATGGATTGAGCTCACCATTGAATTACCGCAGAGTTAAAAGACTGAGAGCATTTGTTAAAAGTTTTCCAATTTGTTGGAAAAAAAATCCAAGTGTCAAGGAGTTGCAGTCACATTATTGATGTGATATTTCAAATTTCCTTTTCTCCAAATGTATTGATGAAGAGGAAAGGTGCTGACCCATTTATAACTGGCTGGCCACAAATAGAAGATGCTGTATTTAGCAATCATTCGACAAAATCACAGCCAATTTTTTTTAACCCTCAAGTGACCAAAGAGAGTTAAATTTCAAACAGTGCCTTGTTAGGTCAGCAGTTCACACTGAATATGGAAAAGCCAACATGGAAAAACAAAACCCTAAAGAACTCCAGATGCTGGAAATCAGAAACAAAAACAGAAATTGCTGGAAAAAAGTCAGCAGGTCTGGCAGCATCTCTGGAGAGAAATCAGAGTTAATGTTTCGGGACCAGTGATCCTTCTTCAGTTCTAAAATGTTAACTCTGCTTTCTCTCCACAGATGCTGGCTGACCTGCAAAGCTAACATGTTGCTGACCACCAGAAGAGGAGATGCAAAATACAGTATTGCTTCAAAATCTCATGACACTCACGGAGCCGTGTCTCAAACCATCTTAGAGCTGTGAGAATAAACAGCAATGGTTGACCAAGATCACAAACAACTGGGACTATTCCACCCTGTGCCTGGATTTCTATGTACTTTATAATTTCCCATTTCACATCATGAAATAAGTTCACCCAAAGACCAAAGACATCAGAAATTTTATTACAAAAATGCATAATTACTGGCATTGGAGGCAGCTCAGAGAAGGTTCACTAGGTTGATCCAAGGTATGGAGGGATCGTTTTAAGGAGAGGTCGAGTAGGTTGGGCTAGTACTTATCGGAGTTTAGAAGATTGAGAGTCGACCTTATTAAAACATACAAGATTTTTAGGAACCAAAACCAGAAACGCACCTGCTGGTCAGCTATGTGAAAAAAGCAGACTTAGCTGTTCTGATGAAGAGTCAGTGGACTCGAAATGTTAACTCTGCTTTCTCCCCACAGATGCTGTCAGACCTGTTGAGTTTCTCCAGCAATTTCTGTTTTTGTTTCAGACCTCCAGCATCCGTAATTCCTTGATTTAGTTAAGATTCCCGGGGGACCTTGACAGGGTAGATGCAGAAAGGTTGTTTCCCCTTGAGGGACCGGAGATCATAATAAGAGGTCACCCATTTATAAAGACAGAGATGAGGAAGAATTTCTTCTCTCAGAGGGGTTAATGAATCTGTGGAATTCTTGGCTGTAGAGGCTGAGTCATTAAGTACATTCAAGGATGAGATGGATTTTTAATCAGCAAAGGAATCAAGGGTTATAGGAGAAAGGTAGGAAAGTAGTATTGAAGATTATTAATCCAGCAATGATCTCATTGAATGGCAGAACAGACTTGATGGACCGAATGGCCTATTGTTGCTCCTATGTCTTATGGCATAAACGCTTGAAAGTTTGTGTTTTCAAATTCTATCTACTGTCAATCTGATATTTCTTAAACGGGTAAGAATTTGTTGAATTCTATCCTTTGAGTGAGTGCCAAATTTTAAAAGCACATTTTTAAAAATTTCCGTTCTTGTATAAGGCGGTCACTGTCACGCACACTTACGGGAAGAAAGATATCCAATGCTGCCACCTGCTGTTTGAAAGCTCCCATTTCAACCTCAGGAATGTTTGCTGAACAGACTGTCCACATAAATGATATGAGTATCACACAACACAAAAGGACACAGGGTTCTATTCATATTTGCATGAAATCTTTGGGAGAAAGAAGACTATTGAATTAAACTCCTGGCCCACTGGTTCCCTATATTCCTGCATTGCTTTCCCATTCAAATTCTCTATTGGATGTCATTTATGAATTTGCTGTACCCACTTTAAGAGGAATTGAATTCCAGATTATAACAAACGGTACTGTGAAATTATTCTCCATCTCCCCTCTGATGCTTTTCTAATGGTGCATTGTCACCAGTGCCAATGGAAATTTTTCGCCCTTTGGATCAAAATATTTCGAAGCTTTGAACAGCTGTGTTACATTCTCCTCAACTTCTCTGCTCCAAGGAGGCACTGTCAGCTTTTATGGTCATTCTTTTGTAGGATGAGTCTTTCCCACAGCTCATTGTGCTGTAAAAGTTCTCTAGTTGATTTACTGTCAGCATCCTCTTTCCTGGAATGGGTTGCTTCCTCCAGTGGAGCAGAGGGAACATCAGCTGGTCAAAAGTGGGGATGTTTGCTATTGACTGCACAATGTTCAGCACCATTCATGACACCTCAGATACTGTTGCAGTCCATCCCTAAATGTAGCAAGTCCAGGATAATATCCAGGTTTCAGCTATCAAGTAGCAAGTAACAAGTAACAACTGTGCCACACAACTACCAGCTCATGGCCATCTCCAATAAGAGTGTATCTATGCATCACTCTTTGGTATCCAATGGCATCCCTATCATTTAATCCTCAAATATCAATATCCTGGGGGTTACTGTTGACCAGAAATTGAGCTCAACGTGCATATAAATACAGTAGCTACAGTAGTAGGTCAGAGGGTAGGAGTCCTATAGTGAGTAACTTGCTTCCTGACTCCTCAAAGCCTGTCTCCCATTGACAAAACTCAAGTCAGGAGTTTGATGGTATACTCCCCACTTACCAGCAAGAGTCAAGAGGTTTGACATCATCCAGGAACAAAGCAGCCGGCCTGATTGGCATGCCATTCACAACAATCCATTCCCTCCACCACGTACTCTCAGTAGCAGCATTATGTATTATCTTCAAGATGCACTGCAGAAATTCACCAAGGATCTTTACGGCCTCTACCACCTAGAAGGACAAGGGCAGAACAAAGGTGGGAGCACAACTTCCTACAAGTTCCCTTCCAAGCCACTCACCATCCTGACGTGGGAATATATTCATTGTCGCTGGGTCATAAACCATGGAATTAACTTTGAGGGCATTTTAGGTCAACTTACAGCACATGGAGTGCAGTGATTCAAGCAGGAAGCTCACCACCACCTTCTCAAGAGTAACAAGAGATGGGCAATAAATGTTGGCCCGGTTGTGAATAAATAAACATTTGTGAAAAGCATAAAAGATGGAGTGAGATGCTCCTGATGGCGAGATAGACTTCATTCCACTTCTCATCCGATTCTGCCACATATCATTGGGTGGCTCAGTGGTTAGCACTGTTGCCTCACAGCCACTTTCTGCCTCTACTAGCATTTTACCAGTTTCTCAGAGGCTAGTCACTGCTGGCAAGAGGATGCCCTTTTGGGACACAAGTAGGGATGCATCAGCAACAATGACCTCCCCACAGAACAGGTTGATCTGTTGTCACTGATAGTTGCTCACAGAGACTTATCTGATTGGTCATTTTTCTCACAAAACCTCAATACCTGACTGAGGGAGCACAGCCATCAATGTGCACAATTGCAGATCCAGCAGTCGTCACCGATAGCGCTGATGAGCCACCAGTTTTCTGGATGGGCTGGCAGCTCTTGGGGGCTGCTCCCATCCTTAATAGTGTCCTTCACATAAAATCAGATTTGCAAGAGCGTATACAATGGAGGAGAGTAGCTAAATTAAATGTTGATTCTTTGGGGGCAATAATGAAGAAATCAGGGAGAACAGGAAAATGCTAGAATTTATGACAAAGGTTAGGCTAAATAGGGACCTGGTTATAACTCAGAAGTTGTTCACCCAAGCCACAATCTCAGGACAAGAGGCCAATCTGTTTGAACTCAGATGAAGAAATGCTTTGAAATTCTCTATCCCAAAACGTGTTGTAGTTGCTCTACCGTTCAATACGCTTAAGGTTGGTACAGTATAGACAGATTTTGAGTTTCTCGAGGAATAAAGGGACACGGGGAGCAGGCAAGAAAATTCAACCAATGACCATATTGAGACACAGTGGAGGGCTATGGGGATGTATCATTTACTCCTGTTCCTATTTATTAGGTTCCTAAACTAAGGGACACAAGCACAAGCTCATGGGTGAGATTAAAATAATCTAATTTTCTCCCTAATAGAATCAAACCAAATTATGTTTGTAAAATGCAAAATAACTTCTTTAATGATAGCCTGAATGAATATCTAGTGAAAAATTGGATTGAAGAATACAAGGTTGAACAGATGTCGAAATGATCAAGTACTTTCGGATTGACTACATAATTATGTAATAATCTCGTCCTGTTTGAGCATTGCAGATTAATACAATACCAGAATGATTTTCTAAAGTTAGGAATATATACTTCAAAATAAAGCTCCATGGATAGTCTTTAAAGTTAAACCACTGGAGAGCGCGTGGCTACAGAAACTGTATACGAAGCAGATTCCATGGGTTGATAGTTTATTGCTTTTGCTAACCTAAGCAGTTCGACCTATTTTCCCATAAAAACATCACATGAATTTTTAAAATTCTGATGCCAAAGCTCCAAAATAAAGTCACGGCTACAATCTAATTTTTAAAAAAATGCTGAGATCGCGATTGTGTTAAAATGGTTTCCCTACTCCACCTGTCAGCAATAATGCAATACCTAATGCCTCCACCGAGATTCTCAGGTGAGGACAAGCCTTGGGGACTGTTCTGAGAATTCAATTTTCACATGCACTCCCTGAACACTCCAGGGGCCTCACCCAGCAAGTCTGCAGTGAATTTTTAAGCATGGATCGGGTGGGGAGGAAGGACACTGCCTACAGGTTTTGGAATGTTTGCCATCCCTCCCCCATTTGGAGCAGATTTGTAAAATGACCACCCAGTATCACAAAGATACTTATTGATGAGGTTTTTATAATCCAAGTATCACTCTTCTCCTTAATCCAGCACTGGTTTTGGAGTGGGGTTGACAATGAAATTAAACAGAGTTGCAGCTGCTGCCCTAACATGACAGAAATAGGCCATTTGGCAAGGCTGGCCCTTGTCAGTGCTGAGGCTCCACTTGTGCATCCTCCAGAAACAATTCATAAAACCCTTGGATTCTATTCGATCATCAGGAAATAAAATGCCGATAGGGAGTGGCTTGTAAAATGTGATTTCCCATTATTCAAAGTTAAGAAAAGTTCTGTTGAAAACTCTTGAAATTTATTGCAAGCCATTAAGAAACTGCACCTCTCAAAAGGTGAATTTCTACTGAGGAAATATATGGTTTTTGCTGCTGGCCATCTTCATTTTGGAAATTTGGAAGGTTTAATGACTATTGGAACCAGAAGCAGGTTGGGGATCACCAGGAGATTTTTCTTTATTTATAATGGACTGAAATGCTCTGCTCAAATGGAAGCATATTATACAGTAACTGTTCAAAGGGAATTAGACAAGAACTTAAATGGCAGAATAGACATAATAGCTTCTACATATGTTGTAAGATCCTACGATTAAATCAAGCCTTCCTTTGCAGATATTAACTTGAATGGAGTTGAATGTCACTGGTCTAATAACTCAGACAATATTCTGGGACGTTGGTTCAGATCTCACCAAGGCAATTTGTAGAACTTAAATCAATTAATAAATCTGGAATATAAAACTTGTCTCAGTACTAGCGGCCATGACAATTATTGTTGTAAAATCCTCTTTCATTTCCTAATGTCCTTTAAAGTAGGAAGTCTGCCACCCTTGCCTGGGTTGGCCTATATGTCACTCAAGGTCAACAACAATGTAATTGACTTTAACTACATTCTAAAATGGCCTAGCAAGTTATTCAGTCTAAGAGCAATTGGGGAATGGTAACCAATGGTGGTCTTGCCATTGGCACACATATTCTATAAGAGGATTTAGATAAAAACGTTGAAACATGTTTTTCCAATATGTCACATACATTCAAGGATCAACTTTGAATAGCCGGGACCACTGATGTTGAGCTGTTAAATTTATTTTCTTAAGTTCCTTATTGTAAGCACCCTAAGATTTTCAACTGCTGCAATGAACAGACATCTTTTCATGCTGAAAAACCTTTATTTTTTGTGATATGCAAATGCATAGGTATAAATATTTCTTTTTTCATTACAATACAACAGTTAGAACATTCACAAAGCTCTGTGGTGGAAAAACAAAACACAGAAGCTGCAAACAACTTTTTTTTATTGCACATCAGACAGCATATTTCAAACCATTGCTTTAAGCATCAGTCCAACTACAGTGAGTACTCCAAGCCAACAGATACAGCACACACCTGACTTCACCTGCGCCACAACAGAACAAAAAAAAAGATTCCACACAACCCAACATTCTTCACGTGTTCAACACTTGGTTGGTACATTATTACCAAAACATAAATTGGTACATATACAAACAAAATACCTGTGAGGTTTCCAAAATGCCACACATATATTTGGCAAACATAACATTGCCATATAGTTATTTACACCTCTGATACATTTGTAAACAAGTGTTTAATACGCTTCATAACTAGCAAAGAGCACAGACAGACTTTGTTTGAAGGCTGCAGAATAGGAGATGACATCTTTATTGGGATTTTTCTCAACCAAATAATACATGCCCAAGTCCTCTTGACATTGTATATGTGATTTTGCCTGTGCATTCCTGTTTATTTCAAACAAAAACAAACACCAAACCCTGTTGTTGTCTTGCACAGAATCAGATAAATAAAGGCTTAGCAAAATTAATTTTAAAAGAATTTCATTCTACACTGACACCAATGGATCCCATTCCTTTTAGAACAAAAACAAAACCCTTTCTGTAATTTGCAGTTTCTCCTCATGAATGAAATGGTGTTATTTGAAATGTACAGAGCTACTCAATGCATTCAAACGGAATGTAAAATTTAGCCTTACCTGCTAAAAACAGCAAGCTTTTCCATAGCGACACTAATGTTCCATTTATACAGCAACTTTTATTAAATGTCACTAAGGGGGCATTGATGTGAAAAATTGTTACAGTTGAAATAACATCACCACCTTTTAACCACACAATGAACATTTATTCCTGTTACCACAGAGGGCAAGGAGTGTGTTAGATATCTTCATGGTTAAATTATGCCTGTAAATGCTTTTCCCCAAAGCTGCGTGAGCCATTTATTACATTATATTTACACAAACAAAACTTTCTACACACAATATTTCAGACATTCAAGTGATCTTGTATAAATACCCAGAACATTTCTATTGATATTATAAACAAAGCAGTTGGAGAGGTGGGGGGAGGGGAAACAAAAAAAAACCCAAACTTTTGTGAAGGTAGCAACCCGAAGACTTTAACTATTGAGAACAGGATACTGCCATGCTTATGGATGAGGGAAACCACAGTGTATTTATACCTTTTGCTATTTTGCCCTCATTTTCACTGCACTAAAACATTCCATTTGACCTGCTACGAATTCAGAGGTTGCCTGTCCTGGAAAGCTTCCTTTGAACATTGTTTCTGTTTGCTTATGTCTACTTCCAGATGGGTACCACCAGGAGAATGATGTTGCATGGAAGACAACTTTAATGGGGCATCTTTCCAAGTGTTCCCTTTCTTTACAGAACAGGATTTTGAATGACTAACTTGCTTATTTCCTTTGAAGTCCGTGATGTCATTTCTCTCAGTCGATGCATGCATTTCTGTGTTTGCACTTTGTGGTGTAGACCCGGGGCTACATTTAGTCTCACAGGTCCTCTCCTTTATTGAGCAGGGCAAACTGCTTTCCTTTAATACAGGTTTTTCACCAGCTGGCACAGCCTCCACAGGCAAACAATTAAGTGGCAATCTTTGAGAAACATTGCTTGTTTCATCTGTCTCGCAACAGTCAGCAGGTGTGTTTTTTGAAAGAGGTGGTTGTGCATTGTTATTGGGGTTGGGCTTCTGGCATAACATGCTCTTTGCTGATGAGCTCTGCTGGTCAGATTTTGCAGATAAACGTTTCTCTGCCTTTGATGTACATGGACCTGACAAGAAGGCAATATCAAGGGTACCTTCCAGTGGCTTTAGGCTTAAGATAGATCTACTATCCATCTTACATTCAGTCATTTGCCTGGTAACACTTTCAGTCATTAAACCTAACTGCGGTTTGTCCAAAACAACTTGAGCCGTTCCAGTTACTGTCTTGGAGCAGTCAGTTGGGGTTGACCTTAAATGACTGTGAGCCATGCATGCAGTACTTGCTGACGTATTGTTTTTCTTCACAACTGAGGATTCCTCTTTAATCAAAGATGTTAGTGTCTTTGGCTGAGTGTTGTGAACAGGTGAGCTCATTTCTTTCTTGAACATATCTGATGAAACCTTACTGGTAGTTTCTTTGTCACATATCTTGTTTCCTAAAACTTCGACATTTGAAGTCTTGCTTTCCAATCTTTCACAAACAGTCGGCTCTTTATTAGGGTGTTTTTGAGTCCACTCTACATCACCTTCCTTACCAGAGAATGTTTCCACCTCTAGCGAAGGGGTTGATGATTGTGCATTTTTCTTAGTGTTGAGTACACTAGGAATTGATATACAACTTCCAACTTCTGAACCAGGATTAGCAGTTGGCAACACTGATGGGATATCATTGCGATTAGAGCTCATATCTAGTGTTTTACAGGAAGAAACCAGTGGGCCATTTGCAGAAATGCACTGTTCATCTGAACTTTGCATTTTAATTTCATTATACTTAGAATCTTCAGCAATGTTCAAAGTGAACTCGGCCACGTCTCCAGATGCTTGAGCTACATTTTCATGTCCAAAGTTTGGTTCTTGTACAGCATTTTGTTTTTGAAGAGATTCTCGTCTTACATTCCAATTTTTCTTCCTTACAACTATTGCCTTCAGTTTCTCTTTTTCAATTTCATCAAGTGACTCCTGTCTTCCGACTTTTCTTGCTACAGGGCGTTTGAGACATCCCTGCTCCACAGGTCTAACCTTAGTGATGGACGACATTTCAAATGCATTCTCTTCTAAACTATGTAGACACAAATCTCTCTGTAAAGACTCTTTCCTTCCTTCTGCTTGTGATGTTTCGAGGCTATGTTTACGAGCACACAATTGTTTCTTGTCAGAGGTATAAGAAGGAGACAGTTTCTCAGCAGACTGCACTCTCTTTAATAATGGCGATCTTGGAGGTTCTGCACTTTTAGGCCGAACCATGTGCCTTAAAATAGTTGGTGGTGAGTGCATCTTAGCAGGAAAAGTCTGTGCCATTTTGGAACTGCCAACTGAGTGACCAAGCAAAGGTGACGGTGATCTCTGGGGTGAAGTTGGTTGGGGTGTAGGAGAAGGTGTTCTTGCCAGGGGCGACAATGGGATGCTACCAGCTGATTTACGTCTGCCCGATCTATATTTTGGTCCACCTAGCTTTGAACTCAAACCATGAAGCGTACTTGGTCTAACATGACCAGAGCCAGCGGGAGAATTTGGAGCACTCGAACTAGGCGAGCTGCTTTGTGAAGAATTTGTACCTATTAAAACACGACATTTTTCTTTGGTTAGTTTATCAATTGTTTGCCCAAAACTTGAACTTGAGTTTGTACATGTTACTTTCCATTGCAAAAAGCAATTTGTTACCTTATTAAACTAGCCTCTATACTTGTAACAAAACATTCTGACAATGACAAGACTTTTCAGTAGCTTATTACGATAACTGAAATGGTAAATTGCTGAATTCAACTGTGAAGTCTCAGGAATTAGAATCGGATACCAACTCCTGTGCAAGATTGAAAGCATTAACACAACAGGTTCATTTCAAAGGTCCACATAGGTTCAATAATGTGGTATATAAACAGGAGATTATTGGGTTGTCAGAACATTAACATTTATCATATGGTCAACAGGAGGTGTACTATAATTTGCCTCAAAATCACTGGGGTAAGAAAGATGAAAATATTGCTGGAGTCTCTTAACTAATGACGTTTACTGAAAAGTGCAGAGTTAGGATTGCTGTGAAGCTGAAATATACAGTTTGTAGACACCTGAGGAACTTTACCTCAGCATGAGTCAGCTTTCAGAGGAAGAAGGGAAAAGAAAATTGGGAGAATCATTTCGACTGGGTTCCTTCCTGAATCTGTTCTATATTTTCTGAACACCAGGATGGCACAGTGGCTCAGTGTTTAGCACTGCTGCCTCACAGCGCCAGGGACCCAGGTTTGATTCCAGCCTCGGGCGACTGTCTGTATGGAGTTTGCACATTCTCTCCGTGTCTGCGTGGGTTTCCTCCAGGTGCTGCAGTTTCCTCCGACAGTCCAAAGATGTGTGGATTAGGTGGATTGGCCATGGGAAATACAGGGTTACAGGGATAGGGTGGGTGGCTGGGTCTAGGTGGGATACTCTTTGGAGGATCGGTGCAGGACTCATTGGGCCGAATGGCCTCTTTCCACACTGAAGGGATTCTATGAAACATATTTGCAGTCAAATGTAAGCTGGCAGGACCAGCATCAAGGTCAGGATGAAGACTTAATGTTATGTGGCCATCACTTAACAATGGCTGTTATTTTCATTCATTATAATAGATAGAAGTTTTATGCTCAGGGGAAGTATTAGGGAAGTGATAGCAATGCGATTAACAGTAATGGGATTAACAGTAATACTCACCTTGGAATAAACCTGTCTTGAATTGTCAGTGTGTATTCCTTCAGTACGACAGCAGGGCGTCAGCTTAGGCTTTTGTGCTCAAGTCTCTGGATTGTGACCTGCCACAACCTTTTGACACCGCGGCAATGCTCTATCAACTGAGCCATGGCTGACCCACAACACTATCAGGTTAACAGCGTCTGGCAGAGGTTAGAATTATCCAACAATTCTGACAGGGGTGGCTGAAAACTCACCTGATTGAAAATCAGGGGCTGAGCGGAAGCTTTGTGTTGGTGACCTGGGAGATAAACTGTGTGTTGGTGACCCAGGCATGCTGTCGCTAGACGAGAGCGAACGATTCAGTGAGGAGAAACTCCGGCTGGTGTGAAGTATAACAGGCTGCTTTGCAAATTTTTTAAAGAGCGACCGCCTTCTGTGAAGGAAACAAGAGATGGGATTTTACTTGTCAAACTGCGCGTCTTTTTTTTCTAGATATGAACCTTTTATTTTTAAGAGTGTAACAAAATGAATGCAGAAGGAAGAGTTTACTGAAGATGTGCCGAAACTGGAAGAAGTCAATGACATCGGAGAAATAGGAGGAGTAGGCCACTCTGCCCCTCGAGCCTGATCCGCTATTCAATAAGGTTATGGCGTTAACTCCATCTCCAGCCCTCCACATGCCCCAGTCCCCAGTCAGGAACCTGCCAGATCACCCTTGGTTACATCCATATGGCCTCCACATCTCTGTGGAAGAGGATTCCAAAGCCCAACGATCCTGAGAGAAGAAACTCCTCCTCACGTCAGTCTTCAATGGGAGCTGCCCTACTTTATAAATTGTGCCCTCACGCCCCCACCTACCTCCCCAGTTCTAGATTCCAGCATGAGGGCAGCGCCAATGAATACAGGCACAACTTATTAAACCCTTCCTTATACAACTCGCTCGTCCCAGGAATCGGTCCAGTGAACCTTCTCTGAAATGGTTCCTGTGCAAGAATATCGAGTATATCCATTGCAATGGGAACCACTGAGCTGGATTTAATGTTTTTGTTAGGATCCACCATGCAAAATCATGGAAGAAACTGTGCATCAGTCTCCTGTTGATGGCACAACTTCTCCTTTGGCGGGAGGACACAGCAGCTGATAGGGAATAATTCCCAGCTACTGGTGGCAGGACATCAGTTAGAGTCATAAATGATCCAAGCGACACCTGCAGTATCCTTGAACAAATTGCAATTCAGGGATGGCTCAGGGATTAATACACACTTGAGTGGCCACCCAGCAAATACCGTCAGGTTTACCAGAATCCTTCAAGAATGGAGGCATACCTCATGGTCGGATACTCTGTGTCTGATGGAGGGACCTTGGTTAGGAAGTTGGGATGGGGTAGGGGTTGCAGAAAATCATCCCCTAAACTTTTCTCCAAAATCTCTATGTTCCACCCCCAACCTGCGGCCAACCTATCACTCACATTTCGTGTGGGCTCCCAGGGGAGGCAGAGGGAACCTGGGATGGCAGGAACAGCAAGACAGAGACGGAGGTGGAGGGAGGGGAAAGAGAGCAATGGAGGGAACGAGAGAACCTGTGATTACAGTAACTGTAGGATGTAGAAAGAGAGCTGAATCCAGAAATGAGCACAACATGTTGAGCAAGGCAGGAGGCGATGCTCACTCTTGCTTCATAAGTCAAGGTTTATAGCAGGGACACAATTCCAGGACTCATGAACATTTCCCGGTAAAAGATTGCCTTATGTGGAGAAAGTCTGAGCTGGGTTAAAGTGAAACTGGAGGGTGCAGCCTATTCCACTCCAAGCCAAGACACAGGATTCAATCTGGAGCTGAACAGCTGTGACAAGTTCACTGCATAAATAGTCACCAGCCCAGAGGGTCCAGCCCTCCATTACCAGACACATACTCTCTGGGATGAGGCTGATCAATGGATTTTGTTTCAAAGAACACCCACTGCTTTCTGATGGACAGGCTTACAATGAAGGGTAGATTATTTGTCATATTTATGGAGCGCGTTAGACCCTTTGCAGGTAAATCAGAACTAGCTCAGGTGAATGGATGAGAAACTACTTTTAACGAGTTCTATCTTGCTGCTAGGTGAACAAATGTATTTTGAGGATGCTGATGGTTGCTCAGACTTTTGAGCTGCGTGCATCTTTCCTGCTTCTTTTGCAACTCAACAACTTTCCTGAAAGCAAGAGCTGAAATGTCAGGAAAGTGGAGCTAATAATCGTGGGGAGTTGACATGGTACAGACGCGAGGACGAATAGAATTGGGATGTATGAGGAGATGGTGATTGCAAAAGTTGAGTGGAGAATCGGAATGGGTCGCATGGAAGGAGAGGTCGAATGGGCTGTGAGAGGGCAGGCAGAATGAAAGCATGGGAGGAAAGGCTCAATAAGAGCATGAAGACATGAGGACAGCAACAACAGTCCCACAGCAATTAGTGATGAGCCGCACATTGAATAAAGAGGCTCCTTACAACTCTGACAAAGTTGAATGACTTGTAAAATATTAGTTGCTCAGGTGTAAAAATCAAACAGAACGCTCCGAGAGTTTCTAGCCAGCTCAGTACAAAGAAGATTGAGAAGCATCCGCTGTCAGAGATCTTGATAGCTCAGTTGAATTTTTTGTTTATTTATTCATTCACCCTGGGATGAGGGCGTCACTGGCTAGGACAGCATTTATTGCCCATCCCTAATTGCCGAAAGGGCAGTTAAGAGTCAACCCCATTGCTGTGGGTCACATGTAGGATAAGGTAAGGATGGCAGGTTTCTGTCCCTAAAGGACGAGAGTGAACCAGTTGGGTTTTTCTGACAATCAACAATGGATTCCTGGTCATCATTAGAATCTTAATTCCAAATTTTTATTGAATTCAAATTCCACCATCTGCCATGGCGGGATTTGAAGCCAGGTCCGCAGAACATTACCTGGGTCTCTGGACTAACAGTCCAGCAATAATACCATGAGGCCGTTGCATGCCCTATTGGCTTCCATCTCTCAGGTTAATGGAGTGGTTAAACACAATCTGTGATAAAGTAATAATTCTTGGGTTTGGGAAGGAACATGCTCAATTGGCTGATATTTGTTGCTTCAAGCTTCATGTTCAGTTTTAAGAGGTTGGAACATTCCAGGTACCTTTCTTGGCCTTCCTTCTTTTTTGTTTTTTTACTCCTCCTCATCATCCTGCTTCTGTAGCTGGGTCTCCTTGCTGGACCAGTTCTTATAGATGTGTTCTCAAAAGGTGTGGTTGTGATAGCAACCTTGTTTCCGCTCTAGTCACAACACATAGGAAAACAGTTACTCATGGAAGAATCAGCATTCAATTTATGAAAATGTTTCACAGCTAATTTCTCTGCAAAATACAGATAAAATTATTCTCAGCTGCAATTCAACATTGGAACAAAAAATATTGGTTTTAGTTCTGAATATGAATGGTTCCTAAAATATAGGTAGAGTGTTAAAATAAGCAGTGTTTTTAACCAAACAGGTAGAAGCAGAGGAACTCAATTTGTTGAAAGCAAGTCATCCGAGTATGAATGTATAAAAACAACGAACTAATTGGGAGGCTTGGAGGATGGATGCTAACATTCAATTTCTGGCATCCTCAATATTTAGTACGATCCTGTGCAAATTCAATCTTATTCTTCCCCTGTGTTCCTGTATTTATTCTGCCACTCTATGGGACAGACAGCAACACAGTGATGATATCGTGGAATATTGGAGTTTTACAGCAGGGAAAAAGCCCTTTAGCCCATTGTGTCCACGCCAGTATCAAGCAGCCATCTACTCTAGTCCTATTTTCCAGTCCCTGAAGCATAACGTTGCAGGTAATGGCACTTCAAGTGATCATCTAAATAGTTCTTAGGTCTTAGATGGTTCCGACCTTTACCATCCTTTCTGTCAGTGAGTTCCACCCTCTGCGTGTAAACAGTTCTTCCTTAACTTCCCTCTAAACGTTGACCTTTGCTTAAAACTATGGTCCATGGTTATTGAGTCCTCTACTAAGGGAAAAAGGTTTATCCCTATCTAACTACTGAATTTTGTGCACCTTAATCAGCTTTCTGTGCCACAAGGAAAACACCTATCCAGTCTGTCTTCATAGTTGAATCACTCCGGTTCAGGCAACATCCTGAATCTCCTCTACACCATCTCGAGTGCAGTCTCATCCTTCCTGTAGTGTGGTGACCAGAACTGCATACAGTACTCCAACTGTGACCTAGCTAACATCTTGTATGGCTCCATCGTAACCTCCTTGCTCTTGTATTCAATGCCTTGACTAATAAAGGCAAGTATCTCATATATGTTCTTAACCACTTTATTCATTTGTCCTGTTGCCTTCAACATCTGTGGACATGCTCACCAAGGTTCTGCTGATCTTCTATAATTCCTAGGGCCTTACCATTAATTGTGTAGTTCTTTGCCTTGTTGGTCCTCCCAAGATGCCTCACCTCATTTTTCAGGGTTAAGTTCCATTTGCCACTGTTCAGCCCATCTGACCAACCATTATATTATTCTGTGGTCTAGGTTTCCCTCCTCGCTATTTACCACACTACCAATCTGCAAGTTTAAAGATCAAATCTCCTACATTCGTGTCTTGATCAACAATGTATAAGTAATAAGGGGCCCAGCACAGCTTGCCAGTCACAAAAACACCCTTCGACCATCACGCTCTACCTCCTGTCACTAAGCCAGTTTTGGGTCCAATTTTAAAAACTGCCCTGGATTTCACAGGCACTTACCCCCTTGACCAGTCTCCTATGCTAGACCTTGTCAAAAGCCTTACCGATGTCTACGTAGATCACATTCACTGCACCACCCTGTTTACACAACTAGTCAACAACTCGAAAAACTCAAACCTCTCAGACATGATCTCCCCCGACAAGGCTGTGTTGATTATCCTCGAGTAATTTTATACCGGAATATTGAGCTGCCAGTCTCTTCACCATATCTCGGTGATAACAATGCTGTCATATCCTCATTTGTTAATCAGCACCCTCAACTCATCTGCCTCATTCACAAGACTCCTTGCTTTAATGTCATCTAACCTTACTGAGCTCTGTTGTGTTTTAACTTGACTAGATATGAACTGCTTGTCAAACTGTCTTGGCTTTTCAGCTATATTTGTCTGCATTCACTCAGTATCCCATTCCCCTGCGTTCCTTTAACTCCCCACCAACATTACTTGCAAACCCACACCCCCTCACCCTTGCTGTCACTAGTACTCTAGATGCCTAGACAAATGCCCCATAGTTTCAATACCATCACAGCAACTGCTGATTGCTATATAGCCTCATCTAGTTCAATAATGCCCTTTTAGGGGAGGAAATCCTTTCCCAGTCTGGCCTGAATATGACTCTTAATGCCCTCTACAATGTCACTCAGTTCTATCAAACTGCTACAGGAAAATCAAAAAGTGGGCAAACGCGGGCATTGATTTCACCTTCCGATTGCCACTTACCACCACCACTTTCCACCCCAGTTGATGAATTACTACTTCATGTAGAACTACACTCAAATGGTGTTCAGAGACCAAGGAACAAGATGCATGGTGGATGAGGGGCCTCAACGGCCATCATCAAAAATCGTTCAGTGGCATCACATTATTAAGGCGGATAAAGCTTGAAGGAAATACTCACTAGACAAGGGAAATGTGGTGTGTTGTGAGGGACCCAATAAGAATTAAAACTCTCTTGACCTCGTCCTCATCAACCTACTGGTCACAGATGCACCTGTCCATGACTGTATAGGTAGGAGTAACCCTTGCACGGAAATGTTCCATCTTCAAACTTAGAATATCTTACATCGTGTTGTGTGGCAGCAGGTAAATGAGCCAAATTCAGAACAGATCTAGCAGCTCAAAATGAGGCACTGTGGGCCATCAAGAGCAGCAAAAATATATTGGTCCAGCTTATGTCTCACTCTATTATTGTCTTTAAGCCAGGGGATCAACTTGAGCAGGAAGGTGTCAGGAGCAGCACCAGCTATACCTAAAAGTGAGGTGGCAATCTAGTGAAGCTACAACACAGAACTACCTGTGTGCCATACAGCAGAAGCAACCAACAGGTCAGATCCAAGCTTTGCAGTTCTGCCAGAGTACTGAATGGTGGTGGACGATTAAACAATCGGGTTTGGAGAAGGAAGGTTGGAGTGAGGGGATGAAGAGATCTGATGAGGGACTGACTCCGACAGAGAGGGAGTCAGGTG
>NC_063334.1:102253369-102274734 GCF_021869965.1 Rhincodon typus
CTCTTGAATTTCAATGAAAAATTTGCTAACATTTCCAAAATTTTTAGGTTGTGCTACTTGATTGTTACCAAGTGAGGGCACTGCTGCTATACTTCTGCTCTCAGAACTACACTGCAGCACAGAATACAAGTTTTCCCACTTCAATTTTAACTGTCATCGTTTTCAGACAGAGTTCAACGTTCAGGGAATCAGAATTCACAGTTCTCATGTCCTAATATTAAACATTTTGACGCATTAGAAAAATACAGGTCAGGAGACATGTAGTCTATGTGTCAGGTTCCAAAAATATAAGGTCGTAGGTGCTTATTTCATTGAATCATAGAATCCCTATAGTGTGGGAGCAGGCTTTTTGACTCAGTCTGCACTAACTCTCCGAAGAGCACCCCACCCAGATCGACCCTACACCCCTCTTCAGTTCATTTCATTTCAGTTTCAGGAAGAAAATTCTGGTGTTTGAACTAAAGCAGTGTGAAGGCTGTGGTGTCCAAGCTCCACTTCAGATTTGAACGTGAAACTGCAATGCAGTATTTCGGATGTATTATTAGATGTTGCTGTTTGCTGAGAGATTAAACCAGGGCCCTGTCTTGGCTTCCTGAGTTGATGTAATATTATGTTACATTGTTTGAACAGAGATTCTCCTGTTTTCTAGGCAATACCTGTCTCACAACCACAAAAAAATTCATTGTGGTGTGCACACTGGTTGGTGCATTTCCTTGCATTCATAGTGATTACAATGCAAAATGTGCATAAGTGGCTGTGATACACTCTGGAATGTCCTGAACTTGTGAATACGCCACTAACAACTAGGCTACGGGTAGCAGATGCATGTGAGCACCATCATCTGCAAGTTCCCCACCTACTTGACACGAAACTATATTGGCATTCCTGTACTGTTAAACTAACAGCTTGTGGGAGAATTTACACTGCAGGGACAGCAGAGATTGAAGCTGACAGCTCACCATTATCATCAAGGGTAATTATGATGGACGGTAAATGTTGGATTGGTCTGCACCTCTAGCATTTCGTGAATGAACACTTTATATTTAAGAAAGTGTATTTATTTGTTCTTGGTTTCAAATATTCTATTAAATGCTAGCGTTCAACTGTCCTCAAAGACAAACTTTTGCAATTATTAACATTATTCAACATTTTTAGTATGAAATAGTAGAATACTTCTTTCTAATTATCTCTTAAAACTAACATAAAGCTTGCAGCATTCAACTCTATGGAATTTTCCAGACGGAAGACACAAACGAACCACTTAACATTCACATTTAAATTATTCAACGTAGGTAGCATGAAACCCATAATAAAATTAGTTTAGGTTTGAGCTTTATACGAGTCCCTGAAAGAAACTGTTAAGTATGGAAAGGATCAAAATACTGCAGATGCTAGAAATCTGCAATAAAAACAGAAAACATTGGAGAAATTCAGCAAATCTTGCAGTATCTGCGGTAAGTGAAAAAGTTAGTAGTTTTTGAGTCGGTTATAACTCTTCTTCAGAAAGGGGTGATAGTGTACTGGTGCATTAAGTGAGTACAGACAACTGAAAAATGTTACAATGTCCAATTCAATGACAGAGAGCAAAATGATTTGCTGTTGAGATGACTCTGAAAGTGGAAGTGCCAAATCAGATCCAGACTGGCTATGTCATAATTGTAAGGATCCCAAAGTGATCCGAAATGATTTCAATGAATGCTTTACGTCAGGCGCAGAAGACAATGAATTCAGTAGTTTTAAAGTTCATTGAGCACGTTTGAAGGTTGTACAATTATTTAATTCAATAAACAGTGCCACATTAATCTAGTATGAATTCCTTGTGATTTTGTTTCCACATTTTAAAATGGTGACCACCACACCAGTGGTTCACTTGGTGTGGAAGTTAGTCCCTGTTTATGGAAGGATTTTTGAAGGCTTCAAGGAGTTGACTTCTATGCCTACATCTGCAGTAGTTCCAAGCTGTCAGAACTGACTACGTTCTAATGTTGTGCCTGTATTTAAAAAAGGCTCTAAAGAGAAGCATGGGAACTAAAGACTGGTGAATTGGATATCAGTGGTGAGTAAATTGTTGGACAGGAAATCAAGATAGGATTTACATGCATTGGGAGAGGCAAGGAATGATTAGGGATAGTCAGCATGGCTTTATGCATAGGAAATCGTGCCTCACAAACTTGATGGATTTTTTTTGAGGACACAACCAAAAAGATTGATGAGGGCACAGCAGTAGCCATCATCCACACGGACTTCAGTAAAGCCTTTGACAAGGTTTCACATGGTAATTGACTAATTAGAAAAATTAGATCACATGATTGGATACAAAAATTGGCTTGACAGTAGGAGACACAGGGTGATGGAGGAGGGTTTTTTAAGAATGAAGGCCGGTGACCAGCGGTTTCCACAGGGATCAATGCGGAGTCCACTTTTGATGAGAATTTATGAGGCATGGTTAGCAAGTTTGTGGATGAACCAAAATTAGTGGTATAGTCAACAGTGAAGAAAGTCATCTAAGATTACACCGAGATCTTGGTCAATTGGGCCAACGGACTGAGGACTGGCAGGTGAAGTTTAATTTGGACAAATGCGAGATATTGCATTTTGGCGAGACAAAGGGCAGTACTTATACAGTTAATGTATAGCCCTGGGTAGTGTTGTTCAACAGAGACCTAGGGGTTCAGGTACATAGCTCTTCGGAAGTTGTGTCACAAGTAGATAGGCCAGTTAAGGTGTTTAGCATGCTTGCCTTCATTGCTCAGACCACTGAGTATGAGAGTTGGGATGTCATATGGAGATTGAAACGGAGGTTGGTGAGGTCACTTTGGGAGTACTCTACACAGTTCTGGTCACTGTTATAGCAAGGATACTAAATTGGAGAGGGTTCAGAAAAAAATTACCAGGATGCTGCTGGGACTGAACAGTTGAGTTATGAAGATGATGCTGGATAAGCTAGGGCTTTTTCCACTAGAGTGTAGGAGGTTTAGGGGTGACCTTATAGAGGTTCATAAAGTCATGAGAGACATAGATAACATGAATAGCAAAGGTCTTTTCCCTAGGGTAGGGGCTGGTGTTCAAAACTAGGGGTCATTTTTTAAGGTGAGAGGAGGAAGATTTAAAAAAAAAGGGACCGGAGGGGCACCTTTTTCACATACAGGGTGATTTGTAAGTGGAACAAGCTGCCAGAGGAATTGGTATACGCGGGTACAGTTACAACTTTTAAAAGACATTTGTCTAGCTCCAACAACACTTGAAGCTTGACACCATCCAGGACAAACTTGACTGGCACCACATCCACAAACATTCACCATCAACACTCAGTAGCATCAGGGTGCACCATCTCCAAGATGCATTCCAGAAAGTCACCAAAGTTTCTTAAATAGCACCTTCCAAAACCAGGATCATCCAGAAGGACAAGGGCCGCAGATATATGGGAACATTGCCATGTGCAGGTCACCCTCCAAGTCACTCACCATTTTGATTTGGAAGTAGAATGCTGTTCCTTCAGTGTCAATGGGTCAAAATCCTGGAACACCCTTCCTAATGGCATTGAGTCTACCTACACCAAATGGACTGCAACTCAAGTGCAATTAGGGATGGGTAATACATGCTAGCCTAGCTAGAGTCACCCACTTCCAATGAATGAAAAAAAAATGTTGTCTACAAACTTATTTTTTTGATAATTTGGAGAAAATAGCAATCCTTCAAAAACATGAATACAAAATTGATTCTTCTTTTGGCAACCTACTTAAATGCAATGCTATCAAATCACAGTTGTTTAGCAACGGTTGCATGAGTCAATATCCATCTGGGCAGAGAAAAAGCCTGTATAATAGAGGCTGCTTCTAATATGCTTAACTGCAACAAACAATGCAAGGATATCCTTGTTAAATCAATTGGTGTACAGTATGCATACTTCCTTTCAAACATTCAAGTTTTTTTCAATAAATACAATGACAATTGAAGTTTGTTTTAATGTCTTCCATTCATGACCTCAAACATAGAGCTAAAATAGTCTGAACAGATCTAATTCTGTAATCTGCATTTGAATAGTGTCATGCAAACAAAACTGAAATATCTATTAGTGTAAACTACAATCAAGTCTGAAGTACATCCAGGTGAATTTTATGGAATTAATTTTTTTTTTTTTAAATATGACCAATTTGAAGCAATTAAAATTTGAAGATGATCCACAATTCCATCTTGGTCATTTCTCACAACTACCTTCAAATTGACAGAATACCAAAAAAAAACGCACTAGAGTGATAAGAATTGGTATTATAAACAATATTAAGCATCAGACTGATATAATCCCAAGGGGCTTGCAATTTCTACACAAGTATTTTATAACTACAAAAATGTTAACAATCTTTTCTCAGCATGTGAATCCAACAACCTATATAAAATTGAGCATCTTTAAGCAAAAGAAAACCAAGGTATTGAAAGAATATTTTAAAATATAACAATGAGTTACATAATATTCCAGTCATAGACTGATTGAACTTTGTGCTCTCTCACCTAGCAGACCAAGGACCTCTGACTTCTTCTTGGCCAGGTTTTCAAGTTATACATGATTAAAAGATTCTCACAAAGCACAATGCCTACAAGTATATAATTTACCATCACAGATAGCTTCCTAAACATAACTTCAAAATAGGCTTTCCTAGTTCTGGTTACAGAATAGATGCACTGCAGTCAGCATCAAGCAGATTGAAATTAAGACGACAGTCTACCAAGTGATAACGTGGTATAGAGTTGGAGGAACACAGCAGGCCAGGCAGCATTAGAGGAGCAGGAAAGTTGACATATCAGGTCAGGACCCTTCTTCAGGGATGGAGAGGGGGAAGGGAGTTGGGAAATAAATAGAGAGGAGGGGTGGTGCTGGGGGAGTGCAGGTGGGGTGGTGATAGGGGAGTGGTGGGGAGTGGTCAGTGGGATGGGAGGCGCAGATAGGTGGGAGAGAACATGGACAGATTGTGTCAGGTCAAGGAAGTGGGATGAGAGGACGGCTTGGACATGGGTTGAGGCCAGGGGTGGGGAGATTTTAAAGCTGGTGAATTTCATGTTTAGGCCATCGGGCTGTAGGCTCCCAAGGCAGAATATGCGGTGTTGCTTCTCCAGTTTATGGGTGGTGTCATTGTGACACTGGAGGCGGCCCAGGATGGACAAGTCATTTATTTTTGTTGGGGGGAGGGGGGGGGAGGCGACGTGGGGGGAAAAGTGTGGGAAATGGAAGGGGTGGGGGTGGGGGTTTTTCACAAAGAGGGGGGGGGGGGGGGAGGGGGGGGGGTTAGTTACGGTCGTTGAAATAGGACATCTGGGATGTTCTGCTCCCTACAGACGAAGGGGGTGGCCACGGGCACCCGCATAGGCCAAAGCTATGCCTGCCTCTTCGTAGGATACGTGTCCCCCTTCCGCTGTTACACTGGCACTATCCCCCACCTCTTTCTCCACTACATTGATGACTGTATTGGCACTGCCTCGCGCTCTCATGAGGAGCTTGAACAGTTCATCAACTTTACTAACACCTTTCAGCCCAACCTCTAATTCACCTGGACCATCTCCGATACCTCCCTCACCGGTGACCGGCTCAAAACTAACATCTATTTCAAGCCCACCGCCTCCCACAGTTACCTGGACTACATGTCCTCTCACCCACCTTTCTGCAGGAATGCAATCCCCTACTCCCAATTTCTCTGCCTCCGCCACATCTGCTCCCAAGATGGAGTGTTCCACTCCCGACATCCGAGATGTCCTCCTATTTCAAGAACTGTAACATCCTCCCTTTGGTGATCGAAAATGCCTTCACTGGCATCTCTTGCATTTCCCGCACTCCTGCCCTCACATTCCCTCCCCCCAATAAAACTAGCGACAGAATCCCCCTTGTCCTCACACATCACCCCACCAAAGTCCGCATCCAACGTATAATTCTCCGCCACATCTGCCACCTACAATCCGACCCCGCAAGCAAAGAGATATTTCCCTCTCCACAATCAATCTGCCTTTCATAGGGACCGCTCTCTCAGTGACTCCCTTGTCCATTCCACACTCCCTACTAACCTACCACCTCTGGCACCTTTCCCTACAACCGCAGGAAGTGCTACACATGCCCCTACCGCTCCCCCCTCACCTCCATTCAAGGCACAAAACAAACCTTCCGTATCAGACAGGGGTTCAACTGTATCTGCTGTTCCCGATGATGCAGAGGAGGCCACAGTGAGACCAGAGACTGTTTTGTAGAGCATCTGCGCTGTGTGCGAGAGACAAACGACAACACCTTCCGGTCGCCAACCATTTTAACTCCCCCTCCCACTCCCTGGGTGGCATGTCCATCCTGGGCCTCCTCCAGTGTCACAATGACACCACCCGCAAACTGGAGGAGCAACATGTCATTCTGCCTCAGGAGCCTACAGCTCAATGGCCTAAACATGGAATTCATCAGTTTTAAAATCTCCCACCACCGGCCTCACCCAATGTCCAAGCCTCCTCCTCGACCTGACAACCTGTCCATTTTCTCTCCACCTACCCACCCCTCCCATCCCATCCCACTGAACAATCTCCACCACTCCCTACCTGCACTCACCTATCACCATCGCATCTACCTTCCCCAGCCCCACCCCTCCTCTCTGTTTCCCAGCTCCCTTCCCCGTCTCCATTTCTGAAGAAGGGTCCTGGCCCGAAACATCAACATTCCTGCTCCTCTAATGCTGCCTGGCCTGCTGTGTTCCTCCAACTCCATATTGGGTTATCTCCGACTCCAGCATCTGCAGTTCTTGCTATCTGAGTGAGTCTACCAAGTGAACATCAGCTGTATCTTCTCTCTGGTGCAGCCTTTTCTACTTCCTGCTCCAATGCTATTTCCAAATACAACAGAAGTCACATTCTCAAACATAAAAAGGGAATAGGCCTCAAGGACTTGAGCACTTTCGGTAATTTTATTGCCATAGGTAACGTACAAAAACACATACAACTTAAAAAAAAACTTGCCCTGACTTGTTTACTCACAGTAGTGAATTCCTAACAGGGTTTCCTCATCACTGAACTAAGAATACTTGTACAGTCAGTGCTTTTGCTGCAATCTGCTCAGACTGAAGTTTGTGGGTTCAAATGCAATCTCAGAATACTTTAGTGACATGAAAGTGCAGTTATCAATGGTGTGTATTTCAGATAAGAGATTATACTTGCCTGTTCAGGTGTGTACAAAACCTTCTCCTGGCAGTACTCAAGGAAGAACAGACAACTTTCCTGGTATCACATTCAATGCTGATTCCAAATGCACCATGTGGCCCTCTATTTTCCCACAACACTCATCACTATTGCGAGTAATGTATATATTTAAACACTGACTGTAATTTCTGGAAACTCTTGATTCTGGCAAAACGTTTTGCATCATTTGGTTTTAATGACCGCTAGTTCTAAGGAAACAATGCATCTCAACATTCTTCTGGGCTCTAAACCAAATCTCCTCAGTGAAGGGATTGTTCTAACACACTGAAGCCCCTAGGCTCCACAATGACCCTGTAATTTTGCTCTAAGATTTCCTCAACTTTTTCCAACCTCTAGTCAATAAATACTGGTTCCATAACAGAAGACCATGTCTTATCTGTATCCCAAATCCATTTTTCTTATTCAACAAGGATTCATAGATTCCATTGATTGGCATTTAAATTATCCTAGCATCCAAAGCCTAACAGGGAAGCAAATTCCAGTTTTTCATTACCTACTATGAAAAGGTAGATTAATATTAAAATAAGAAATTAGGCCATGTAGGAATGAAATATCAAAGTCCCCTTGCTCTGGAATCATCCACAAGAAACTCCTTTGCATCTACTCTATTAAATCACAATTACATTAAAGACTTAATTGGACCACTCCTCAGCTTTCTAAACAGTGGTATACCCTTCTGTGGTCAAAATGTGTTGCTATGGGCACTTGAATGCCACTTTTTAAAATTCAGGACTATCATCCAACACTACAGGTTTGAATCAATTGAAGTATCAAAATAAAACTAGCTACTACTTATTAATCACACTGAATGGTGTATACAGCAGCTCATTTACTACTTGACAGCATAAAAATCAACTGGCTATAGTCTTTGCACAATTATTTCAGGTCATTAAAATTTACTTCAAAAAGAATCAACTGTCGTGGTGAGGTTCTCTTTATGGTTTCTTCCTACCCATAGAAAATTTACAGTCTGTACCCCAATTCAAACTTTTTTCCCCTCTGCTCAACCCAACCAGAAGACAAACATGAAAAGACAAAGAAATACATTGGCTGCGCAGAGTTTCAAAAAAAAAGGAGAACGCATGCAAGCTATGCCTGTACAGTTATGTTCATAAGCACAATAGTGGAAAAATCAGCCAGAAGTGAGAATACAAAAAGAGCTGCTAAACCTTTCAGCAGTACTCCTCAAACAAAGGAGTGAGTGAAAAATACAAGTGGTTGTAATAACTGCTCAGATTATTAACAAATTACTAACAGAATTTGAATAATCACATTCACATGGCCAACATATTACAAGTAAGTCAGTGACAACTATATTCAGTTAAGAATGGTTTGCAGGTTACATAAATCTATTATGGTAACTTAGGACTCCTGGTGGGAAAATACCTCAAGTTGCATTTTGGGGCAAAAATTATCTTTATTTTCACCATTTTGACAAATATCAAACATACTCAAAGAGCAAGCAGGAGGTATAAATCACACAACTTAAGCTGTCAAATTCAGTAAACTATGCCTTACGCCATAGCTTGCTTAGAATAAAACAGTTGCTTTAATCAACATATCAATGAAGTACAAGGATTACAGGGATGAATTTGCTATTCAAAATCTGCATAAATTTGTAGATTCACTTACTGCTTTTTTCAGTCAACTTCTCACTTAAAGTCATTATTTTTGTTGAACGGAAACAGAATAGACCAACTTAGTGATTGTCAAAAAACGTGCGCTCAGCTTGGAAAGGAATAGGTAGCCCAATTAAATGGAGTACACATTTATAAACGATTCAACTGGCTGCACTCGATCATAAAAAATTTGCTACGGATTTGAATCCAGTCTGGTTAGTTGTAGACTTCAGATGATATCACTACGGTCAGATTCCATACATTCTAATTTTTACTAGGCCAAGCATCAATCATACAAATGCAACTCGAGGAAACTTTCCGATCCATGCCACAGTCCTTGGCAAAAAACTGATCCAAGCAGAAACAGACAACACTGCTTGGACCGACACTACTTTCATAAGCAGCAACAAATTTTCAAACATACAGTTTCAAAGGGCATTTGTTTTGTTTTAAATCTTGCATTAAAGATTAGTAAACTAACCTTCACGATACCATACTGTTGGGGCAGGGTGAAGAAAATTGTATGATGTATGGCTCCTCTGTGAAGTCCAATATGGATTACTGTTGATATATTTCAACTATAGTATTTAGTTCCCACACACAAAAAAAAATTGAACCTGGAATAATGCATTATTCTACCAACCATATCTCAACGTGATTCTTTGACCAGGAAAAGGATTTGAATAATTTCAGTTTAATTGTACTATAGAATGGCTATTATTTCAATAATATTTGAACAGACAAACACAGAAAACGTGACAAGGAATTTCTGTAGCTTAGTATTCATTGTATAATTTTCAGGACTTTTGTAACTTTTTTCCCTGGCTGGTCTGAACATACATAATGCCTTTTTGCGATTTCTTTTAACCCTGCTTTAGTCAGATTTCAAACTTGATAATCAGCTCAGTTCAGAAGAACAAATTAAAATCTCCTGAAACAAGACTGGACATAGCAGCTGGCAAACACTTTCTTTAACTCCGTTCTCCATCACCCCCAACCCCCAAAAGTGATCATATTTTATTCCCAGATAATTTATCCAAATTGCAATAAATAGTTTTCACTTACTGCAAAGCAGCACTAGGAGAAATAGAACTAGATTCTAATTACGCTTAGTTACTTGGGCAATACACCATTTTAGAAGTTACAGGGCAGAATCTCATAGGCTGAGCAATGTGGGATATTGAGACTGAGTGAAGAATTGGTAGAATTGGGTAAGATGGCGGTGAGGCCCATCTTGACATCAGGATCATCTCACCACATCATGTGCACTTTTCTCAAGGAGCAAAGCAACATTCTCATTTGGGAGCAGCAAGTGGTTAAGAGCCCAACTTGTGGGTTGCAATCTTATCAATCCATTATACAAGCCAGTTGCCAAGAAACTAGACATGTGGATCAGTGTGGATTCTGTTGGGCTAAATTTGTCCCATGCCCTGCCGGATAGCAACATCTCCGGAACAGCTCCATGGGCACCAACCACGTGCATGTCACATTCACGGACAATGGCATCACATGCCAACCTTTATGAACCCCCATGCCATATCTCTGACACACTTACAGGTCTTTTCTGCACCAGCAACTATCATTGCAATGCTGCAGAGAGGACAGAGGTCAGAAATAGGGACCTAGGTCAGCTCTGGAAAAGGCTGCATTTCTGGGCTCTTCACTTGCTATCATAATGTTCACTCGTTCCAAGCCTACCCGAGTGGTCCCTGCATTCCATTGGCTCGTATTTTTGCACATATAGGTCATACAGCACGGAAACAGACCCTTTGGTCTGCACCGTGATACCCTAAACTGATCTGTTCCCATTTGCCAGCAGTGGCCCATATCACAACTCTTCATATTCATGTACTCATCCAGATGTCTCTTAAATGTTGTAATTGTATTCACCTCCGTCAATTCCTCTGGCAGCTTGTTCCATTAACACATCAACCCGAGTGAAAATGTTGCCCTAGGTCCCTTTTAAATCTTTCCCCTCTCACCCTAAACCTATGCCCTCTAGTTTTGGACTCCCCTACCCTGGGAAAAAGAACTTGGCTATTCTCCCTATCCATGCACCTCATGATTTTATAAACCCCAATAAAGGTAACCCCCCTCAGCCTCTGATACGCCAGGGAAGAAAAGCCCTAGCCTATTCAGCCTCTTAGCTCAGATCCTCCAATCCCGACAACATGCTTGTAAATATTTTCTGAACTAGTTTTGCCACCCCCTGAAGCCAGAGATATCTGGATTACAGTACCTGTTGTAACACTTGCCACAGTTGTCAGGGGGTCTTGTTAGGAAAGAAGAGGATAGCCTTCACTCAGGGGACGGAAATTGGACATGATACTAAGAGGGCTGGAAAGCCAATAAAAGCAGGAAGTTTGGTAAGATATAGTGAGAAAACATGCCTCACAGCAAGAATCAATTCTTCAACAGAACACGATTAGCACTTGGTAAAGAAAAGTAAGATTCAGTCCATAGTATGTTTTTTCATAAATTGTGCAATTCCATGGCATGCCCACAAGAGCACAATGCCCTTTTATCTGTTCCTGTTTTATTACGCACCCACTCATTCCATTAGGTTGGGGAGGAGAGAAAGCTACTAAAGCTGTATATTCGACACAACTGGCCTACTGCAAATCTGCAGATATCTCAAGACAGCAACATCTTCACTATACCCAAAGCATTTGACTGTAATGATCATTTATTTTTTCCCAGTGATGCTAGAACTTGAAATGCCCTTAAATGTAAATTCCCATGTAGAATTCAAGGCATTTGGGAACAAAAAAATAGTAAATCAAACAATGCAAAGGGGACAGAAAGAAACTGCCACCTTATTCCAGGATTTCAGAAACAGAATTAGAAATGACGTCCAATATAAACCATTTCTAAATAGTTGCAAGAAGTGTCAGAATCTTCTGAAGAGCCATAGATGCCGACGCAGAAATATGTAAAAATGTAGTTAAGGTGCAGACATCCTATTTCAGTTGTTGACTTATGCTAATAGTAGTGTTACCCAAAATCTGGAAGAAAAAAAAAGTCATTCCCACCAATGGATGACCATAAACAAAAATCATTTTAAGCAATAGGTTTCACCTTACAGAAGTGGGAGGTAATTGGTCACAAAAATACACACCTCCAGGTATGCAGAATTTGGAACTTCCACATCTAGATTAACTATTTGAAAAGATAAACTAGAAGAAGCTGTTTTGAGAAACAAAAAACTTACAATAGTGAGGGTACGATTCCCAAAAGTCAGTTAAACCACAAACTTTGAAGTTCAGCCAGGTGATCATTTTTATTTAAAAGTGAAATGGAAATTCTGGGGGTTGATGGGTTAATGAATAGCACACAATTTATTTTGAGGCATCACTTATCTAATTCCTATAAACATATTCTAGGAAAAGTATGCTATAAACAATGACAGATGGTTTTTGAGACATCTGTTAGCACAGCAGCTCCCTATTGCAGATTAAAGGTTCATTAGTATGAAAGAATTGGGTTTTCCTCAACAGCCACTTTATACCTCCTTGAACTATACATTCAGCCATGTCCTAAATTCAGTAAAATCAAGATCGGGTCATTTTTTAAAAAATGTACTAGCAGCACAAAAATCACAAGATAATCATTGCTTTTGATTTGTTCAAGACAGATGGTTCCAATAACTTGGTCTTTCCCATTTAAAAAGCAGACAACTGCAGGCACAAATGTATTAGTAACTATGTTTTCATGATAGGAAGAGAATTCATTGAGCATTTTTCATATTTTAAGAGGGTGACGTTTAAAGCTGGGGACAACTTTGTTAAACCACTTCCCTCTGCACACAGCTAAAACACAGTTTAACCGACTGAGTTGCCTACAAACATAGAACCTGCACCACTGGAAGCATTTGGCACACGTTAGCTTGCACAAGTTTAACAATTTTAAATCCTTGCCACATAAAAATACATACAAATTACAGGACACAAGCAAGCCTTCCAGTTCAATGCATCTATACTAATGTTTTTCACTCCATACAATTCTCCTTCTACTTTACTTCATTGTATCCTATTACCATAGCCTTCAAGAATTTATTTTGGCTTCCCATTAACCACAATGAGTGAACCAACACTAACGAATACACCATATTCCCATTTCCTTCTGAAAGATGAAAACTTGCTGTTTGTGCAACCTATACAGGATACGTTACTAAAAATCAGTTTACAAGTTGATCATACTGAAAAAGTAAGATACTTAGGTTTTCTAAATAACACTGTGCTCAAATAAATAAGTCAATTGTTTCACAATATGAAGAGCATATTTAGTTAATAAAACCAAGAGGCACACATACATAAATCACCAACACGACTTAATTCTTTCTGCTTTTTTAAAAAATGGGATGTGGGCATTATTGGCAAAGCCACCATTTGTTCCCCACTCCTATTTGCTCTCAAGATGGTGGTGAACTGCCCTCTTGAAATGAAGTCCATCCATTGCAATTATAGGAGAGGGGTTCCAGGGACTTGATGCAGTGACAGTGAAGGAACAGCAAAATTACAAATTTAAGGTTACAATCAGGATGATGTGGGGTTTGGAGGGCAGCTTGCAGGTTGTTGTGCATCAGTCCTCCTGCTGTCCTGTGAGTGGGAAAAGGTCATGGCCTCAAGTTCCTGCACTGCTTCTTGTACACACTGCTATCATTCTGTGTTGATGGCAGAAGAATGAATATTTGATGTTGTGGGCAGAATGCCAATGAGGCAGGCTGCTTTATCTTGGATGGTGTTGAGCTTAGAATATTGTTGGAGCTACATGGAGAGGCAAGTGGGGTTAATACCAATACACTCACTCCTTATGCCTTGTAGATGGTGGACAGGTGACAGTTTGGTGCAGAGCTGGGAGCCAAGCTAATGGCCACAGATTTCCAACCTCTGATCGATACTTAAGCCAGGGTATTTAATAAATGAGGTAGCAGATCCCCTAAGAACTGTTATAACATGATAGAATTTAGCATTCAGTTTTAGAACGAAAGAATTTGGATCGTAAGCAACTGTGCTAAGGTTATATCAGGGTAATTACAACATAATGAAGGCACAGCGTGAATTAATTTTAAAAAAAGAGCTCGCTGAGTGGACTGGGAAAGGAGTTTAGCAGCAAGGACCAGAGGGACAATGTCAGACAGTTAAGTGATTAGTCATGGACTCTCAGCAAAGACATTCTAGTGAGGGAGGAGGATTCTGGGAAGGGGATAAGCCATGGCTACTCAGGAAAGGATAAAGAAAAGAAACATACATACAATGTGGCAAAGATTAGTGGTAAACCAGAGGATTGGAAAAGATTTAGAAACCAAAAAAAATGACCAAAGTAGTAATAAAGAAGGAGAAAATAAACTTGAAAGGTAAACTTGCAGGTAATACCAAGGGGGACAGCAAGAGCTTCTTTAAATATATGAAAAAGAAGAGGGAGAAGCCAAAGTGAACATAGGCCTCTTAAAGAACAAGGCTAAGGAAATAACAATAGCGAACGAAGAAATAGTACAGGATTTGAATAAATATTTTGCATTAGTCTTCAGTGGGAGATACTGATTGTATGCACAAATAAATAAATATCCAAAAGGGCAAAAAGACTGGAAATAAGTACCATAACTATCACTAGGGAAATTAATGGGGTTAAAGACCAATGGATCTCTAGGACCTGATGGGATGCATCCTGGTATATTAGAAGGAAATGGCTAGATATTGGATGCACTAGTGATAATCTTCCAGGAATCCTTAGATTTTGAAAAAGTCCGAGAGGTTTGTGAAACTGCCAACAAAAACACCTTCATTTAAAAAAGGAAAAGGAGACAATAAAAGAAACTATATAAAGAATTAACTGCAGACCATTTAGAAATACATAATTAAGCGAAGCCAGCATTGCTTTAAGAAGGGGAAATAATGCCCAACAATTTTACTGCAAGTCTTTGAGGTGGTAACAGGCAGGATAGATAAGGGAGAGCAACAGATGTAATATATTTAGAAGTTCAGAAGGCATTTGATAATGTACCACACATTAGGCTACTTAAGACAAGAGCCTATGCTGTTGGAGGGTACATATTAGAATAGTTATAGGATTGGCTAACTAATAGAAGGCATAGTTGGGATATGGGGTACATTCACAAAATGGTGCTCTATAACTAGTGATATGCGTCACAATTATTTACAACATAGATCAATAACTTGGATGATGAAAGTGAAGGTCCTATAACCAGGTTTGGAGACGACAGAAAGAGGGAGGGTCATAGACTCAAGTTAAGTGGCAGAAGAATCAAAGGGGACATGAGGATAAACTTATACACAGAGGGCAGCGGGTGCCTGGAATTTGCTGCCCGAGTTGGTGGTGGAGGCAGAGACCCTAAACTCTTTCAAAAAGTACTGGGATCTGCACCTTATGTGCTGTAAAATGCAGAGCTAAAAGGACAGTGTGCATGAAGATTTGATTAGAAAGCACATCTGGATGTCTTTGAGACAGCATGGACAAAATGGGCCCCTTCTGTGCTGTATTGTTTCTACAATTCTAATGGTTCTATAGTTGGGAAAGCAAGTTATGAAAATTACAATGACAATGACAGTCTGGAGAGGGATTGTAGACAGGGCAGGTTAAGCGAATGCTCAAAATCTTGGCAGTTTTTTAAAGCTCATTCAATGGATGAGGGTGTCGCTGGCTAGACATGCTTTATTGCCCATAGGGCAGTTAAGAGTCAACCATATTGCTGTGGGTCTGGAGCCATCAGTATGCCAACCAAGTAAGAATGGCAGCTTTCTTCCCTAAAAGGATATTGGTGAACCAGATGGGTTTTTCCAACAATCAACAATGGATTCATAGTTATCATTAGATTTTTAATTCCAGACTCTCTATTGAATTCAAATTCCACTATTTGCTGTGGTGGGGTTCTGGGTTCTCAGAATGTTATCTGGGTCTCGAGATTAACAGCAATAATACCACAAAGCCACTGGCTCCCACCTCCCCCAGAATGGAACATAATTGGTGAAAATGTGAGATTATATACTTTGGCAGAAAGAACTCAAGAGTTGATTATTATTTAAATGCAGAATAACTGCAGAAAATTATGGAACAGGAGTCCTTGCTCATGGATCACAAACAGCTAACATGCAAGTTCAGCAGGTAATAAAGGAAGGCAAATGAAATGTTGGCCTTTCTTTCAAAGCACATGGAGTCAAAAAGTAGAAGTTTAGTTCAAACTATACAGGGCATTAACTAGACCTCATCTGGAATACTCTGAACAGTTCTGGGCCACTTAAGTAAAGAAAGACATCCTAACATTGGAGAAGGTGGACTAGGTTGACGCCAGTTACGGAGGGACTGTTTTCTGAGGAGGGATTAAGTACACTGGGCCTGCACTCATGAGAATTTAACAGAATGAGAGGCAAGCTTATAGAAACATACAAAATTCTTCAGGGACTTGACAGGATAGATGCTAAAAGGTCGCTTTCCCTTATGGGATAGTCTAGGGCCAGAAAGCATAACTTCAGAATAAGGACAGGCACATTTAAGACAGATGAGGAGGAATTCCTTCTCTCAGACAGTAGTGAATGTCCTCAGGTATTGAAGTAGTTTAGGTCCAAATGCAGCAAGATCTGGACAATATGCTTCCTTAAACACATTCAAATGGAAGCAATGAACACCACACTGAATTTACATATGTACTATTATACTAATATAAAATCAGTCAACTAGCCAGGAGATAAAAGTATAACAGGACAGTCCCACATCTGCTGTGGTGGGATTCTGGGTCCCCAGAACATTATCTGGATCTCTGGATTAACAGCCCAGCAATAATACCAGTTGGCCATTAGCTCCCACCTCCCCCAAGATGGAACATATTTGGTGAAAGTGAGAGATTATATACTTTGGCAGAAGAATACAAGAGTTGATTATTAGTTAAATGCAGAAGGCAGCATCATTTTCCCCTTTCAAATTTATCAAGGTACTGCTGTTTCATTGATAACCCCAAGAAGCTTCATGACATCAAGTAAAAAAAAAAGCAAGTTGCTAGGTAGGCACCATATCCACATTCACTCCCTCCACCAATGTTGCTACTGTGCATCAGTATGTGCCATCTACAAGATGATCAATTGCAGAGATTTACCAAGGCTTGTAGACCATACCCTCCAAACCCATGACCAATATCATTTAGGAAGACACTGTAGCAGATGGAACACTACCATATCCAAGTTCCTCTCCAAACCACTCACCATCCTAACTTGGCAATATATTGCATTTTCTTCATGAACACTGGATCAAAATCATGGAACTCCCTCCCCAGTACACTGTTGTAGGTGTATCTACGCCAAAGGAAAGCAGCAGTTCAAGAAGGCAACTCACTACCACCTTCTCAAAGGCAATTAAGGATGAGCAAGTTACTTAGTTAGCAAAGCCAATGTCATTTGATGAAGAAAAATAGTAAACGTAGTTGATCCAGCAGTTAGCTTCCCTTAGAAGTTTCATCACATTTTTGCAATATATTTTTCTCACTGCTCGGTAGCATTATGTAGCAACATAAAATTCACCGCAGTGGCTTTCACAGAGCACTAAGTGGTCAGAATAAATGAAAAGCACCACAAATATCACATTCATAATTTGAAAAGCATGCTCAAAATGCACAACAGATCTGTCAGCACCTGAAAATAAAACTACTACATATATGTAAATATAAACACATCTTTCCTTGTTTCAGATACTGACATATAACTATGTTTTCCAGTAATTTTAAATACCACCAGGAATCAGGCACTGCAGGAATCATTAGCCTGTTAATAATTAAACATATCTTCTGCTCATAAGTAGCAAAACATAAAATGGAACTTAATACATTCTTGGAATTTTAAATGTTACTTTTAAAGTTAACATCTTATTGACAGTGAATAAAGTAATGAGTCAAATTTCACACCATTTCAATCTTTTTTGGTCAATTTTTCTTCTTTATTCACTCGTCGGACGTGGATGCTGCTGGCTGGCCTAGTATTTTTAATTACCCACCCCTAGTTGCCTTTGAGGTGGTGGTGGTGAGCTGCCTTCTTGAACTGTTGCAGCCCACCTGCTACAGGTAGACTCACAATGCCCTTTGAGTTTTATCTAGTGACAGGAAGAAATGGCGATATATTTCCAAATTAGGATGGAGTATGGCTTGGAGGGGAACTTGTAGGTGATGCTGCTCCCATGTAGCTGCTGCCTTTGTCCCTCCAAATGGAAGTGGTCATGGGATTGGAAGATGCAGTCCAAGGATTTCTTGGAATCCCTACAGTGTGGAAACAGGCCCTTCAGCCCAACAAGCCCACACCAATCCTCAAAGCATCTCACCCAGACCCATCCCCCTCTAACCCACCTAATCTACACATCCCTGAACACTATGGGCAATTTAGCACAGCCAATCCACCTAACCTGCGCATCTTTGGACTGTGGGAGGCAACCAGAGCACCCAGAGGAAATCCACGCAGACATGGGGAGAACATGCAAACTCCACACAGACAGTTGCTCGAGGGTGGAATCGAACCCGGGCCCTTGGTGCGGTGAGGCAGCAGTACTAACCACTGAGCCACCGTGCCGCCCTAAGGATCTTCTGAATTTCTGCAGTGCGTCTTGCAGACAGGACACACTGCTGCTACCAAGCTTTGGTGGAGGAGGAATAGATGCTTGTGAATATGATGCTAATCAACTGGGCTGACTTGACCTGGGTGACATTCAGCTGAGAGTGTCGTTGGAGTTGCACTCATCCGAGTAATTGAGGAATAGTCCATTACACTCCTGACTTGTGCCTTGTGATAAGTTGATAGGCTTTGGGGAGTCGGGGTGAGTTACTAGCCACAGTACTCCTAGCCTGAGCTGCTCTTGTAGTCGCTGTATTTATATGGTGAGTCCAGTTGATTTTTTGGTCAATGGTAACTCCCAGGCTGTCAATAGTGGGGGAATTCAGTGATGGTAACACCACTGAATGTCAATGGGTTGTAGTCAGATTGACTTTTATTGGAGACGGTCATTGTCTGGCATTTGTGTGGCGAAAATGTTACTCGCCACTTGTCAGTCTAAGCATTGATATTGTCCGTATCTCATTGCATTTAAACATGGACTGCTTCAGAGTGGTGAACGGTGCTGAACATTGCACAATCAATCATCGGTGAACATCGCCACACTTGACCTTATGGAGGAAAGTCATTGATGAGCAACTGCCGATTATTTAGGTTTGGAAGGGTTTAACCCAAAACTAGTCTTTACATCAAATAATTATTGATCAAAAGGATACAAAAGCACCCATACCAAAAAGAAATTATTTCTCAAACAAGTATTAACATTGCCTTACTTTAGGCCAAATTACTTAACCCATTTTACAATCTGGACAGAGTTCAATTTGATAAAAGTTTGAAGGCTGGTGAAGGAGCAGTCAGACAGACTAGATTGATCAGTGTTCTACAAATTTCAATGACTAGTTTTAATACCACTTTTGCCAGGATAAGTTTTCCAAACACACTGGTAATGCTAGCCAGTCTGCAGGAATATTTAAAACAACAAAGATTTCATATATCCATTTCCAGATGTAAAGTACCTCAGAAAAACTAACAGTTTTAAAAATTCATCTTTGTATTCATTACATTTCGAAGGGTGAATAATAACAATATTGAACTGCACCTCTGCAACCCATGCCAACCAGCCTTGATGGATTCATTCTACAAGCATCACCTCAGGACCAATGGTTAAAGAAAATATGTCAAGCTTAATTTGAAATTTTAGTTTTTATACCCCACAATTAAGAACAGCTATGGGTTCCGGAAGACAAACTTGCATTTCCCCATACAGGAAAACAAGACATTGGATTTACTGTTATTGTGTTAATGAATTAAAACTAACATTTAGGAATAGGGTTTCAAGACTAATCTTTTCATTTTATCCGAACAAATATGAAGTCTCCTCCACAAAGGAAAGTCAAAATATGAAAAAGGAGGAAACAAAATATACACAAAACCATAGTTGAAAAAAGAACTATCTTGTCAGAGTCAGAAATAAGTGACTTCACTGCACGAACTGTAACAATTCAAAGGAGCTTACAATCACCTTCTCAAGGGAAAGAACTAAGACGGGTAATAGAAGCAAACGAAGCTCATGTCCCAAGAATGAAGAAAGAATTCAAATAATTATAAATTATACATACAAAGGAGAGGTGGTGACCTAGTGGTATTATTCATTGGACTGTTAATCCAGAGGCCCAGGTAAAATTCTAGGAACCCAGGTTTGAATCCTGCCACAGCAGATGGTAGATTTTGATTTCAATAAAAATCTGGAATTACGACTTTAACAATGACCATTAATCCATTGTCAATTGTCAGAAATACCTATAATGTCCTTTAGGGAAAGAAACTGCCATCCTTACCTGGCCTGGCCTAAATGTGACTTTAGACCCACAATAGTGTGGTTGACTTCTACTTGCTCTCTGGGCAATTAGAAATGGGCAATAAATGCTGGTCCAACCAGTGATGCCCATATCCCATAAATGAATTTTTAAAAATTGTAACTTTAACTCTGGGAAGATTTGTCTCCCATTCTGAATCTCCCTGACTCATGCAACAGCACATATGCTGCTGTGAACCAATTGCCAGCTGTTTGCCATAAAAAGTCTAGAATGACACAGTCTCCAACTTTCTTCTTCATTAGAAGATGCTGGGCTGCAAACTAGGACTTCTAAAGGGTGTCATAAATGCGTGATATTTAGGGTAAACACTCATTGTTGTAGCAGCTCAGTCTATATTCAACAATAATTTGCTTTTTAAGACTTCCAGTAACAGGCTTCAGGTGATGTTCAAGGAAGTTAAACAGTTGCATAATTTACAACATGTAAAATGGTCAAAATAAATGGTTAGTTTAAAATGGAAGCACATGGGCAAAATGGCTAGTGTTCAATTTCCACCTGCTCTGGAGGTGCATCATAAAATGCGCGAACAGGTTGATTATAGATGATTACTCATAACTGAAGAAATTTATATTCAACTAAGAAGCATTAAAAAAGAAATCCTTCAAGCTTTGAATCTTTAAGATGAACTTGGGTAAGTAGATTTTCTTTCATTGCATTTTTTTTTTTTAAAGAGATAGAGTGAAGCTACATTGAAATAAATCTCAAAACACCTAAGGGGCCAGTTGTGAAAAGCCAATTTAAATTTTAGCCATTCTCAGTAAAACAAACTGAAAAAGAAAGCAACTGAAAAATACAATAGGGATAGAGACCATGAAGTGTGCTGTTAGGTAGAATTGAAAAGATTAAGTGGTACAGCAACTAACCTCACATTCAAGAGGTTTTACAGAGGACAAATCCTACTCAATATCCCATGATTAATTAAATAACATTATCAGAATTTTAATCAGGAATCAGTGGAGAAGAACAGTACAAGTAGGAACAGAGGTGCCATGAAACGTCGAACATACAGGTTATAAAAATTATTAAACAGCAAGCTCAGTCCACCTGGTGTGATTCTAAGTGGATTGTCAAAACATTAAAAAATAAATTTGATTTGGGGGGGGGGGGGG
>NC_063334.1:102274834-102276558 GCF_021869965.1 Rhincodon typus
GAGCCGAGTGAACAAAAAGAAGGAATAAAAAACAAAGAGATAGGTAGGGGGGGGTGGGGTGGGGTGGAATGGAGGGGGGGTGGAAGGCTTTTAAAAATTCAGTGAAGAAAATGTGATGGGGTTAGTTAGAAAAACAAAGATACAACCACAGAACAAGAGTACGCCACTCAGCCCTTTGAACTTGCTGCGCCGTTCAAAATGATCATGGCTGATCTGATTATAACCTCAACTCTACACTCCAGCTTAGCCTTGATAATCAAGAATAAAATCCTGATTTAAAAACGTGTAGAGATTCTGCATCCATTAGGAATTCCAAAGCCTCAACCCACAATTCTTTCCCCCTCACCTTAATCTTAAATGGGCAACCTCTTATTTTTAAACCATAATCCCTAGTCCTAGAATTTTCCAGAGGAAACATCCTTTCCACATCCACCTGTGCCTCCTCAGGATCTTGTTCCAATTAAGTCACCTCTGACTCTTCCGAATTACAGAGGATATAATCCTGGACTTTCCTCAATGCAATCTGCTCATTCCAGGTATGTGTATAGTAAACATTTTCTGAACTGCTTCTAACATATTAACATCCTTCCTTAAACACGATGACCAGTATTGTAAATAGTACTCCAGATGCAGTCTCACTCATGCCTTGCATAACTGAAGTATAACCTCCCTACCTTGCATCAAAACAAACAAACATTCTATATTAGCTTCCCTGGTTACGTGCTGGACCTGCAAACTCAGATTTGTGAATTAGGACAGCCAGACTCCACTGCAACCTCTCACCATTTAGATAATACACTTTTTCTGTTGCAAAGTTGGGTAGAGTTTTTGTGGACTCGGAGGCAGGACACTAGAATTTGGTGTTTGTAAAATGCTGGGTCAGGTCGGGGTGGGGAGTGGGGGGGCGGGGGGAAAAGAGTAGTGCATAGTAGACATTCAAAAAAGGATGCCTGTGGGCAGCAGCTTGTGGGTTTGCAAGTGCACAGAGCACCTGAATTGAAACATCTGTATCCAAAGGCTATATAGTTAGCAGACCAAGCAGCAGTTTTGTTATCACAACCAAGTTTTGAATTTAGCCAACTAATTTGAACAAAGCACCTAGATACCAAAAAACCAAGTACATTTAAATTTGATGGCTTTGACAACATAAGAACAATCCTATTGTAAGAAATATTGATAGGTCATCAAGGGTATAACCGAAGGAGCAGTTGGGCAAAGACAAGAGACCAAACTGCCATCTGCAAGAGTTAACAGCTCTTGGATCTCAAGACAGAATTGCTAACTCAGTCTAAGTTTTAGAGAAAGCAACATCTAAATCAAAACTACCTATGGCACAGCTAGTTGTTCTTCTGTCAAGAATATTTCAACGGAAAAGGCACAGAACATTCCAGGGAGAGACAACTTGGCTGTAATTGACAGACTAAAATTTTATTTTATATAAGTGGGACTTGTAGTTGTTGGAACAGCATACCACTAATTTTGCTTTATTCAGGAATAGTTAATATTACTGTTAGTGTTTATTCAATTTGTTAATAATTTAATTAGTTTGTTCACGGTTAGAGTTAGATAAATAAATTGTTACTTGTTGATTGTAAAACGAGTGTCAGGGTTTACTTTATTTAACCACTAGAAATTGCAGAAAAGGCAGGTTACACTTCTTTTGACAGATCATACAGTGAGGCGCTCCTATTGGGGGGGGGGGGGGGGGGGGGGGGGGGGGGGGG
>NC_063334.1:102276658-102315651 GCF_021869965.1 Rhincodon typus
AGGGGTGGTCATTCTGCCAAACTAGACAATTTTACACTTTTCCACATTGCTCTACACTTGTCAGATCTTTGCCCACTCAAAACTATTTATATCCCTCTGTAATCTCCTAATGTCCTCTTTACAACACATTTTCCTAGCTAAATTTGCTGATGGCAAAAATAGGTATCCTACCTTCATTCAAATTATTATTTTTTTTTTTAAAAACAATTTTTATATAAGAGTTGAAGTCTTAGCGCAAACCCCTGTGGCACACAACTCACGAAATCCTGCCAGCCTGAAAAAGATTTATTTATTCCTACGCTACTTCCTGCTAGCTAGCCAAATTTCCATCCATGCCAATGTTACTTCCTAAACCATTAAAAACTTTTTCCACTCTCTACAATAACCTTTAATAGTGGCACCTTACCATAAGTACCAGCTTGAAAACTAAGTATAATACACCCACTGGTTCCACATCAGCTACAAAATTTATAGACTTGGACTATAAATTTGAAAAAGAGAGGGGGTTTCAACAGTCTTTAATTTCCTGGTTTGCTGTCTGAGAGAATACTTCAATGTAATCAGTTTACCCTGCTATACAAATCGCTAAAGTCTGTTTCCAGGCAGAGGTAGATTCAAACATCAGTGCAACTTCATCAAATGTCTGCACCAAATACAGAGGGATTTCAGTAGAACTAAAAGGTTATAAAATACAAGGTAACGTTTGAATACATATAATCAGTTAGTTTCAGAAGAGCCACTCCTCTTCCTAAGGGAAGAAGCGCTGAAAGTACTGGAGAGTTGGTATGACCATCACGGTTTCCAATTTACAATGACTTTGACAAACCCAAACTGGCATATAACAAACTTGGGATAGGCAATGAAATCAGAAGAGGCAAATGTAAATTAGAGAATAAGCTGGTCAAAATATGTAAACTGCCAGAAAATAGCAGGTGATAATTAGTATTAGTGTAAAGTAGGTAGGGATTATATCGTGAATATTAAAAGGATTTATTTTAAAAGTCTTAGTTTGAGATTGAAAGTTCAATATGCCATAAAAAAAGGGTCAAAAGAGGTTTGAGTTATATAAACAACATTGCAGAATATGGAATAGAAAAATCATTAACTGGATAGTATGCTGTTCAGGCACATCTAGAATTCAATGCCCAGTGCAGGTAATAAAGACACAAGAATGGTATTCACAGCCTACAAAGTGAAACAAGGTTGATTTCTAATCTTTGAGCTCTAGATACAAGTAAATGTGGAGAATCAGCTCTTTGGTCTAGAACGCAGGTGGTCCTGTGACAAGATGTGCCTTTAAGAGGGATTTGTTCTGCCAATTCAAGGAAGGGTTGTGAACTAGGTAACATCAATTAACACAACTGGTGAAAGAACCAACTATGGTGCCTTTGTTTATATGTAGGCAATAGTTTACAGATAAAAACCGAAAGAACTGCAGGTGCTGTAAATCAGGAGCAAAATCAGAAGTTGCTGGAAAAGCTCAGCATGTCTGGCAGCATCTGGGAATAAAAAAAATCAGAGTTAATGTTTCGTGTCCGGTTCTGAGGAAGGGTAACCAGACCTGAAACGTTAACTGATTTCTTTTTCCCCCCCCACAGATGCTGCCAGACCTGCTGAGCTTTTCCAGCAATTTCTGATTTTGTTTGATTTACAGCATCCGTAGTTCTTTCGGTTTTTAAGATCAAATGCAAACTGGGTGATTGCTTTGTTAAACAGTTCAGTTTTGTCCGTAAGAACAACTCCAACCTTCCAGTTGCTACTCATTTCAATTCAACACGTTGCTCTCACGTGAACACTTCTGACCTAGGCCTGCTTCAGTGCTCAAGTGAAGTTCAACACTAGCTAGCTAGACAAACAGCACTTCATTTCATGCTTAAGAAATTTACAGCCTCAGGAGTCAATGCTGAGTTTGACAAGGTCAGAGCATGAATACTGTCCCCTATTTTAGTTACCACCCCATGTTCTGCTCTTTACTTCCTTCTCCTCCCACCACCACCATTTCTAGAATCACTGAAGTATTTTTGTCTACAATTCACACTTATCATTAAGACCCATCTTGCAGCTGTAGCTTCTTTATTTTCATCAACATTCCCTTTGTCGTTTTCTCTGGGTCCCCTCACCATTCAATCCATTTGCTCCTCCTTCCTCTGGTCAACAGCATATAAAAAAAATTTCCCACCTTTAATTTTGAGGTTGTCAATTAACTTGAAACATTAACTGTTCCTCTCCAGATGTTGATTTTTCTCAAGCACTTTCTGCAGAATTTCACATCAACCACAATCCTTAACAAAAGTTAGAGCTTAAAAAGTGTACACAGCTTAAAAGAAAAATTGCTTTTTAAAAAGGAGATAATGGAAGCAAATACCCTTTACGTTAGTGAAAAGGCCAAAACAGATGATCTACAGTAAAGTTGCCATAGTCGTATCAGATTGTAGGGGTGTTCTCTCACAAGAGTGAGGCAACTGGTGGTTTAACTTGACAGTTGCCAACTCTCAGATGAGAAGAGTTGAGAAGGAGTGTCCTTCGTAGTAATCTCAGTTAGTGCAGTAATTGAACCCTTGCTATTGGAATCACTTTACATTACAAAACCAGTTATCTAGCCAACTGAGCTAACCAACCCCCAAAGTACAACAGTAAGAAACTATGGGATACCAGTGATAAATAAGCATTGAGCAGACACTTCTTAATAATTCTAACAGCTAAATTAGAGGCTCTGGATGACATAGCACTAAAAAAACACTCCATATCTGAAGTAGTAATATTTAATATTTTAACATGCTGGCATTTTATTCAGAAGAGTGTCAACATAAAGGAAGAAATACACAGACAGTGCTCAAAAGTTATTACAATCATACATCAGAAATAGTTCTTAATCACATATGGGCTGACTTATTCAAAGTGCCCAATGATAATCTTATCCATGAAATGTAAAGCTTTTCCAAGGAAAAATAACCAGAACTTTCTTTCTGCCACACATGGTGATTTTCAGAGGCATGCAGTTAATCCTACCAGAAGGCAAACTATGCTTCCACAAACTATCCTTGCCAATTTAAACAAAAGGTTCAAGCAATGGAACACACATGTACGTACATGCAAGCAAAAACTGGAGAAATGCAGCCGACAAAGTTTCCAAATTAACTAGAAAAATCTAAGAGTACAACTATGGAGAAAAAAAAAATCTATTTTAAACTGCCAGCTCTTAAGAGCTAACTTAACAGCTAACTTAACAGCACTTAGGAACTGCCCCTCTAAGCTTTTATAGATTAATAAAGCCACCGTTTGTTCAATAAAAATAATGATAACAATGATAATCCAATGTAAACAGGGCTAAAACTTGATGACACCATGTCTTGCCAGGGGACAAAGGGAACATCATTATTTTTTGTACAACAGCACACTGAGGAATCTTATTACTTTCAAATACTGCATGTAGATTATTTTCCCCCTACAATAGTGTTCCTGTAAATTTCAGAGTTCAGTTGGTTACATGTCATACAAATGAAACATTTTTCCTGGGTTTAAAAAAAAACAAAAACCAATGTTCATGTAATCTGGGCCACAGGATAAGTTACTTTTCTATCTCCCAGGAGATACAAGTCTAGAACTAACATTAGCACATCTGAATGCTTAGTGGAACCTTGAGCGTGCTGCAATGCTGTCTAATACATTAATCACTAGCTTCATGTGACCCAAAAAATTTAATATGTGCAGTAATAACATTTCATGCAGCATATGTACTTGCATTTTAACATTTTAGTATGTTGGTTGGTAACACTGCAGGATAAAGAGCAGAGAGCAAGTTTGAAATTGACAGCTTGCCTCCTTTGAATGTTAAGTAAATATGGTGTAAACTTAACTATATTCTGAGAGCATATGGAAAATATTTACTGCGAAAATTAATACAAGTGACTAAAATTATGCTGCTATAAACACCTCTGGCTAGTTAGTGATTTCTTTTGGACAACACTGGCACAAGGGTCACTCGACAAGAAACGTTAACTCTCATTTCTCTCCACCAATGCTGCCAGACCTGAACTTTTCCAGCAATTTCTGTTTTTACTACTGACATTATGGTTCACTTACCAAAACATTTCGCATTGCTGCTGTATTGGTATCCCCAAATCCTCAATTACAACCTTAGTAATATGCAAGTGTTGACACATTACCTTGAGTTTGAATATTAACTAACTTGTATAAATGAAAAGTATTAAAATCTGAAATAAGAGTAAAAAATGCTCGAAATGCAAATCAGTTAGTATCTCAAAGAGAAAATCAGGTCAATGTCCGACATGTATCCTTCACCAGACAAAGTTAAATTATGGAGAGTATAGAAAAGGTGAGAACTGTTTCTCCGACACAGGGAATTAATGAGTTGAATAAACCAAATTATTTTAAAAAGACAAATATTAAACTCCATAAAGCAAGGGAAATATATTCAAAGAATGCACAATTGCCTATGAGAATGTTTTTCATACTTTAGTTACATTGTTGCTAAACTGCATGCTGGGGGAGGAGGCAGTAAGAGCACAGAGAGACAAACAGAAATTGCCCATTCATCACCACTCTTCGTTGAAATCAACCTTGTCAGCAGGATTCGCAGAACATTCTCATTATGGTCATTTATTCTCAAATCCAGTGATAGCAATGAGATGAGGTTTTAAAATGATTTTTTTTTTGACATGTTCTTGGCTAAAATTGGCCTTTTATAGATTAATGCGTATTTACTTCACTATAGAAGAAAAACAGTCCATTTTGCTTCCAAATCAAATTGGCAGATTTGAAGTCAGTTAACTCTTCCTTACTAAACATAATAAGCGGCAAGAATAAACTATTTACAAAAGTATTGTTACATAAAAATTGAGACAAAGCATTGTCTCACTGTATTCCATCTGCCTTTTACAAGAATTTATGGTACTAAAGGTCAAATGGCCATATGTCAAAAGCAAGTGGGCTTTCGCCAGCTTCTTGGTACCATCTATATTAAATATATGGCAGATCAAATCCTTTGAGTTAGGAGTTTCATTGGAGTGCACAATGATATTTTGAAGGCTAACAAAGTAAATTACAGTGTGCCAAAGTTCCTCCAGCATAGATGGAATTTCTCAATTCTTAATCCATCATCTGCACAGCATATTTCATAAATTCCTTGCTAAGTAAATCAGGGAATGGACAACAGAATCTTATTTAATGGCTGCATGCCATTTTGCTTTATTTGATTTCCAGAGCCATTAGTTTGGCACCAAGTATTCCTCTACTCTAGCCAACAGCTTCCTCTGTCCGAAATCAGTCACAAAATAAAGTAAATTAAAGAAAATTGAAATACGTAACATATCAAAATTGCAATTATCACCACCCAGGACTTCAGCAGCATTTCCAAATAAGTGTTAAATATTTTATGAAGTACACAGGTAAACCTTTTAGAGAAAAATATAAATTTTTTTTAAACATCAACCTGTTTGGACATGACAAGTCTCACTTCCAGGACAGAAACATCTTCTGACCAGTGGTTTGGACTCAAGACTATAATGATAATGGGGTTCTTAATTGCAAATTTGCACTGAATATGTTACCAAATAGAAGCAGAACATTTACAACACAAGGTGGCCCATTTCACTGACCTTATCAGTACTAGATGTCTTCACTTTAACAATGTAGCGTTGGGTATGTTCCTAAATTGTTTTTATATTTTTCTTAGAATATAGAATTGTACAGCACAGTACAGGCCCTTTGGCCCATGATGTTGTGCTGAACTTTTATCCTAAACCTAAGGTCAATCTAACCTCCACCCCTACCTTATACTATCATCCATATGCTTATCTAATAGCCGCTTAAATGCCCCTATGAGGCCGACTCCACTACCCTCTCCGGCAATGCATTCCACGCCCCTACCACTCTGAGTAAAGAACCTACCTCTGACGTCTCCCCTATATCTACCTCCACTCACTTTAAAACTATGCCCCCTCATAATAGCTACCTCCACTCTAGGAAAAAGTCTCTGGCTATCCACTCTACCTATACCTCTGATCATTTTGTACACCTCTATCAAGAGATCTCTCACCCTTCGTCGTTCTAAAGAGAAAAGCCTTAGCTCTGTCAACCTTTCCTTGTAAGGCCTTCTCTCCATTCTAGGCAACATCCTGGTAGATCTCCAATGCACCTTTTCCAACGCTTCCACATCTTTCCTGTAATGAGGCAACCAGAACCAGACAATACTCCAGATGTGGCTGAACCAGGCTTTTGTATAGCTGGAGCACAACTTCACTGCTCCTGAACTCAATCCCTCTTTTAATGAAAGAGAATGCACCATCTGCCTCCTTAACAACTCTATCCACCTGGGTGACAGCTTTCAAGGAACTGCAGACATGAACCCAGAGATCCCTCTGCTCCTCCACACTGCCAAGAATCTTTCTGTTAACCCTGTATTCTGCTTCCAAATTTGTCCTTCCAAAATGAATCACCTCACACCTTTCAGGGTTAAACTCCATCTGCCACTTCTCAGCCCAGCTCTGCATCCTATCAATGTCCCTTTGTAACCTAGAACAGTCCTCCGCACTATCCACAACTCGACCCACCTTCGTATCGTCCGCGAACTTACTAATCCACCCTTCCACTCCTACATCCAAATCATTTACAAAAATCACAAATAGAAGAGGACCCAGAACAGATCCTTGTGGTACATCACTCGTAGCGGAGCACCACGTTGAATATTTTCCATCCACTACCACCCTTGGTCTTCGAAGGGTCAGCCAATTCTGAATCCAATCTGCCACATTTCCCCCTATCCCATGCCTCCTTACTTTCTGCATGAGCCTGCCATGGGGAACCTTATGAAACGCCTTACTTAAATCCACATATACCACATCCACTGCTCTACCTTCATCCAAGTGTTTGGTCACCTCTTCAAAGAATTCAATAAGGTTTGTAAGGTTTCTTCTTCAAACAATTATCCAAGTATCTTTTAAATGGGAAGAAACTTTGCCAGTGTACAAAAAAAAATTACCTCTTAAATCTTAGTATTTGCTGACAAAATTTTATCAATGATAATATAAAAGGTGTTTGCTACAGTTATAGAATTAAAAGTTTAAAAAGTCCTACGTCACAGTGGCAACATGGGCCATCAAGTCTGTACCTTTTGAACAGCAATCCTGTTAGCCTCACACATCCTTTTCTTTCCTCAAAACCACTGATAAAATAATACAAGGTTGCGTAATATTCATAACTCAACAGTCAGTCACACTACACCATTCAGGCCACCTAATTCTTCTCTGAAGCCACTGACCTGAGCTGCATACATCGCTTTCTGATGTCAGTAACTTTTTCTATTGTTATAATGTAGGAAGCCATTCAGCTCTAGTTCTGTGCATTTTGGCTTCGTGTCAATCTCCTGCCTTTCTCCGTAACCCTACACATTGTTTTTTTTTTAAAAATCATCTGATGTCCTTTTGAATGTTTCATTCTCCATATGCCTGCTGCCTTTGTTCCTCTACGTGGTCAGGGATTTTGGTCTGTAAGGTGCACAACACCATCATGGTACTCACTGCTACAAGTATGTACAGAAACAAAGACAAGGCAGCTGAATCTGTGGCTGGAAACATGGTGCAGGAAGGAGGGCTTTAGGATTACTGGAATAGGCTAAAGGAGTGACGGCATCTTTACAAACTGGGCAAGCTGCCTCTGATCAGAGCCAGGAGAGTTCCTTGCATAGCATTTTGTTAGCACTGGAGGGTTTAAGGTAATTCAGCAGGAGTGAGAATTAGGACAGAACATCAGAAAGTAAGAGTAGGGTGTAAAAATGCTGAGAGACACAAACCACTAAACCAGACAGCAGTAAATTAACAGGTCAAGTTGGAGTAAAAAAAAAAGTCTAAATTGTGTTATTGTAATAAGATTGGGGAGCTAGAGGCACACATTACTTTCTGGGTTTATGATATTGTGGGGCTAACTTTAGAAAAAGGCAGATCTGAGTGTTAAACATGCCCAGTTACAAAGTGTTCAGAAAAGACAGGAACAGAAAGGAAAAAAAAAGGGTGACAGTTTTGGTTACATAAAGTTTTTTAGTGCGAGAAAAACAGGAGGTTTCAGGGGACCCAGGGTCAGGGTCAATTTGGTTACAGTTAATGAAGAATGCAATTACATGCTTGGTATACTATAGACTGGGTGGCATGGTGACTGGCACTGCTGCCTCACAGCACCTGGGATCTGGTTTCAACCTCCGCCTCGGGCAATTGTGTGGAGTTTGTATGTTCTCCCTCTCAACATTGAATTCTGCTGGATTTTCAGGTTTCCTCCCATGGTCCAAAGATGTGCTGGTTAGATGGATTGTCCTCAGTAAGTGCAGGGTTACAGGGATGCTCTTCAGACAGTCAGTTCAGACTCCATGAGCAGAATGGCGTCTTTCCACACCGTAAGGGTTCTATAGGATAGTGTTACATAAAGGGACAGTGAGGCACAAGTATTCCTAATTTGCACTTAAAAGAATTTGAGCAGCATTTGTAAAATGAGGCACTGATAGAACTGGTTCAAGAAATTAGTAGGGCCAAATAAATCAAGAGAGAGTGGAGGAACATTTAGAGGGCAGCATTCACAGTTTCTGAAGATTTAGGATGACTGTAGAAAGTGACTGATGAATTCAAAACAAGAATCATCACTGGCTGACAGCAGACTTCAATATGGTAAGACAGCTGGACCAGACAAAATGAAACCAAAAGGTTAGTGGTACAAATACTAGCTGAACAATAGACTACCTTCAAAAGAGGACATGGTTTGGGCACAGTCAAAGTATATTCTATCAATAAAGGGAAAAATAGGATAAAAATCCAGAGCTCCCTGGATAACAAAAGAAAAGAGAAATTAAGAAAAATATGCTTATGATAGGTGTCAGTTGAGAAACAAGTTGAAAAGAGGTTTAAAAGCGAAGTAAAAACCAAACTAAAGCACAGATTATTAAAAGACTGACAGCTAATGCAATAGGAAATCCTAAAGTCTTCTATAAGCCCATTAGTACTAAAAGGGTGGTAAAAAGCAGGGCAGACAATTAGGGAACAAAATAAAAACCCAATGATTTACAAATAGACAAAAGCATGCGTGAGTTGTTAAATGAATACTTTGTATGTATTTACCTATGAGGCAAATGTTGCCAGGCTATGGTGAGAAAGAAACTTGGTCACTAGAAGGATAAAACATTGATAAGGAGGTGTTACTGCATAAACTGCTGATGTTTAAAGTTGAAATGGCACCTGGACCACATGAGATGCATTTGAGGATACTGAAGGCAATGAGCACCAAAATGGCAAGGCCACTGGCTATTACCTTTCAATTTTTCCTTGCATTCAGGGGTGTGACAGAAGATTGGAAAATTGCAAACCCTTGTTCAAAAAGGTTTGAAAGATCAGCCCACTATTACAGACAAGTCAGTTCAAATTTGGCTGTCAACATGGCTTCCAGAAACAATTATTCAGGAATAAGTTAACAGACACATGGAGAAATGTAGATTGAATCCCAAGAGGCAGCAGGGATTTAGAGAAAGTCATGCTTAAATAACTTGGAGTTTCTTGAATAGAGGGAGGTCACAGAGAAAGCTGTTAAGGGAAAGACTGTGCTGTACATGGACTTTCAAGAAGAGACATTCAATACAGTGCCATACTTGAGAAAAGAAGATACAGGTCACAAAATAAAAAGGGCAGCAGCAGTATCGATACAAAATGCTCTAAGGGATAGGAAAGAGAATAATGATTAATGGTAATTTTTGGGATGGAGTAAGGTTTGAAGGGACAACAGTGTAGAACTTCAAGAAGGACACTGACACATTGGGGGAGTGGGTGCACAGGTGGCAGATGTGGAGGAGTGAGAAGTGACATAGTCACAACGAACATGGAGACACAGTATGAGGGATATTATTCTAAAATGGCGTGCAGGAGCACAGAGACCTGGGTGTATAGGTACATAGGTCATTAAAGATGGCTGGGCAGGTAGACTTAAAACAGCATTCACCATTCAAGCCTCACAAATAGGGACATTTGAGGGAGAGACCAGGGAGGTTATAAAGAGCATATAAAAAATACAGGTTAGACTTCAGCTGGAGTACTGTGTACAGTTCTAAGCATCACACCAAAAGAAGGATGACAGTCAAACGTTTTGAGAAGATTTGTAGCTCAGGTTGTGCACGATGTTGTAAACTTGCTTGCCGAGCCAGTGTGTTTGATAGCAGGGTGACAAAACGTCTGCAAGGTAACATTGTCAGTGTGCCTCTGGTGAAGCATTGGTGTTCTGTCCCACTTGTTATTTATATGCCTCGGTTCACTAGGATGGTTGGCATCACTTCTGGTTCCGTTTTTCAGTGGTTTGTGTAATCGGGTCTAGTTCAATGTGTTTGTTGAAGTAGTTCTGGTTGGAATGCCAGGCCTCCAGGAATTCCCTGGCAGCCTGTTTGGCTTGTGCTATTATAGTTGTGTTGTCCCATTCGAATTCATGTCCTTCTCTGTCCACGTGCATTGAGACCAGTGAGAACGGGTCGTGTCTCTTGGTGTTCATATATCCTTATTGTCAGTTTTCTTCTAGTGTGGCCTATGTAACGTTTCTCAGTCCTCGCATGGTATTTTGTATATTACGTTAGTTTTATTGGTTGTGGGTATGGGGTCCTTTATGTTCATCAGTAGATGTCATAGGGTGGTTGTTAGTTTGTGGGCTACTCGGATCCAGAGGCACACTGACAATGTTACCTAGCAGAGTGATGGAAACGTTTGCAATCAAACACTGGCTTGGTGAGCAAGTCCACAATCTCAAAGGATGTGAGTGCGTAGAAGTTAACGAGAATAGTTTTAGGGAAACACCACCTCAGTTATGAGTCCAAAAAAAAAAAGATCTTGTGACTACTCACCTTGCAGAAAAAAGGAAAGTTGATAAGTTTCCAAAATGAGGGATCTTGACGGTGGAAAGGGGAAATTGTTCCTACTTAAATTGAACAATGGCTCAGTGGTATTATCACTGGACTGTTAATTCAGAAACCCAGGTAATGTTCTAGAGTCCTGGTAGGATTTGAATTCAATTAAAAAATTTGGAATTAGGAGTCTAGTGATGACCATGAATCCATTGGTTCACTAGTGCCCTTTAGGAGGGAAACTGATATCGTTACCCCAGTCTCACCTACATGTGACTCCCGACTCAATGTGGTTGGTTCTTAACTGCCCTCTGGATAACGGCAATGGGCAATAAACACTAGCCTAGTCAACAACACCCAAGAACCATGGGCAAATCTAAAAGAAATGAACAAGAACTAGGGAGGGGACAGTTTTAAATATCTGTAAAAGCAGCAAATTTGGAGATAAGAGCAAATTTTTTTCCATAATGAGTAGTTAGAATTCTAAATGCACTCCTGGTAGTGCTGGAGGCAAGTTCAATGCATTTGAAGGAGCATTGGATGAACAGTTAAATAGAAAACATGCAGGATTATGGGGAAGGTATGAGAATGGCACAATCTAATAAATCTCTTCAATACATTTAAGCCCCTTTCTGAAGTCTGGTGCCAGGACTTGGGTACAATACTTTAACAGAGGCTGAACTTCGGTTTTATGCAAATTCAGCAACAGTCAGAATTTCCTGAAATTTAGCTGTGCACAAGAAATATGATCTAGTCTGGAAGAACATCAAGTATTAGCCTTCTCCTTCAACCTTTCCTGGACTTTACGTTCGTTGCACACTCAAGGGCTTGGCAGTTCAGAATAAAATGAGATAATGTTTAAGTAACAACACAGTTTGACTTAATTAACTGTGATAAATCAGAATTCTTTATTCAACCTAAAAAGGGGAGAGCTACAAAGATCTATATCCAATTACAGCAGTAATACACAGTCAGCTTAATAAATACATAAGGTTAACAATGTTAAATTTTGTAACTTGTTTCCGTTTAAAAGTGCAAAGCACTTTTGCAAAATCCAAAATATGTACAATAGGGAAATCCTGTAATATATAGTATGCAAAGCACTGATTTACAAGCACTTTTCAAACTTAGAGGGACACTATCACTCGAAGGGTGACCAACCCAACTTGAAATTATAGCACTATTTCTTCATTGTCGCAAGTCAAAATCCTGGAACTCCCTTTATAGAACTTTAGGAATACATGCAGTTTAAAAAAGGTGGTTCATCATGTTCTCACAGCAATTAACAACTGCAATACTGGCCTTGCACTGAAGCCCACATCCCAGAAACAATTTACGAATTCACATCAATTCATTATTTATGTTAATTTAAGGCAGTCTGTGTGTGTTTCTACAGCAGGCAATAATAGATAACAGTCTCTCCAATGTCATCAGACTCACCATTAGCAAGATCACCACAACACTAGTTACTCACATTTTCATTGAAATTAGGGGAAGCTACTGCATAATTTAAAACTGCATAAAGCAAGTTAGCATTTCTGGCAAACAGAATGAAGTCCTACAGAGTGACTAAAGGGAGGTAGGCGGGAGGTTAAAAAGCAGGGTCAAGGCTAGTAATCTCTGGATTACTCCAAGTGCCACATGCCAGTGAAAACAGGAATAGAACAGGTCAAACGAATACATATTTGAGGAGATGATGCAGGGAGCAGAATTCAGATTTTTGGGTCATTGGGATCTTTTCTGGAGGAGAAGTGACCCGTGCAAGAAGCTCAGTTGAGCTGGAGGGGGACAAACATCCTGGCAGGGAAGATTTTCTGGAGCTACTTGGGAAGGTTTAGACTAGTCTGACTGGGGGACATGACCCTAAGCAGTAGGGAGGCAAGACAGAAGGTTGAAGCCGATATAGAAGCTAGCGAGAACAAGTTAAATAGACACAGCAGACAAGAGCACGGCAGAGAAGGAGGCGGGAAGACTGATGAATTAAAATGCATTTATTTAATGCAAAAGGCCTGACAGATAAGGCAAATGAACTCCGGGCATGGGACTAGGGTATCATAGCTCTTACAGAAAGATGACCGACACAGGAACAGGACTGACAGGTCCACGTTCCGGGATATAGATGGTATAGGAAGGACAGAAGGGGAGGCAAGAGGGGAGGGGGAGCGGCATTGTTGCTTAAGGAAAACATCATGGCACAGTATTTATATAGCTAGCAGAGTGCACTCTGAACAATAGCAGTGGGGAATTATGAGAAAGTAATGCCACTGAACATCAGGCTAGATTCTCTCTTGTTGGAAGTGGTCATTGCTTGGCAGTGTGCAGTATAAATGTTACTGCCAAATTAAAAGTGTTTCTATAATTGCTGCAATATAGGTACATGGCAATCATCCTACCCTTCATGTTGATATCTCAAGATAGCACATTTTAAACACAGGAAACAACTTCATTATTTTCATTTGCAAACTGAAAGATCAAAGTTATGGCAGGAATGAAATCTGAACAGTACATAAGTTGATAACTACAAGAACAAAATATAGGTTTTTACTGAAATCTCTTTAAGGGTACACCACTTAAGTTGGTATCATTTCATACAGCTCAAAAAAAAGAACAGTACATTTTCTCAACTTACAATTATGCAGTATAACCAACAGTACAACTCAGATTTTATCAAGTCCAATAAATGCCTCACATGGTAGGCACCCATCAGCAAATCTATGCTAGGTATAATGTGAAACAATCTAGTTCACAGGTTAACAACTCAATTTAAGAGTGTAAAAAAATGAAAAAGGGCCATTTAATTTCTTAATCTCATCCATGTTATTTTGTTGAAGCATCCAGTATAAAGTTAACTGTAGTTTGGGGCCGATGTTGATCTCACTGTGTGCACCTTCTGTGCAGCCATAACATTGTATTCTTCACACTGTTCTATTACCCAATGCACTTTATATGGTATGATCTGTCTGCACAGCACACAAAACAAAAAACTTTTCACTGTATCTAGATACATGTGACAATAACAACTCAAATTAAAACAGCAGCTTTTCCGCACAAGTAAAGTAAGTGGCCAAGCTTACTTACACGATTCTATCTTTCAGAGATTGTTTGACCAGTGAAACATGATATTATAATCTTGAGTGGTTAACCACAGTAACTATCAGTTTTTCTTTTATGAAAAGCAGTACATTAGCAACAATAGAAAACGTAATTTCCATGGAATAAACTGTTAAACATAAGTGTGGAAATAAGATTTGACATCTTGCCAGTCTCACTGGATACATGAAACAAAAAAATAGGCATGTTGCTTAAAATCATTCACAATGAAAAAAAATTGTCATGTGAAACATTTAAGCCAAGCCTGGTCATGCTTCTCAAAGCATTGTGCATAAAAGCTCTTAGTTACTTTTATACAAGAACTTGTTATTTATGGAGAAAATTATGGGAGTGTATTAATTAGAGGATTATCAAATTGGGAAAGGAAGTATCATTTGCTTCCCAGTCCCCAAGAACACACTGCATTTTAAGATTTCAGTAGAATCCATAACTTGAAGGAAACAAAGTGAATTTTTATCCCCCCCCTGCATTCAGATCTAGCTTTAAAAATTGTTCAATGGTTTAAACTGAGTGTTCTCTACTACAGGGTTTTAAAAAATTGAAAGTCTTTTAATCTAATAGGACTGGTAGGAACAAGCCTGGAAGTCAATCATACAAGCACTGAAGCAATGCAGCAACGTTGTGAACATTTTCTCCATGTCTGCGTGGGTTTCCTACGGGTGCTCTGGTTTCCTCCCACAGTCCAAAGATGTGCAGGTTAGGTGGATTGGCCGTGCTAAATTGCCCCATAGCATCCACTGAGGTGGAGGCTTGGCACAGGCTTGAATGACCTGTTTCCACACTGTAGGGAGCTATGAGCTAATAAAAGGCACATTAATAAAAATGAATTTGATATAGGTCAGACAGAAACAGTACAACGTAAAAAGGGATTGATAACAATGTGCATCTGTCCATCACACTTGTGGTGACAAGGCAGGCATTTGTTGTCCATTCCCAAGTGCTCTTGAACTGATAGGCTCTCAGTCATTTCAGCGGGAAGTTAAAAGTGTGGATCTGTAGTCACATTTAGTCAGACCAGGTAAGGATGGCAGATTTTCTTCCCTAAAAAAAAGACACAAGTGAATGAAGTGGGCTTTTACAACCAGTGACTGCAGTGACAGTTGCCATTAGTCCAACTATTAATCCAATTACTTTTACTGAGAAAGAAATTCACCACCTGCCACAGTAGAATTTGAACCAATAGCCACAGAATATTAGAATACTGGGGTTCTGGATTACTCGTCCAGTAAAGTTACTTTCACGCCCTCACCTCCCACTTGTGACAGGAGCATTATCACAGGAAATTCACTGGCTTTAATAAAAGGGACTGCTGTAATGTTGAAACAAAGTTCCATTTCTTCAAAACTGAAGTGACATTGAGCCTTTGAACATTAGAGAGAAATATGCCTTTAAGTTGGAGACTCAAATAGAACTGTGGCTAAGATAATGGGATAATGAGACCCAATTTTTAAAAAACAATTCTTGCAACTTAATTCAAAAAACAGCAAAGGAATTAATTTGTATTCCCCAATTACAAAGATTTGAGTAAGTAGCTTTTGTTTGCTTTCTAAGTTCCAGCAAAGGAGAGGAGTTTAGAACTGTTCTGTATATTAAAAACCCATTAAATTTCATCACCAATAGCTCCAATAGGCACTTTGACATTCAGTACCGAGCTGCAGTAATGGCAAACAATATTCCCTGCCTTCTCCATTAAAGCAACACAAGTAACTTCAAGTGCAGAATACCTATTGAAAGAGCCATAGAAACAGATCCTTCGGTCCAAATCGTCCATGCCAACCAAACTAAACTAGTCCCACTTGCATGCATTTGGTCCTTTCCCTCTAAATCTTTCCAATTCACGTACCTGTCCAAATGTCTTTTAAATGTTTAACTTTACCTCCATCTACTACTTCTTCTGACAGTTCATTCCATATACAAACCACCGATTTGCCCCTCAGGTCCCCCTTTAAATCCTCTCACCTTAATATGCCCCCAGTTTTGAAATCTCCCGCCCTAGGGAAAAGCCCTTTGATTTTCACCTTATCAATGTCCTTCGTGATTTTGTAAACTTCTATAATTAAGATTTAAGATCCAGTAGGAAGACTTTGGGAAAGAGTATTAGAAACAGACAGCTATTTAAATTGAAAGATGTTGCAGGAGGAATAAAAAAAATGGTTGATGAGATTTAAATTAGATATGCATGCCAGACATTACATACATTAGTACACAGCATCTTGTCCCTTGTAACAGTGAAAGGTATCTACAGATTGGGCCGCCTTCTACCAAATCGAAGCTTGGGACAACCATTCTTTGCCCAATGTTATGACCAATTGTCTTGCCTGGTTTGAATTTAAGCAAAAGTTTGGCAGTTAATTCCTTATTCATTCTCCATAGCTAGTTTCTACGAGAGCAGACTTGCCAAAGTCTTCCTTCCACAGTACAAATTGTTGTTGAGATTTGTTATTTCCTGCAATTCTGTCCCAACGAGTGCAAGACAAATAAACTTTAGCACGCTGCTTTTTACAGCATTGCATGTTAATGTTTGTAGTAGAAACTTGTAATCTATTAGCAATCAAATTAATTAATAGCTAACAGTTTAAAAAAATTACCTCAGGATTCTCAGAGGGTGGCACAGTGGTTAGCAATGCTGCCTCTCAATGGCAAGGACCCAGATACGATCCCAGCCTCGGGTGACAGTTTGTGTGGAGCTTGCACGTTCTCCTTGGCTGCACAAGTTTCCTCCCACAGTCAAAGATGTGGTTAGGTGGAGTGGCCATGGTAAATGTGGTGTTACAGAGATAGGGTAGGGGGCTGGGGCTGGGTCTGGGTGGGATGCTCCGAGAATTGGTGCAGACTTGTTGGGCCGAATGGCCTCTTCCTGCTCTGCCGGGATTCTATGATGCTAGTAGATTTCGCTCTTTCCATTTCTAAGCTTTTTTTTTTAAAAATAAAAAAAATGAGCCACAAGAATGACAGCACCCATTAAGAAGCTCTTTCCAATCCACTGAAATACTCAACTCTGCTGGATTGGCGACTGCAATCTTCCGTATGCATGAAGTATAGTATTGAAAAAAATTTATGCCAAGAGGAGCTATTTTACAGGAGGTGCAGAGGAAAATGTCATATTTACTATTAAAAGACCGTTGAGAAAATGCTAATTATTTAGACAAACAATACTAATAGTTCACAGTCAAGATAACAAAACTGAAACTAAAAAAAGGTGGAACTATCCTATTCCAGTAAAATGATGTTGAACTTTCAGTCTTCTTTTTCTCCCACATTAACTGAAGGCCAAACAATGTGCACTAAGAATTAAATCAAAGCTCATTTACACAGACACAAAATCAGTTTGCCAAAAGGAATTTCCACTCCACATATATTTTAACTGGATGTGACAATACAGAAAACATCCAGCTTCACACCCTACAGTAACCACATCAACATTTTCTTTAACATTTAACTTAATGTAAATGATCATTTTTTGTAAACACTGATCACTTGTCAAACAGGTTTCATGATACCACCCACTTAAGGCTGTGGTATTTAAAATACATTCAAGGACTCCAGAGCAGTGACGCGTAAATAGATTAGGGCAAATTTGATTGCTGCATTATGTAACATTTACTTTTTATTAACTGGTAGATTAAGGACTAAATACACAATAGAACAATCAAGACTGATGTTATTCTTTAAAAAGTGTCAAACATTAGGCAAGCATTGATCAATCTACTTCTGTTCCAAATCAGGAGGCAAATACAGGCAACCATAATAAGATTCAATTATTCTATCTGGAAACACCTACAATTTGCCCCTTGCAACATCTTTTTAAAAAAAAAATTAATTTATGCTATTTGCCTCCATCTGTTAATCCGAAACTCAGAGGCTGATCACTTGTATTGGGATACTTTTCTTCACAGCATAAGTACATATGAAGATACAAGCTAGAGGCAACAGAGGGACCACAAATGCCAACCCGTCTGCAGATGACATCAAAACAGAATTCAATTGAGAGAGGCATCATGGTGCCCTAGCAACACTGGATTCAATAGGAAATGGGGAAACTCTCCACTAGTTGGAGTCATACTAGGCACAAAAGAATAAGGTTAAATTGTTGGAAGCCAATCATCTCAGTTGCAAGAGTTCCTCAGGCTAATGACCTAGGTGCAACCATCTTCAGCTGCTTCATTGACCTTTCTAGCAGAAAGGTGAGAAGTCAGAAAAAAAATAAAGGAAAGAAAGAGTATAAACTTGATGGAAAAACACTAAGAGGGTGTGTAGGCTCAGCAATGCACATAATTCATTGAAAGTACAACAGCAGATAGACAGACAGTCATAGAAAATGCAACAAGCCTTTTTATTTCTTAATTAGGGGACACAGTACAACAGCAAAGACATGGACTAGAGGCCAAAGAGTACTGCGAACATGATTACACACCCTCGTTAGAGAATAGTAATTTAAGCTATCAACAGTGTACAATGAAAGTTCACCAGATTGAAATTTTATTACACCTGAAGGATTCAAATTACTGGATCAGTGAAGGCCAAGAAAAAATTTAAGAGAATCTTACAGTTAAAGTGTTTTTAGTAAGACAGAGGGAGGAATATCATTTAATAATTGGGGAATCTTCATTTTAAAGTTCACTAAACAATTGAGGTTAGATACTACAAGGAGAAATTTTAAGATGGATGGGATAGATGAAGTAAAACATGGTATTCTTGAGGAAGAAGGTGACAGACATTTGCCTTGCAAATAAGGACATAGAACACAAAACAGGAAATTCACGCTAAACATTCTAAGTCTCTAAGCCTGGGTAATGCAGTGCACTTTTTTTTTTTAGGTATTACCTTTTAGGAAGCATGAAAAAGGTCTTGGGAAGGGTAAGAAGGGTCACTATGAAATTGATGTTACTTTATAAAGTATCCATTTTAAAATGGGCAACTTCTGATTTTCAAAATAGGAACTCCTGCTTTTAGATTTGCTTAAGAGGAAATATCTTCTCCACATCTACTCTGTCAAGATTCCTTGCATTATGTTTAACAAAACTTGTCTTTGTACATTTGATTATTTGCAATGTGCAAACGTCAAATCATTTTCTGCTTTTAATGTGTAAAAAAGGGAATAAAGATGCAATAATGGGGTACAATCAAGTATGTGGATGATACCGAAAAGTGGCCCAATGGTTGACAGTGAGGTAGAAAAAAACCCGAAAAGATGTAACACACTGGTCAGGTAAGCAGAAGTTTCAAAATATGCAAGGGAATGTATTTGGTGATGGTAGCGGAATAGAGGGACCTGGATGGGCATGCTCACAGGTCCCTAAAAGGTCAAGTAGAATGGCAGAAAATAAGAAAGTCAATTTAGATTATAAAAAGCTGGAAATTTATGATTAGAATTGTGTAACAAACTATTTACGCTACAGTTATAATACAGCATTCAGTTCCAGTCACCAATTGCAGGAAGGATATGACTGTTAGAAAGGAGACTGAAAAGCAGGATATTGCTCGTACTGTAGAATTTTACCTACAAAAGAAAAGCCAGAGGCCATTTTGCTTCAAGCTATTGAGGTTAAGGAAAATTTTACATACTCCAATTAAATTACCAAGGGTTCAGATACCGTGGACAGGAAGGACCTATTTCCTTTAGCTGGGAGGTGGCGGGGCTATAGCTTTAAAATACTCAGCAGGACTGTTATGATCCCAGCTGATGGTAATACTGGATGTGGGAGGTCCCAGACCAAAATTTAGCTTGACAAATCATATTTAATATGTTATTTGATGACAGAATAGCAGCTTATTACACAAAAAAAGGGAAAAAACCTATATTCACACTGAGGACAGAAGATCTTGGACAGCAAAACCAAGGATTAAAACGTACACATATAGGGAACATTTGGGGGGATATGGGCCAAATGCAGGCATATGGGGACTAGTTTAGTTTGGGAAACCTGGTCGGCATGAACCATGCTGTGTGGCTCTACAAAATGTTCTTTGGCTGGTAGAGAAATGACATACTGAATGAAGTATGTTTATATGTTATACATTTTCTATGTTTTCACAAAGAAGACAAACTTGCTGGGCTATGCAGGAAAATGCAAAAGCTTTGGAGCTAAATAGATTAGCTCTTTCAAAAAGCCAGTACCATACAAGCACAAATGGCCTTTGCAAATATCTACATTCCAATAAACACTTCAAACAAAGAGAGGTGGCTATATGAACTCTGCCATTTCACAAGATCAGGAGTGATCTGACTGTAACCTCAGTCACATTGCTGCTTACACCTGACAAATTTTCCAACTCTTTGCTTAACAAAATCTATCCAATGCCTTAAAATATTCAAGGACTCTGCTTTCACCACCTTTGAGAGAGTGTTCCAAAGGCTTTTAACTAAAATAAAAATTCACTGCATCCATTTTAAAATGGGCAACTTCTGATTGTCAAAATAGGAACTCCTGCTTTTAGATTTGCTTAGGAGGAAATATCTTCTCCACATCTACTCTGTCAAGATTCCTTGCATTATGTTTAACAAAACTTGTCTTTGTACATTTGATTGTTTGCAATGTGCAAACGTCAAATCATTTTCTGCTTTTAATGTGTAAAAAAGGGAATTTTCCAAATCTGAAGTGAATAAAATATACTGATGCAGTATGAAATAACAGGTATGAAACAGCATTCTGCCAACATTTGAAGTGAATCACACTGAAAAATCTTAAATTTCATTGAAACATTAACGGATCTAGATATCTTCCAACCTAAAGTGGTTATGACGTCAGACATATCACCATTACTAATAGAAAAAAAAGTGTTCTAAAAAAATACACACACTTTGGAAAGTACATCAACAGTTCTAAACTACATGTACAGACTTAAATAGCTGCAGGATTGTTCTACATATCTGTGGAGACTTGTTCACACCTGAAGCTGCTCATTGAAGAATTTTCCTTCCAGACAAATTTTTAGACAAAGAAAATTAAGCAGCATACACCTTCAAATGCATGAACTCTTCCCTTAAATTGGAGAAATTCTTCTGCCAAAAGCAACTGAGGGTAAAATAAAGTTGTGAGCATCCTATTGCATAAAGGACTAAAACTTGTATGGTGCAATTAAGAGAGAAATCATTTGTTAATTGGAAACCAAAAATGGGAATCTTTACATTAAGAGCCAGAATCCATCATTTGGCAAAATCAGCTAGTTTAAAAAAAGAGAGGTGTCTAGCTAGTTTTACTCCTGCCATCTTGCACTCTGTCCTATATTGCAATTCAATCCATAATCTGAAAACGTCCTACAAAAGCCTTAAAGAAAAATTGGGAAGTGACTAAGAGGAGAAGAGGGAAAACAGGAGGAAGTTCAACGAAAAAAAATCAATTGGCACAGCAGCAACATCTACTCTTAGGTTGGATTAGAAACAATGCTCGACTACAGGACACATCCAATCCATGGTGTATTTAACTTGCATGGCAGCATTAGATAATGGGACCAAAAAAGGTGCTGGGGAAGGAGTGGAGGATGACGCGATATTTAATTCAGTAGGAAAAAACCCAAACATTCAAAAAAGTGAGTGTTATTAAAACACTCAAAGCAGATTAATACATTTGCATCTTTTTAAAAAATTCACAGGATGCAGGAGCTGCTGGCTCAGTCAGCATTTGCCCATTCCGACCTGCCCTGAAGGAAGTGGTAGTACATTTGCAGTCTGAAGTGTACGGACACCAGTGTTAAGAAGGGAGTTCAACTATTTTGAAACAGCGTCAAGTAACTCTCTCACCATCCTGAGAAGGGAACTTGCAGGTGGTGCCGTTGCCAGTGTAGTCACAATATTAACTAATTTTACAACAAAAATTGAAGTAGTAATTCCAATATTTTACAGTACGACAAAGCACGGCAAAATAGTAGAGTAGACCATGTGCTTTCTGCATTCTGGTAGCCCTCTCATGTAGAGAGGAAAGGTGAACAACGTGATTTATGTACCACTCAAGGATCTGAACCTTATAATCTAAGCCGATTCCCAGCAGTGTCAAGGAATGCTGTAGTGTGCAGTTTCTATTGTTTAGAAGAAAACAACCCCAAACTGAGACCCTTCTTGCATCCATCAGAAAGGGAGAATGATATGGTTCAATTTCAAAGAATGGCAGAAGTTGTATGTAGTGTCCCAACTAATATTTATTCTGTATTATCTGCTCATTTTCAATTCATGTTCAAGAGAGTTCACTATGTATGATTTTGTTGCAGGGTTTCCTGCATTGCAGGACAGCAGTGACTAAAGCATTTTGGGATTTTGAGTTGTCTGGTGGTTGTGAAAGGCATAATATAAATACCAGCCTTTTTTAATGTCCAAAATATACAAGTGATTTAATTCTTTACAGACAACTTATACACAAAATAAGTTAAAATAATCAGCCATTTTGTGTCCTTTGTATATGACTAATTAATGCTTCTGCATAAAGCATAAAATTGGAATATGGGTCAGTTAGATCTCATTTCTAAAATAAATCAATTATTTTGCAATGACTATAGGAAATTATGTGATGATTGTTCTATTAAAATATTTATTGAAAGATCAATCCAAAAATCTCAGGTTCCAGAAATATACAGACTGTTAGCCTCTTCAACATGTTTGAAAGCACTGGAGACAACTAAATTGGTATATGCAGGGCTGTCTCAATCTCTTCTCTCTCCACCTCAACCCATCCCACCATCCATTACATGTGCATCGTCTTACTGTGCTCCAAAGGCGGAAGCTAACCTGTCATTACACTACAATCTCTCCCCACCCTGATGTAATTAGCCAGAATCTCCTCCTTTAATATATTAGAAGTCATGGAGTCACACAGCACAGACACGGACCCTTCGGTTCAACTCGTCCATGCTGACCAAACGAAAGCAAGTCCCACTTATCTGAATTTGGCCCATATCCCTTAACCTTTCCTATTCATGTACCTATTCAAGTGTCTTTTAAATGTTGTAACTGTACCTGTATCTACCACCACCTCTGGCAGTTCATTCCACATACAAACTACCATGTGTGAGAAAACGTTGACCCTCAAGTCTCTTAAATCCTTCTCTCATCCTTATAAATATGCCCACAAATTTTGAACTCCCCTTTGCTATTCACCTTATCTATGCCCCTCATGATTATATAAACCACTAAGGTCATGCCTTAACCTCCTACACTCCAGTGAAAAAAAGTCCCAGTCTATCCTTATAGCTCAAACCCTCTAGACCCAGCAACATCCTGGTAAATCTTTTCTGAACCCTCCCTAGTTTAATAATATCCTTCTTATAGCAGGGCATTAGGAATGTCCACAGCACTCAAGGTGGCCTAACCAACATCCTGTACAACCTCAATGATATTCCCAACTCCTATACTCAATGGTCTGAGCAATGTAGGCAAGTGTGCTAACCACCTTTTTAAACCATCCGGTGTATCTGTAATGCAACTTTCAAAGAACTACATACCTGAACCCCTAGGTCTCTCTAATCTTGCTACTGGCATTGTTGAACAAAGTTATTGCCTATGGTAATGACCACAATTATTCCTACAGAGTTCATCCTTCTCTGTACCCACTATTTGAGGCTGAACCAAAAAAACAAACTTGGCTACTACATTTCACTCAAATGAGCTTTCAGACTATATACCCTAGCCATTAGCAGAATCACATACCCATCGCAAACATTGCCCAACTTTGCTCACTTCATCTGCTGCTGAAATCATTGCCTTTATTACAACACATACCTAGCCAGCCTCCCACATTCCTCCTACTGTAAACAAGAAGTTAGGAAAATCTCTGCAAGTATTCTAACTTGCGCTATCCCATTCACCTGCATTTCTGCTGACCTGTATTTAAGAGTAACCAGAAATCAATTTAAAAAAAGCAACTTTTCATCCTGGTTTTAGAAGCCATCCATGGCCTCAACCTCATCCAGCCCAGATTGCATATCAATATTTATAGCCTCAAGGATCCTTGATTTTAACAACTCCACCACAAGAGACCATGCCTTCATTTACCAAAGCCCCAAGTTCTGGAATTCTTGGCCTAAACCTCTTGGCCTTAAACCTACTTCTTTGACCAAGCTTTTGGTCATTTTCCATAAAATCTCCTTTTGTGGCTGTGATATTAACATAAGGTGTCTATAAATGGAAGCTACAGTAATTGGAACTCACTCTTGTGCAGCTTTCATTTGGCACTCCTGATGTGTTGCTTAAAAAAAAATTAAAATCACTTTCACATGTGAAAGCTTGTAATAAGGACGAGGTATGTTCCTGAAGTGTAAGTTTTAAAAACTTGCAATTTAAAACTATTGCTGCTTTCAACTCAAGTACCCCAAAAATCCTTTCTACATACTAATTACTATTACACTTAATGCTTAGCTCCTACTCAACTCTTTCCACTTCCTGTTTGCTACTCTTCTCCCTCCCACTTCCCTCCAGCTAACTACTTCCATCTCCTGATCCCACTTGCTTACCATTCTGCTCCCTCCCTCATGCACTCCTTTCATTGCAGCATTGCTTGCCCCGTTTCCTTCTCATGCCCTTCAGGGGCAAGGGCTTGGGAAAAGGGACAAAAACAGCAGGTAAAAAAAGGGGTGAGAAGCAGAGCATTTTAAAAAGACTGAATGTGCAGTTACAACATTACTCCTGGCAAATGCATGGTGATCATGTCAAAACAAAAATAAAATTCAAGACCAGTAGCACAATTTGAGCAAGTTCCTTCATTTACAAATCCCATTAAAAAAAAAAGTCATTAACAGACATTAAGATGGAGAATACTTGTTCGTAAGTTACAAGACCAAAGAAGTTACAACAGTCAACTATTCTAGATGACCCAGTATTGGATGCACTCAAACACTGTACAGTAAACACAATAGCAAGCAATTTACAAAGATGCAAGAACTCAAACCAGTGAGCGACATTCTAGAAGCCAGCTATTTACTTGCCCTAACTCAGCTTCAAATAATTTAGATTACAAATGAGACCACTGATTGGGATAGGTTTGTGATGCCCCAAAATGAACACTTAGCAGAAAATACCAATTCTAGACCAGACCATATAGCAACTGTACCACTAGTCCAAAACTAGCAATAGGTAGTTAAGCAGTGGTTAGTGGGGCCAATTCAACATGTAAAATTAACCAACGCTGCCCAGAATTTTATACACTTGGCAAATATTCAAACCAAGCAAATGCAAGACTAATGTAGACAGCCTCAATTACTTATTGGAAATATTTGGGCTACGTTTAAAGCTTGGGAACACTGAAGACACTGGTTTAAGTCCCTGCTCCAAGCTTTATTTCTTATCTGATGCCAACTCTCTCTCCCTGGCAACAATCTGAGTTTATGCTAATCTTTTCATAATCTTGATTTCACACTTGATCTGGAGAGGAGCTTCTAACCTCATACTTTGGCCATTAAGACTGCCCATTTTCCACTCCGTATTATCACTGACTTTAGGTGGTTCAGCTCATCTGTTGCTGAAACCCTCATCCATGACTTTCACTACTTTTATACTGTTTGTTCCAACACACTCCGTAAAATAGAATGAGCAAAACTCTGCTATCCATGCTTTAACTTGCAGCAAGTCCTGCTCCCACGCTCAGGGATCTACATACAGATTTTAAAAATTTCCTCCCAGACTTAATTCTGCGATCTTGCCCCATCCATATTTTCACCCCTTAAATCCTCTGTTTGTCTCGAATTCTGCCCTCTTGTGCAAACCCTACTTTGAATTTCTTCACTATTGGTGACTGTACCTTTAGTTGCTTAGTCCCCAAGTGTCTCTAACTCCCCTTTCTCTGTCATTCTTTAAAAATTACCTCTGACCAAACCTTTGGCCATTGGACTTAATATTGCTAAGTGAGAGAGTCAGTGCCCTTTAAAGTAATGCTCCTGTGTGTGAAGTGTTTTGGCATATCTCATGACACAAGAACACTAACATTACTGAAGTTGTACATAATTAAACTTTCAAATAATTTAATAACATCTTTTCCTTGAATTTTGAATTTCTACCTTCCTAATACACATCATCCTGGAATCAACATAGACAAGGAATGTTGCAATGAATACCTTAAAAATGGTTCTGAAGGCTACTTCTTCAGTTTGGTCATGAAGTGGATAATATTTGATCAAAATGCAGCATTACGAACATGTCAAACATTACATGTTACAATACGATTCACCGGCAGGCCAAGGAGAGCAATGATACGTCACTAGTAGCTCAAATAATTTTTAAAGCATTGATATTTCAAAGCTAATTCTTCAATATTAAAAGTAGGGAATTTCTGCTAAACATGCACTGAACCTTGATTAAACTCCAATTGTGTGTATTACGTAGAAAAGGATCAATAAGCTGGTTGATCACTCCCTTGAAGAGTAGAGGTTATATAACAGATCTTTAAGAATGATGGAAGATTTTGATAGTGTGGATATAGAAAATGATTTCTCCTGTGGGAAGCATAACTATAGGTCAATGCAAGGAATGTAGGAACAGTGGAATTAGGGGAGCAATTCGGCCCTTGGAGTCTGCTCAACCATTTAACATGACCATGGCTGATCTTATCCTGGTCTCAACTCCACTTTCTTGCCTCCTCCCCATAGCCCTTTAACCCACTTTTCAGAAACATTTCTATTTCTTTCTTGAATCTGTTGATCGATTCTGCCTCCACTGCAGCGAGTTCCAGAGTCACAATGGAGGGAAGTAGTTTCTCCACATTTCAGTTGTGAACCTCCCTCCTTTCACTCCATATCTATGACCTCTTGTTCAAGACTGTCCTACAAGGGGGAAAATCATCTGTTCAACATCCACCATAGCAAACCCCTTTAACATTTTATACACCTCAGATACCCCCTCTTCTTCTGAGCTCCAGAAAGTACAAGCCTAAGCTTTTCAACCACTCCTTGTACAACAGCCATTTCATCCCTGTAATTAAATCTGATGAACCTCCTCTCAACTGCCTCTAGTACCACCACATCCTTCCTCAAGTAAGGAGGCCAAATCTAATAGGAATTCAGAAGAAATATCCTCATCCAGAAAAAGAGCAAAGTGAAAATTGCTACAACATGGAACAATTGAAGCAAACAGCACAGATATATTAACAGGAATCTAGACAATGATTTGGGCAAATATAGTTTTGATGATAAATTTAAATGAGAAAAGGCATGAGGCAACTCTATTGGAGTAGCAACACCATGCATAGACCAGTTGGAAAGAATGGTCTGTTTCTGTGCCATAAATCATGTAATAAAATTCAATAGCTGCTCTACATTCAATTTGTTTCATTTACCACTTAGAACCTTGAGAACAGTTCAATGGATTTGGTGTTTATGAACGTAAGAATTATTATAAAAAAAACAAAATTGCATTTATATAGCACATCACATCCTCAGTACACCCAACACCGAAATTAAAACCGAAAGAACTGCGGATGGTGTAAATCAGGAACAAAAAGAAAGTTGCTGGAAAAGCTCAACAGGTCTGGCAGCTTCGGTGAAGAAGGAAAAAACCGGGTTAACATTTCGGGTCCGGTGACCTTTCCTCAGAATACTTCCTCATGAAACTAGAGATCAATGTAATACAAAATCCTGAAAGCAAAAATTCTGTTGTTTTATCAGAGCCATATTTTATAACTATTAGTGAATAGTTCTTAATTATTTCTTCAGTTTATTAGAGGAGTACAAGAAATTAAGCTTTGCAATTAATCTTCAAGAGATAGTATTGCACACAGTTAAGAAATGTTCATATTACTGATTTCATCATCACTCCTAGATTCTCATTCTGAAATAAGCTGAAAGGACTGACCTTGCTGGTCACAGTCTTCTGGTCTTGATGGATTTGGAGCCACAGGTAGTGGTCTAGGTGGTCGCGGCTTGGGTGTCGGTGGTGAAATTTTCCGGAAACCGTGAAACTCTACATATGTTCCAGGGAAATCTCCCCTTTCCTGCGTTGTTTCGTTTAAGCCAGTAAGCCAGCCAATCTCATCTGGTCTTGCCTCATCTCCCTCGCTGAAACCCAGGGCTAACAGAGTATTTTTAGTGACAATCAGTATATCACCACAATGTAGATCAATATCCTCTTCTCGCTCCTTTTTGTACTCATATAAAGCTCTATATTGATATCCATCGGCACTCATTTTCTCTGTTGTCGGAGATGGAAAACACGCAAATAGAAGTTAGCTTGTTATATGCTCAGTAGGCGATAAATTTTAAAAGTGTCAGATGAACACTGCCCACAAAGTACTTGCCAACTGTGAACAGTGCTTACTTGGTTGAAAAAAATTACAAAAGTCTTTACACCATTTCCTTAAAAAAAAAAGCAATGTCACTCTAAAAATCAGCAATAAGGACTTGTGCTCTTCTTGATTTTGTCAACATATGCTAAAATAAAAGTACAATTCCACAGCTGAGTAGGTCATACACTTCCGGTGCCTCATCCGTAACATATCCATCAGTTAACTACAAACTATCATTGGTCTTAGTGAGCAGTCCAAACCTAAAAAGAAAAAGAAAGAAAAAAAAATTAACAAAAGTTTCCTCAATGTAGACTACTTAGCAAAGCTAGATCACATGAAATACAGGAAGAACAAGCCATATGGATATCAAACTGGCTCGAAGGTAGAAGACAGAGGGTGGTGATGGAGGGTTGCTTTTTGGACTAGAGATTTGTGACCAGTAGTATGCAACAAGGATCAGTGCTGGGTCCACTGCTTTTTGTCATTTATATAAATGATTTGGATGAACACAAGAGGTATGGTTAGTACAGCTTGCAGATGACACCAAAATTGAAGGTGTAGTGGACACTGTGTTACCTCAGAGTACAAAAGGATCTCGATCAGATGAGCCAACGGGCCGAGGAGTGGCAAACGGAGTTTAATTTAGATAAACATGATGTGCTGCATTTTGGAAGAGCAAATCAGTACAGGAGTTATATACTTAATGGTAAGGTCCTGTGGAGTGTGGCCGAACAATGAGACCTGGGAGTACAGGTTCATAGTTCCTTGGAAGTGGAGTTGCAGGTACGTAGAATAGTGAAGGTGGCATTTGGTATCCTTGTCTTAATCGGTCAGTGCATCAAGTATAGGAGTTGGGAGGTCATGTTGTGGCTGTACAGGACATTGGTTAGGCCACTTTTGGAATAGTGTGTGCAATTTCGGTCTCCCTACTATAAGAAGGATGTTGTGAAACTTGAAGAGTTCAGAAAAGATTTAAGGACATTGCGAGGGTTGGAGGGCTTGAGCTGTAGGAAGAGGCCAAATAGAATGGGGCTCTTTTCCCTGGAGCATTGGAGGCTCAGAGGTTTATAAAATCATGAGGGGCATGGATAGGATGAATAGACAAGGTCTTTTCCCCCATGGTAGGGGAATCCAAAACTGGAGAGAGGGGGGCAAATTTTAAAAGGAACCTGAGGGGCAACTCTTTCCATGCAGAGGGTGGTGCACGTATGGAATGAGCTACACGAGGAAGTGGTGGAGGTTGGTACAATTATAACATTTAAAAAAGACAGCTGGTGGGGTAAATAAATAGGAAGGTTTAGAGAGATATGGGCCAAATGCTGGCAAATGGGACTAGATTTATTTAGGGTATCTGGTTGGCCTGGATGAGTTGGAGCAAAACAGTGTTTCCATGCTGTACATCTCTATGACTCACTCAATAACTCTAAAAGCAATTTAAAAAGCAACATTTATTGCAAACCACTGCTAACGTGACAATAGCTCACACTCAATCCTTATCCAGATTAAAGCACTAAATCCACATTTATACCAGTCAATAAAACAAAGAAATGTGGATGTTGAACATCTAAAACAAAAAATTGCTGGCGCAACTCAGGAGGTCAGGCAGCATCTGTGGGAAGATTTTTCATCAGAACCACCAGGCTCAAAATGTTAACTCTGTTTTTGTCCCACAGATCCTGCCAGACCAGCTGGGTTTTGCCAGCAATTTGTTTGTGTTTATACAAGTCACAATTGTTCCAATTCACAACCTTACAAATGCATTTACTATCCAGGTCCAACTTTCAACATATGTATCTGCAAAATTATTCAGTTATACAAAAAAATGGAACAAACTGACAAGATATTGGCAAGAATGTACAATTCAACATTTGGAACTGTTTGATAGCTGCTTCATATTACCAAGATTGAAGTGTAACTTGAATTAGACTTTGAGATATATGGTGTCAAACATTGATGCAACAGCTGTCCCAAGGTACTTTTACATGGAGTCTTAATAAATAGAGAAATGGAACAGGTACAGTGATTATTTGTCTTCTCAAGCTCCTACCATTCCTGCAGTATAATAACGCAGTTGGAGTTAAATGGGAACTCAGCATATCTCCACCTGCCAGACAGATCTTACTCAAGGGAAAACACCAAGCTTAAGAGGACTATTACAGCAGTAGTAAGGTGATCAACCACACAAGAAAAACAATAGTCAGTTTTGATAATGAGTTAACCAGAAAAAATGCCAATCTAAAATAGTAATATAATGGAGCTGAGTTTAACTCTTCAGCAATGTTAGATTAGAATGATAACAAAATAAATATAGTTTTGAATTTAATTTTAAGAGGGAGCACGATAAACTGGCATACTATAAAGAGAACAGGTTATCTTACGATAAATATAAGCACTGTCAAAGGGGCCAAAGGGAAACTGCAACCTGGAAATGGAAGTTTAGCAAGAAAGGCAAATGTCTTCCAGAGTAATGCACCATGTGGATTTAATTACTTGCAGTGAAGCTCAAAAATTCAGTGCATTGTAAATTTCTTAAAAAAAAAATTTCAGATCAGAGCAAAAGATTCTAAATCCTCAAAATAAAAAGTAAACAATTTTAATTATAAAGGGCTTGGCCTTTTGTAAGTTAGTATACAAGCTCGATATCCCATTGAAGGTACATTCAATCCAAAATCAATTATAACTGGACTTGTACACATTGTTTCAAAAGGAAATAAATTCAAATCTTCACCTCCACAACTTAGGTGATCAAAAGGTTGCCTCCCAAAAAAAAGGGGTGTATAATGTACTACTACATCCATTTTTCTTCTGAAAACAAAGTAAGTTTAAGGAAGAAGCCTCTTTCAAGTTAACACAGTACAGTAACTTGAAGCGTCGCAGAACGATCCATATGGATTGCATTAATATCGATACGTGGTCAGCATATGCTCGCTGAGAGGCTCTCAAGGTTTCTTTTACGTTACAAATTTTTCCAAAAACAAACTTTAAAAAAGGTGTTCCAACGCGACTAATGCATCAGAATAGATGATCAAAGGTTGATCGGGGTCGGTTTTAGCTCCTCAATCCGAGACAATAAAACATTATTAAACCGTTTGTGAATGGGAACAAACCAAGGGGGAAAATCACTGCACAGTTAGCAGCATTTTCGTTTCAAGCTTTCGGTTCACTGAATTCGGGCGATCAACCCTCCTAATAAATTGTCCCCTTTCTCCTTTAACCGGTAGCTAGCAGCTCCAGCGCCGTTCACAAAAACGCAGCCCAAACCCCTTTAAACCAAGGCCGAAGTCTGACAGAGGAGAAGGACGTCCGGCCAGGCCACACTTCCATCCCGCTGCTGGAACCAGATGCCCAGAGGTGGTGAACAGAGCCAGCAGTCAGCGCGAACTGCCAGGCCGCTCACCCTCTTTCCCTCCCCACCCCCATTCCCGGAGCTGCCGGCCCGGCTCCAGCCGCGCTTTCTATAACTGTCACCGCTTCAAATAACCGCCGCTTACCGGATTCAGACTTTCTCGAGGGGATCTCGCGCCACTCACTCCAGTGTCCTTTGCTTCCCGACCCACCCCCTACACACACATATCCATTCGCGCCCTCCACTCCACTCCACTCCACTCCACACTCACTCACTTACTTACTTACTAATGGCCTCGCGCCGCTCCTCCCCAGCCTCAAGAACCAGTATTGTTCCGAGAAAACACGCCCTCCCTTCCGCTTTGCGCATCGCCGATTGGTAGATTTAATAGGAAACGGGCGCTTTTGAATATCAATCACCGTCCTCTCACCCCCACCCCCGTCACTTCTACCGCTCTCCACCCCGTACCAACAACTCGTGCTCAATTCTTGCAGCTGCAATGTTGGCAAGAAATGGTTGTTCACTATTCAGGCATGTAAGAACGCGTTACTTTTTCCCCCCGCTCTCATTTGTGATCTATTTATTACAATCGAGAAAACGAGTGTATTTTGTACAACCCATGAATATACACTTAAGATTATTAAAACTTATTAACATAAGTGCTTTAATTTTAGTTTCTCTTTTCCACCTCTTCACCCCTCCAACCCCCACGTATTTGTTGAGGGGCCCCTTGCAATTATGACACACTTGATGGAAAGCTCCCAAGGCTCTGCGGTTCTTCTTTTTGACAACCGCATTCTAGATTTATACAGTACCTTTAAGGTGGCTAAACATTTCACAGTACTTCAAAATGGTGTGATCCCTGGGGTAGTTTGGGAAGAATACTGAGGGAAGAGCTGAAGACTGTGCGTTGACCTTTTAAAAACATTTTTTAAAAACCTGAGTGGAGTTTTTAAGTTTGAGGACTGAGCAGCAGGGTGATTTGGAATGACACCTTTCAGTGCTCAGTGACAGTGCTGATAAAATCAGAGGTTTGCAGCACAGAAAAGGGCCCTCCAGTACATCGAGTCTGTGCGAGTCAAAAACAACCACCCAACTAATCAAATCCCATTTTTCAGCAGTTCTGATGAAGAATTACCAGACTCGAAACTTTAACTCTTTCTTTCCACAGATTGCCAGATCTGATGAGTTTTGCCAGCAATTCCTGTTATTGATTCAGATCTCCAGCATCTGCAGTTCTTTGTTTTATTTTCCAGCACTTGGTCCATAGCCTTGTATGCCTTGGCATATCGGTGTGTATCTAAATATTTCTTAAATGTTGTGTGGGTTTCTGCCTCTACCACCCTTACAGAGAATGTGTTCCAAATTCTCACCACCCTCTGGGAGAATAAAAATCCTCACATCCCCTATAAACCTCCTACTTACCTTAAATCTATGCCCCCAATCATTAATCCCTTCACCAAGTGGAATGGTTCCTTCCAATGTACAGCCCTCATAATTTTACATATCTCAATTATGTTCCCACTCAGTCTCCTCTGCTCCAAGGAAAACAACCCCAATCTACCAATCTCTCTTCATAACTAAAACTTTCCAGCCCAGGGGCAACATTCTGGTAATTATCCTCTGCACCCTCTCCCGTGCAATCACATCCCTCCAATAATGTGAGTTCCAGAATTGCACAAAATACTCTAGCTGTGTCCTAACCAACTTTTTATACAGTTCCACAGTAACCTTCATGCTCATAAAGTCTATGCGTCAGGTAATAAAGGGAAGTATCCCATATGTCGTCTTAACCACATTATCTACCTATCCTGTCAGTAGACATGCACACCAAGGTCCTGCTGAGCCCCGATGCTTCCCAGGGTCCTACTATTCATCATATATTCTTGTTTGTCCCGCTCAAGTGCATCACTGCACACTTAACTGGATTGAATTACATCTGCCACCGATTAGCCCATCTGTTCTCCTATCTAAATTATCCTGTAATCTAAGGCTGTTCTCATTATTTACCATCTCACCAATTTTTGTATCATCCTCAAACTTACTGACCAACCCTCCTACATTCAAGTTTGAATCATTTATATATACACCACCACCTGCAAGTTCCCCTCCAAGCTACTCACCACCTTGACTTGGAAATGTATTGCCATTCCTTCGGTGTCACTGGGTCAAGATCCTGGAACTCCCCTCTTAATGACATTGAGAGTGTACCTACACTGTAAATATTGCAGCAGTTAAAGAAAACAGTTGACCACCATCTTCTCAAAAGGGAGGGGCATTTACTGCTGGCCCAGTCAGCAGCATCTAGACCCCATGAGTGAATTTAAAAAAGTGGTCTCACTCTGTAAACACAGCATATCCTTCATCTTCAAATCCCATCACAATAATCAATAACAACTTAGTTTTATAATTACTTGCTGTACCTACTCATTAACCTTTTGTGAGCCATTCACTAGATCATCCAGATTCCTTTGCATCTGGGTACTTTGTATTCTCTCACCATTTAGATAATATGCTTCTTTTTATTCTTTGTGTGAAAATGGATAATTTTGCATACTCCCACTTCATAAGCCATTTGCCAGATGTTGCCTACTCGTGTTCCACAGGTATTGGTGCTGGATCCACTTTTGTTTGTCATTTATGTAAATGATTTAGATGAGAATTTAGAATGCGTGATTGGTAAGTTTGCGGATTACACCAAAATTGGTGGTATAGTGGACAGTGAAAAAGGTTATCTGAGATTACAAAGAGATCTTAGGCAATTGTATCAATGGGCTGAAGAGTGGCAGATGGAGTTTAATTTGGATAAACACAAGCTATTGCATGTTGTAACATAAACAAGGGCAGGACATATACAATTAAATGTAGGATTTCAGGTAGTGTTGTAGAACAGGTACATAATTCTTTGAAGTTTGTGTCACATAGCGTGGTAAAGAAGGCGTTGATCACGCTTGTCTTCATTGCTCAGACCTTTGAATATAGGAGTTAGGACATAATGTTGAGGCTGTACAGGACGTTGGTGAGGCCTCTTCTGGAGTACTGTGTCCAGTTCTGATCGCCCTGTTATAGGAAGGATATTATTAAGCTTGAGAGGGTTCAGAAGAGATTTACCAGGATGTTGCTGGGAATGGAGAGTTTGAGATACAAGGAGAGGCTGGATAGGCTGGGACTTTTTTCACTAGAGCATAGGATGTTGAGGGGTGACCTTATAGAGGTTTATAAAGTATGAGTGGTAGAGATAAGATGAATGGCAGGTGTCTTTTCCCTAGGGTGGGGAATTTCAAGATTTGGGGGGCATATTTTAAAGGTGAGAGAAGAAAGATTTTAAAAAGACACGTGGGCCAATTTTTTTTTACACTGTGGTTTGTGTGTGGAATGAACTTCCAGAGAAATTGTTGGATGCGAGTACAGTTACAACATTTAAAATACATTTGGATAAATACATGAATAAGAAATGTTTGGAGGTATATGGGCCAAGCACAGGTGGGACTAACTTAGTTTGGGATATTGGTAGGAATGGACTGGTTGGACTGAAGAGTCTGTTTCTGTGCTGTATGACTCTATGTAACCTGTCTACATCCCTTAGTATCCTCCTTATATCATCTTCACAAATTGCCTTCCTATCTAGAAGGGTCCAGACCTGAAACGTCAGTTTTCCTGCTCCTCTGATGCTGCCTGGTCTGCTGTGTTCATCCAGCTTCACACCTTGTTATCTTGCCTTCCTATCTATCTTTGTGTCATCAGCAAAGTTAGCAATGATACAATTTATATGAAGGGACAGAATGTAAAATGTTGAGGCCCTAGTACTAATCCCTGTTGCACACTACTTGTTATATCTCGCCACCAGAAAGTGAGTCATTTTTGCATCCTTTCTGTCTCTGATCACTAGCCAATTTTCTATCCACTCCAGTACATTATACGTTACACCAAGACCTTTTATTTTCCAAACTAACTGTTGTCTTCTTGAAGCCTAAGTTCAGTACTTCCGCCAGTTCATCTTTATCCATAGTACATTTTACTCCTTCAAATCACTGCAATATATTGGTTAAACTTGATTTCCCTTTCAGAAAACCATGTTGACTCTGCCTGATTACATTGAATTTTTCTAAGTATTCTACTCTAATGCCTTCAATAATGGCTTCTAACATCTTTTCAAACAAAATATTACAATCAACATTATCCAGTCCTTCCCTGATATAGAGAATATTGGAAATTAGAACTAGTACACTAACCATCTGACTAGCCACTTCTTTTAAGACCCAAAATGAAGTACATCTGAACCCAGAGACTTGTTGCCAGTGCGCAGCTCAGTCATACATTAAGGAAACAGGTCCTTCAGCCCAACTAAACTAAACTAGTCCCATTTATCTGCGTTTGCCTGTTTCCCTCCAAACCTTTCCTTTCCATACCTGTCCAAATGTCTTTTGAATGTTGTAAATGTACCTACCTTTACCTACACTCTCTGGCAGCTCATTCCACATACAACCTCTGTGTGAAAAAGTTGCCGCTCAGGCCGCATTTAAACCTTTCCCCTTTCACCTTAAATCTATGCCGTCGAGTTTTGGACTCCCCTACCCTGGGGAAAAAGACCTTTGCTATTCTTTCTGTAGTTACTCTTTTGCCCTAAATATACTTAGGTTTCTCTTTTAGCTCATCTACCAAAGCTATTACATGTCCCCTTTTTACCATCCTGATTTTCTTCTTAATTGTACTCCTACACCTGCTATACTCCTCAAGGGATTCACTTGATCCCAGCTGCCTATCTCTATTTAAGGAGGAGGCGATGGCCTAGTGGTATTATTGCTGAACTGTTAATTTAGAGGCCCAGATAATATTCGGGGATCTGGTTTCGAATCCTGCCACTACAGATGATGGAATTTGAATTCAATTTAAAAAAAACTGGAATTAAGAGTCCAACGATGACCATGAATTCACCATTGATTGTCAAAAAACCCATCTGGTTCACTAATATCCTATAGGGAAGGAAACTGCCATCCTTATCTGGTCTCGCCTACGTGGCTGCAGACCCAAAGCAATGTGGTTGACTCTTTACTGTCCTCTAGGCAATTAAGGATGGGCAATAAATACTGCCTAGCCAGCGACACTCACATCCTGTGAATGAATAAAAAAAAAAGAACTTGACATATGCCCCCTTTTGTTTGGCCACAGCCTCAATGTCCCTACTCCTGCCAACCTTGTCCTTCACACTAACAGGAACATGGTAGCCCTGAACTCTTGTTATCTTGCTTTTGAAAGCATCCCAGTTGCCAGATGTCCCTTTGCTGTTGAATAATCTCCCCCAATCAACTTTTGAAAGTTCTTGTCTAATTGACCTTTCCCCAATTTAAAACTTTAACTTGTGGACCAGACCTATCCTTTTCCATGATAGTAGGAACTGCAGATGCTGGAGAATCTGAGATAACAAGGTGTAGAGCTGGATGAACACAGCAGGCCAAGCAGCATCAGAGGAGCAGGAAAGCTGACGTTTCGGGCCTAGTCCCTTCTTCAGGTCTAGGGGTGGGCACACTACCATTGCACTATTTGTGCAATATATGCTTTTCCTTTAAGTTTTTAGATACTTTCTTTCACTTTTTTAGTTAACCATGGATAGTTGGTCCTCCCCTCATAAATTTCCTCTCTTATTGTAATGTGTTTATTCTGTGTATTCATAAACATTGCCTTACCACTGCATCTTTATCAAACTACTGCTTAACCTAAATTGCTAGTTGAAATTAGCTACCTCTAGCTAATGTGCCTTATTAACCACTTTCTTCATCTGCCTTGTCACCTTCAATAATTTGTGCATATATACCCAGGGCCCACTGCTCCTACACACCATGAGAATGATATCCTTTGGTTTATGTTATTTCATTTTATCCTTCCTAGTTAATGTATCAATTCACACTTCTCCGTGTTACATTTCGTCTGTCAAATGTCTGCTCAGTCTGGCCATATCCTCTTGAAGTTATTACTACCCTCCTCAGTTGACAACACTCCCAAGTTTTGTGTCATTTACAAATTTTGAAATTATGCCCTGTAAATCTGGACCATCAGTATAAATAAGAAATTGAATGGTTCCAGTTCTGACCCTGGGGAATTCTACTCTACATCTTTCTCCTGTATAAAATAAAACAATCTTTTTCACAGCTTTCTGTTTCCTGTCCGTCAGCTATTTTCATATCCTTGCTGCTAATGTTGGAAGTTCTAATAGTGAACTAGATTGAAAGGAGAACCACAGAAGTATTAGGAAGTAACTCTCGGGATTCAACATTAGAAACTGTTTCCCAGGATTACAGCACAATGTTTTTCTGATGAGCAGCAATTCAAAGTCTGCATTTCATGTTAGCAGATTAGTGCAAAAAGCCATCTTTAATTCTTCATATACAGCATACTAGATGTATCAGGAAAAACAATACAGAGCAATCTATCTTGTTCGTCAAAGATCACTTGAATGGCTTCTACTAAGTTGGATAGACGTAATCTACGCTAGTCACATAATTGCAATCTATTCTTAGTGCGCTGATCAACATTTTTCCCTCAACCCATGTTACTTGAAGCAAAATTATTTGCTAGTTCAACTAGTTTTTCCTGAGGTAGTTTTTCTATGTAAATTACTTATGTAACAATAATGATTGCCCTTCAAAAGTAAACAATTGACTGTGAGACATCCTGAGGAAGTATTAAGCCTCCATTTAAGTACAATTACTTTCTTACATTGAATCTTCTACCATGACATCTAATTTACCTTTTAAGTAATCTCAATCATTTGCTTCAATTACTTAGCCCAGCTGGCTTTTATTGCTTCAACCAGGTGGTCAAGATTTCTTCTTGACAGCAGTAGTTTGTCCGTTTTCAAGTGACAGAACTAGAAAACTTTCCTTAACAAGAGTACCTCTCTCTGGACATTTAAAGATACCACTTGTGAAAGCAGAACAAATGCACTAAACTGAATCTCAGTCAACTTTGTCTACACAACAGCAGAGTATGGCTGCTCAACCTGGCTCAGCTGACACACGAACGTGGTGGTCGATAGCCATCTCTGGAAGCATAGGATTATTTCTAGGTCATTCAGACCAATCACACAACTTGAGTGGCTTCCTGTGCCAGCACATGACGAACTTCTTGATGTCAGCAGAGAAAACATCCACCTCAAAGTACATTGGCAGCTGACAACTAACAAATGCTTCCAGTAAAACAGGACATAAACAAAACCTGCATCCGTCTGAAATCTCACAGCTCCTACTGAAACACTGTCCATAACCTACAAACTAATGACAGCTTTACCCTATACTGGTGGGTACTGCTGATTTACTGCTGATTGACTGCCACCATCACTGCAGCTTGGTAACTGACACAGCAGTGAAGCCCCAGAATCCAATTTCCTGAAGAAAATCTGGACAACATTCAGCCACTTGAGGATAAGCCAAGGAAGACACAATTTTGAGATAACAAGGTGTAGAGC
>NC_063334.1:102315751-102340256 GCF_021869965.1 Rhincodon typus
ACACAGCAGGCCAAGCAGCATCGGAGGAGCAGGAAGGCTGACGTTTCGGGCCTAGACCCTTCTTCAGATGCTGCTTGGCCTGCTGTGTTCATCCAGCTCTACACCTTGTTGTCTCAGATTCTCCAGCATCTGCAATTCCTACTATTTCTGAAGACACAATTCTGATGTCTGTCTGTTTCTCTTCACCTGTTTGTCAGAGTCATAGTGCATGGAAACAGAACCTTCAGTCTAACTAGTCCACACCGACCATGTTCCCAAACCAAAACCAAAAGAACTGTGAAACCAAAACAGAAATTGCTGGAAAAACTCAGCGGGTCTGGCAGTATCTGTGAGAGAAATCCAAGTTTACGTTTCAGGTTGAGTGACCCTTCTTCACGACTAAGTATTCGTTTCTCACTCTCTTTGTATCACGTGTCTGTCAGTCATTATTAGCATACTTTTTTTTGTAGCAATTAACAAGACATAAGTGATAAGTAAATTGTAAAAAAAACTCATTACAAAATAAGGAAAATCATGCTGTTTACATACCATTCTTTTTCAAAAGACATCGAGTAATTTCAGTCTTCTTTGATTTAGCCGTTGTTTGCATTTGGCGCAGGAGGTACTGACATCACACCTTGGATCATGGAACTATGTAGCTCTAAGGATGGGTGGATTCTGTATCTTCTACACTGAAATTGTGGTTAGACAGAGACTCTCAAACACACAATAGTGAAAACAGAGCATATATATGCAAATGTGCAAAATTAATTACAGTGACATGTCACCTGTGCCATGTATGTGCACTTAGATGGTCATCTTCTTTTACAACTGTTAATGCTAGTACATGTTATGGAAGGATGGTGAGGCTGTCCCAATTGAGTGAATATGCAATGCAGAGGATATGCAGAGTTAGTAGTCTGGGTGGATTGGATGCAATGGAGTGAGTGAAGGTAGACTTTGTATGCAATAGTGAGAATGGTTAGCCTTGGAGGGAGATGGGTTCAGTAGCAGAGATAGACTGAGTTTAAGGTAGCAGAGAGAAGATGTTGGCACTTACACTGGCTGAGTGGAGAGGATCATTGACCCCTTCCTATAACACTTAGCCTTTCTCTGGAGCTTGGAGACTGATTTGATGCTGACTTCAAACCAAGCTGGCAAGATCTGGTGGCATTGCCTCCTCTGGCGGTTCTGTGGTAATAGGACAGCTCTCCTCTGCACCATCTGACCACCAGGATCCCAACGTCCTTGTTGGCAAAGTGGACCCCCGATTTGCCCTTATCTGCCATTCCCTAGGAGAATGTGTGATACCATTCAGGGCAACAATGCTGGTACTTAACTGGGTGTCGAGCAGCATTTTAAATATGGCACCATGATGCCCAGATATCCAAACAGTGGTGAATACTTCTGGCTAAAGCTAATGGGAAAGTTGGGCTAGCATTGTACAAGAGGGGTACTGAGGGGTATGGTAGGCAATTAATAAGGTGAGTTTGAGACAATAGTGTGAGGAAATTTGCTAAGGCTTGCTGAGAAACACTCAAAACAACATTTTGCCAAGTATGAATTTTGAAAGATTCAGCCCTCTATTTTTGTGCTGTTTCATTCTCTCATTTAAGTGAATTTTTTGAAAGTTGTTGAGGAGTTTTCTAATGTCTTGTAAATGAAACTAATTTTGCTCACTTCAATAGTATTAAATCCTGAATCATCTTCAGCAAGTTTTCTTAAGATTGTTATTATTTTCTTTAATTACTGGTTAATGCAGATCAATTGCTCTTAAAATTTTATCTTTAAACTTTGATGTTTTATCATGAAGACATTTTAACTCCTACATTCTTATTTTGCTATTCAGAAATTGTTAAAACGTTTTAACAATGCTTGCTTGCTTTATATACAAGCCATCCTTTAGCTTCTCGCCTTAGAATTTCTCTTTAAATGTAAAAAAAATTTACCCTTCCACTTAAATTACATTGGGTGATTGGTATTGGCCACTTTATTGATTGTTTATGATGTGGGTTTCCCCATGACTCCCACAGTCTCTTTTCATGTTCTACTCCAGCTTTTTCCACTATTTTTCACCATATTTAGCTGTTTTGGGCTTTCACTAGCTTATTCCTCCTGACAATGCTGCTGCTCTTCAATTGCTGGCTTATGCATTCACTGAAGCTGATAAGACTGTGTGTGCTTTTTAACCTTCTCAATATACAAATATATACTTAGTTTTCTGCCTAGGATTTTTCTTTTCTTCTTCCTCTAGGTTGGCTGTGGCATTTGTAAAACTATGTATTTTCAGGTTATGACTACTGCTACTGTAGTATGCTATTATACAAAGCGAAACAGTAGTGCCCACCTTGAAAGCATATTATAACGTGCAGCTAAACTAAACCTTCAGATGACCACTGCTGCTACCATTTTATAATGAGAAGCTTTAGGTAATTTCCTGTTACTTCTTGCTGGTGTTAATCTAAGTCACTGATACAATGTCAGGAAGGATGTCCACACGAAGTCTTTGGCAGAAGATAGGCTCAATCTTGAAGAACAGTAAACAGGTTTATTACTTGTTACTTAATAGCAAGTTACATGACACCTGAGAAATACAGTGGGCTCCTGTGAGGCATTAGGCGCAACTAAAGAGAAAATTCAATTACTGCTACTGAACCATTTTCACACAGCTTTGATAACAAATACAGAAATAGTATTGAATTGGTTAGTTTCATCTAGGGAGAGCCCTTTTCCTCCTGCTGGGTGGACCTTAATATCATTTAACTCTTTGCAGACATTAATTGCTTTATACAACAAAATTCATGTTTATAGACCAAGAATGTACATCATACTCAAAATTTTTAATAAATGTATAGATGATGCCTAGAAATGTGTCATCTGCCATGTTGAAACAGATAAACTCACCACTAAAACACATAGTTATAAGGTCACAATAATTTATTCAAACCACAGCCCTATTTGTCTCAAATGTTTTAATTTTAAAATAATCAAGTGTTTTGCATGCATATGATGAATACACATTACATGATGTGATAACTAAGCAGGAATACTCCCCATACTTATCTGAACATGGTGCAGGCAGGAGCAGGAGAGTTCCTCCCAGACTTTGCATTAAAAGATCACAGCCCAAATCCCGTCCTCCCCAACTGATCATCCTTCTGATCCAGGCACTAATTGCATCAATGCCAACCACCTGAAATAACTCCACAGAGGCTGGTATCCCATCACCAAGTCATTATTTATTTACATGTGGGGAGTCCTTGGCACTGATCCAGCTCCCTCAGAGCCAGATCTCAGAGTATCAGGATGTCTGACGCATCTGTTTTTAATCTGCCAGCCAGGGCTCCCTGATTGGATCAGATTAACAGCCCCAATCATTGAACTCATATTCTATGAGGTCCATCTGGCTGACTTTGTTACAATCACTACATCCCTCTCCCTCTGAGTCAGAAGACATAGGCCGGTTCTTTTCCTTGTATCTCCTACCAGACAGTTTTAGCACTGGGTTGAGTTCCTCTGACACCTCCTCAGATATAGGTGGCATGTAACACCACCATAGCCCACTTCTTGCAACCAGAGAGTCTCGGAAGAAATTCGTCCTTCTCTTGATTTGTCAAAGGCATCAAAGCAGTGACATCCACCATGTCCGTCTCAGATTCTGAGGTTTCTTCAATACTTGACTGAGGGAGAAAACCCATGGGTTCTAGCAGCCTTTGTGACTGTTCTAAGGAGCCAGGCACATTTTGCTTCTGCCGGGTTTGCGAGTTTGCAGTTTTCATGTAGTCCACATGCTTGTTCGGCACTGTCGCACCTCCCCAGACTTTATACATCACTGGACCTGACCTCACGTTGATCATGCCTCTTACCCATGTAGGGCCAATCCTGTTGTTTCTACACTAAACTTCGTCCCCTGAAGTAAACTGTCTCTCTCGCTTAGCAGAGTCTTATGTCTGGTACCGGTGTTCCTGATGCTGTTTCACCCACACCTCCAGGTCTGGCAAGATCAAACTTAAGCTGGTGCAGTCTTCTCCCCATAAGCAACTCTGATGAAGCTATCCCTGTAGTTGCATGAGGGGTGGTCCTATATTCAAACAGGAACCGGGACAGTTTGGTGTTTAGTGAAACTGTAGGCTGTTTCTTTAAGCCTGACTTCAAAGTTTGGACTGCTCTTTGTGCCGGACAATGGATGGTATGGAACTGTACTCATACGTTGAATGTCATTCAACTTTAGGAAATACTCAAATTTCCTGCTGGTAAACGATGGCCCGTTATCTTTGACCAACACCTCTGGGTGTCCGTGTATAGCAAAAGATGCGTGCAGCTTTTCAATCATCGTCTCTGTGTTTGATGAGTGAACTCTATGCATGTCCAACTACTTTGTGTGGGCATCCACAATGACTAAGAACATTAAGCCCATGAAAGGATCTGCATAGTTGACATGTAACCAAGTCTAGGGTTTAGCCAGCCATTTCCACAAATGTGCAGGAGCTGCTGGCGGTAATTTTGTCCTTGTTGGCACTGTCCCACCAATGTGGCTATGCCTGCCTCCAGTCCTGGCTACCAGTCATAACTTCTCGTGACATCTCCATTTTGGAAACCTCTGGATGACCCTGGTGGAGTTCAGGTAGTATCTAGCAGCGACCTTTAATCGGGACAATCATTCTTGCTCTCCATAATTATTTGCCATCTACTACTGTAATCTGGTCTCTCTTGGTTCGGAAAGGTTTCAATTCTGGTTGTGATAGCCCTTTAGTTTCCTCCATCACCACCAGCTGTTTCAGTTTTGCCAGGCCAGCTATGAGCTAATAATAGGGTTTCCTCCGGATGCTCCAGTTTCCTCCCACAATCCAGAGATGTGCAAGCTAGGTGGATTGGCCATGCTAAATTGCCCATAGTGTCCGGGGATGGGTCTGGATGGGATACCCTGAGGGTCGGTGTGGACTTGTTGGGCCGAAGGGCCTGCATCCATACTGTAGGGATTCTATGAATACCCCGATGCCATATGGGAAGGCATTGCATGTCACACCAGATCTCACTTGGGATCATACGGTGCCAACAATTTAGAGGACGATAGCTGTTTCTTCCCTTCCCTGAAAGCTATGGCCTCGTTATGCGATCAATTCCAAGGCTGAGATAGTAGGAACTGCAGATGCTGGAGAATCCGAGACAACAAGGTGCAGGGCTGGATGAACACAGCAGGCCAAGCAGCATCATAGGAGCAGAGAGGCTGACGTTTCGGGCCTAGACCCTTCATCAGAACGGGGGGGGGAAGGGCTGCATTTGACTGAACGTGGCATCAAGGAGCTCTAGCAAGTCTGGAGTCATTGGGTATCAGGGGGGCATACTCTTCACTGGTTGGGACCATACCTGACACATGGAAGACAGTCGTGATTCGTGGAGGTCAGTCATCTAATTCCAGGACATCTCTGCAGGAGTTCCTCAGGATAGTGTCTGAGGCTCAACCATCTTCAGCTGCTTCATTAATGATGTTCCCTCCATCATAAGGTCAGAAGTGGGGATGTTCGCTGATGATTGCACAATGTTCAGCACTGTTTGTAACACCATAGTCAGTAGCAACAATGGATATTACATTGACAGAGTGATAGGAAACAGAGAGTAATGGTCAATGGATATTTTTTGAGCTGAAGGAAGTTTTGAGGTAGACATCCCCAGACATCAGAATTGGGACCATTGCTTTTCCTGATATATATTAATAATTCAGGCCTCAGTGTGCAAGGGGCAATTTCAGAATTTGCAGATGACATAATACTGGGAAGAATTGTAAACTGTGAGGAGAACAGTGTGGTCTCCAGAAGGCCATAGATAATTTGGTTGGGTAGGTAGAAATGTGGCAGATGAGTCTCAATGCAGAGAGAGTCCATTTTGGTAGGAAGAACTTGAAAACAGTATAAAATCTGGGGTAAAATTCAGGAGCAGAGGGACCTATGTGTATATATGCACAAATCATTGAAAATGGCAAAATAAGTAGAGAGCAGTAAGTAAAGCATACACGTCCTCTGCTTTATTAATCAGGGAATAGAGAACAAGAGCAAGGACGTGATGCTAAACTTGTACAAGACACTTGTTACATGTCAGATGGAGTATTGTGTACAATTCTGGCACTACACTGTAAGAAGGGCGTGAACACATGGCAGAGAATGCAGAAGTCATTTACAAGAATGATTCTTGGGATGATTTAGTTATGAAGATAGATTAAAGAAGTTGAAACTATTCTTTTGGAGAAAAGGTCCAATAGAGATGTTTAAAATCATGAGATGACTGGATAAAGTAGAATCATAGAATCATTGAGTCTATAACCGCAAAAAATATGAATGTCAGCTGGAGGCAGCCTTGGGGCGAGCTAGATATAGTGTGCAATTGAGGGAACAGGCTCTTCAGCCCACCGAGATTGCATCAACTCATGATGCCTTTCTAAACTCAAAACTTTTGCCTCTACATGGTCCATATCGCTCTATTCCCTGACTATTCATACATCTGTGAATAGGAGGAGTGATACAATTTGGGATGTGCTAGGCACCAAATTGGAGGAGAGCAGATATCCTAATGAGTTTTCAAGATGAACTAGATTACAGAGATAGGGAAAGACATGGACATCTAGGGATATGATAATGAGGATGAGAATTTTAAGATTGAGGCATTGTCTGACTGCTAGCTAAGGTAGGCCAGTGCGCATGGGAATGACGGGTGAATGGAACTTACTTTTTGTTAGGGTACAAGCAGTAGGGTTTGAAAAAGCTCAAATTTACAGAGGGTGGAAGTCTAATTAGAAAACATTGGAATACTTGAGTCTGGAAATAAAAACAAGGCAAGGTTAAAGGTTTCAGTGTCTGTTGAGTGATTTGGGATACAGATGGGCAATGTTGCAAAGGTGGAAGTAGCAATCTTTGCTATAACTCATTTAACATGAAGATTAAGGTATTGATGATAGCTGCAATGCTTTAGTGTTTAAATAGGGACCAGAAAACACAAGGAAACAGCTGAATGCTTCAAATAGCTTGAGGCTATCTAATACAAGGCATCAAACACACATGGATTTTTGTACATTATTTGAGGATAGTAATGAATATTGATGGCATGGAGTCACAGTGGCTTTTATTTAGTTTCACTGGTTGAAATTACATTCATGTAACATAATTAACCAAGTTGTCTGTCATTTTTAATCCCTTCTTTTATTAGACTACTTCTCTGCAAGTCCTGTCTGCAGACGCACATATATTTAACAGCAATTTTTAAGGCAGGTAGTTTCCAGTTAAATTGACATGATTTGGTTCAATATGTTCGATTAAGGAAGTAATCAAGTGGTGGGATGTACATAGATCTTGAAACTGAAAAATTAAGCCACAGCTTTCTTTAAGCAAAACAAATGGCCACATTTTTGATCTGTTGGAACAGAACATAGTAATATATTTAGGAGGGCTCTAGTGGAACAAACGTAGTGCCCCTACCCTGAGCCAGGAGTCTCAGGATAATGTCTCACCTGCTTTAGAGTTGTGTAATAACTTCTCCTTGAGATAAGACTATAAGATGAACTTTATTATTTTATTTTTCTGGCTTTATATACTGCGTTTTGGTTTATTTTCTGTTTTAAGATGGTGCTGGAGAGTGGCGACACTGAACAACACTTTCACTGTATTTGTAACAAATAAACATGACAATAAATAAAGCAAATCAAAGCAAAAAAATCCAGATCAAATAAAAACTTTTTACCCCATCAGACTTACCCCACACAGAGCCCATTCAGGAACTGTATCTTTTCACTTTCCCACTAATCCCCTAACTTGCAAATTACTAAATATTTCCTTCGAAATGAAACAAATTAGAATCCATCAGTTCTTTAGTGGCTGGAAGATTTGAGTAGGAGAAATTGGTTTGAATTCATGAGACATTGGCAGCAGCACTGGGGAAGGAGGCAGCTCTTCCAATGTGACAGGCACCACCAGAATCATGCTGGGACTTGAAAATTAGAAAATCAAAGGTAAAGGAGAAGGTAGGATTGCAGGTTAATGATGGGGCTGATATTACCAGCAAATAAAATGAACAGAAAGAATGTGTGAATGTCATATTGCACCAAGCAGCCTTAAAAGCGGATGGAAATTTGATAATGGAACAGATTCAAAGGCTTTGTATCTTGATGCATGAAGCATTTGGAATAAGGCAGATAAACTGACTGAAAATTGAAGTAAATGAATATAATCTCATAGCCATTATGGAAACATGGTAACAAGGAGATCAAAACTGGTACTTAACATTCACGGATATTTGACCTTGTGGAAAGACATGGAAAAGGTGATGGAGTAGTGCTGTACTAAATGAGGACAGTTCTGGGGATGTACCAAAGAGTTGGAAAAATACCCCTATTCAAAAAGGGAGGGAGCCAAAAAGTAAGTAATTATAGGCCAATTAACCTAATATCTATTGTTGGAAATTATTGGAATTCATTATTAAAGAAGTAATAGCAGAACATTTCAAAAATCATAATCTAATCAAACAGAGTCAGCATGGATACATGAAAGGGAAATCATGTCTGACCAATTTATGACAGTTTTTCAAGGAAGTCTAAACTGGATTGGATAGAGAGGAACCAGTCGTTGTGTTGCCTTTGGACTTCCAGAACGGTCTTGACAAAACATTAAGGCATAAGATAAGAGCCCGTGGTATTAGCGGCAATATAGTGACATGGATAGGGAATTGAGCAGGAAATAACAAGTTGGGATAAGGGGTTCTTTTTTACGTTGACGACCTATGACCAATGGTGTTCCACAGGGATTGATGCTGGGATTGCAACTGTTTACAGTATATATTAATTACTTGGAGGAAGGAAGTGAATGTATTGTGGTCAAAGTAGCAGAAGACAAAAATAGATGGAAAGGCAGGTCGTGAGACAGATATAAACAGTTTTCAGAGAGTTATTGATAGTTTAAGCAAATGTGCAAAATGTTGACAAATGCAGTATAATGTGGGAAAATTTGACGTATTTCATTTTGGAAGGGAGAACAAAAGAGGACCATATTATTTAAATGGAGGAAAGCTGTAGTCCAAAGGGACTTGGGGTACTTGCGCACAAAACCTGAAAGCTAGCGGGCAGATGCAGCAGGTAATCAGGAATGCTAATGGAATGTTGGCCGTTATTTCAAAGGAGTTGGAGGATGAAAGTAGGGAAGACTTGCTAACTGTACAAGGTGCTGGTGAGACCACATCTAGAGTATTCTGAGCAGTTTTCATCCCCTTATTAAAAAAAAAATTATTTAATTGGAGGCAGTTTAGAGAATGTTCACTGGAATGATCCCTGGTGGGGATGGATTGTTTAATGGACAGAGGTTAGGCAGTTTGGAACTCTGCTAATTGGAATTTAGAAGATTGAGAGTTGATCTCATTGAAACATATAGAATTCTTTAAGGACTTAGCAAGGTAAATGTTAAGAGGATGTTTCCCCTCATGGGAGGTTGCAGGACCAGGGGCATAGTCTCAGAATAAAGGAGTGCCAATTTAAGACTGAGATGAAGAGGAGTTTTTTCTCTCAAAAGGTTGAGAGTCTTTGGAATTCCTTGTCACAGAGAGCTGTGCAGGGCAGAGTCCTTGTGTATATTTGAGGTTGAGATAGCTAGATTTTTGATCAGTAGAGGAATCAAGGGTTATGAGGAAAGGGCAAGAAAGTGGACCTATCGGATTGGCCACGATCCTGTTGAATGCTGAAGCAGGCTTGAGAAGCCAATGGCCAATGGCCTACTCTTGTTCCTATTTCTTACGGTCTTAACATAACAGTAATCTCTTGCTGAATACTCAACTCCAGAAAATTTAAATTTCATTCCCTTCCATCTCTGTTTATTCCCTTTGTGCAGTTCATGGCAGCTCTTTGCAATATTTGTGTTAGTTTTTGCCTAGGCACTAGAGAGATTGACCACAAAGTGAGGCACTTGAATGAAAGATGTTAGTTAATTTATTATACCATCTAATTATCAGTGACATGTTGAATTTTATTATGAGTTTTGCCTTTCTGCTCAATTTTGATCTGTCTTCAGTTACAAAGTCAAATGACAAAAAGAAAAATAGAAATACAAAATTGGGTCACTTAATTTACTTTGAAAAGAACTATGTAGGATTCTGAACATACATACTTAAGTATTAGGTGGCCTTGATCAGGTTGGACAATTCATATCTGTATTCCTCTGTCCGAACTTTCTTTGACAAATTGTTCATCTATTAATTTATAAAAGATGTTACTTTATGTAAGAGATGGTCTAAACTTTTGTTCATGCTTTAACCACGCCCAAGCCAAGCACTAACATAGAAACGAAGCAGTCTGCTGTTGTTCTTATTTGCCAGATTTTCAACATTTGGCTGTTGTGAAGCAATTGTTGCCTACTGGCCACTTCTGCTGTATTTTAATTAATTGTTGAAATTAAATACATAGAAAAGAACCTGCCTCAAATTTAGTTGCAGTCTGAAATTGGACAAAACAAAGTGTTCAATTAAAAATGCCATCTGGCACTATTACCTATATTGTGGAAATATAATGCTGCAAAAACATTTTTGGTATAGCACATGTCAGCTGGCTACAGAAAGAACTTTTATGAATATATCTGGTCCATACCAGCAACTATTTCATCTGACGGTTGAAAGCACTGTAGGCCAAATGCAGTTCTGGGGCAAATGCCTTAATTAAATTCAAATTTATGCCAAGAAGCTTGTTGCTAGATATTTTAGAGATAGTAGGAACTGCAGATGCTGGAGAATCTGAGATAACAAGGTGTAGAGCTGGATGAACACAGCAGGCCAAGCAGCATCAGAGGAGCAGGAAGGCTGACGTTTCTAGGCCCAAAACGTCAGCCTTCCTGCTCCTCTGATCCTGCTTGGCCTGCTATATTCATCCAGCTCTACACCTTGTTATCTTTGCTAGATATTTTGTTTTCTTGATATTTTTCCTCCACTTCTGGGACTTTTTTAAAGATTGCTTTGTCTGTTGCTGAGACCAATGGGGTAGCATTGGACAAGTTTAATGTCACAGGACATCTTCAGGCACCGCCCCAGATGAAGTACCACTGAAGTTGAATCAAATTAAAAATTGGTTCCTTTATACTTAATTTGAGAATGTGAACCAATTGTCCATTCAATATTTCGCAGATGGGCCTCTAGTCAAGGAAATCTGCTGATGAATTTGAAACCACGGAGTCATTTTCTTTGGCAATGGAGGTATATCAGTAGACAGACAAACAATTTGTTCTATATCAAATAGCTGAATTCAGGAACATTGAAAGTAGGAGCGCAGCAGGCACCCTTGCCCCTTGAACCAATGCCACCATAACATCATGCCTGGTCTGATTGTGGTCTTCACTCTGCTTTCCTTTTTGTCCCCCATAACTCCTGATCCCCTTGTGGATCAAAAATCAGTCCAACTTAATCTTCCATGTATTGAGTATCACAGCCTCCATTGCTCTCCAGGGTATGGAAGTTCAACAACGATCCAACAGAAGAAATTCCTCCTCTTCCCATTTAAAGGGGCTTCTTACTGGCCAGATATTACTGGAGAAGATGGGGTGTGACAGCATGTTGCACAAGTCAGACAGCAACTAACAGCTATACCTTGAAACCAGCTATAACACACTGTTGATAGGCTAAGGCAGACAGTGGACTTCCACCAGTGGAAATCCTGCTCTTGAAAGCAGCTAGCTAATCTGATTAACTAGTAGTACTAGCATTTCCAGCAGCACCAGAACATGCCAGTGACCACTGCTGGTTCTGCAAGGAGGCCTGCACAAAACTGCGATGGACCCTGGAGCCAACTGGCTCTTTGCTGTTAGAGTGGGGAAAGATCTGGCAACCTAGGAGAGAGGGTGAGGGGGTGGTGGATGTGGTTTGGAGGTCAAATGGGGAGGAACAAAAGAGCAGGGCAATATCTTGGGGTTGGAAGTGTACCTGATACACATCGGACATCTGTCAAAGGACATTCCTCCTTTTTCTTCCTGTCTTTCTACAGCTTATGTTTAATAAACAGCTAGCTCATTCCTGCATGCCTGACATGCCAGCTGCCTTATGATGTGGGCAGCATGATATTTGGGCAATTCTGTTTATAACAAGCTCAATTTACTGTTAATATTTTATTTGGAAATACCAAGCGGACTGTTAATTTCAGTGCCTGCCCACCCTACTGCCTTAATGATGTGGTTGGGATGGTTAGGTTGACCATTGTTTGTCTCTCATTTCTCTCATGTTTTTCTTCTAAAACATATCCTTGAGGAGTAATGAAATATAGCCCTTTAGTTTGAAGCTGAGCCCTTAGTTCTAGATGCCCCTGCGATGAGAAACATAATCTTAGCATCTACCCTGTCAAGACCCTTAAGAATCTTGTATGTTTCAAAAAGATCACCTGACATTTTAAATGCTAATAACTAAATGCCCAACCTACATCCCTTCGTTATAAGGCAATCTCATTATCACAGGAATGAACCTAATAAACCTTCTCTGAACTGCCTCCAATGCAGTAATATTCCTGTTTTAATAAGGGAACCAGAATTGTACACAGTATAGTTGCTAATACTGTGTTCAGTTACAACAAGACCAGATCTTCTGCCTTCTCTTGTGGCATGTTTGGAGACAGGGGGTGCATTTAATCAGAGTGGTTGCTAGTCAGAGAGGACCCTCCCACCTACCTGCCTCTACCCTGATTGAGTTCATGGTGGCAAGGCCCAGGAACTACATTTCCTGCCCTGCTGCTATTTTAGCTTCTTAAGCGTCTCAACTCACTTCAGCTGGTATGAACAGCAGGGAGCATGAAAAACTAATATGTGCAGGATACTTGTAATCTCCCCATTGGGGATTCCTCATTCAAAGCACTCCCTTATTCTTTCTGCCAACCCTTCTCCTTATAGAATTCTCGCCTGCAGCACAAACCTTGTGAAATTGCTCCCAACATTACCCACTTAGATTTTGGTCGCTCCTTGATCCTGTGGCTGTAGTGGATGCTCTTCTGTCAGTAGCAATAGAGCTGATCTCTGGCAGACAGCACTCTATGGGCAGTACTCCCTGCCCCTCAGGTTCAGATCCTGTGGAAGGTGCATCAGTAACATCTTAATTGCTTGATTGATTCTTGATTCAGGGTGAGTCTTTGCCAAAAGAAAGTCTCTTGTCAGCACTCCAGCTGGCATTTGAGACTTACATTGCCCCCAGATGATTCATCCAAGACTTTCCTGCATTTATACTCCATCCTACTAGCAAAAAACTGCTTCATTGTATCTTGTAGAGGGTGGACACTGCTGCTACGAGTATTGGCAGTGGAGGGACTGATTATTTGTAGATGTGGTACTAAACAAGTGGGCTGCTTTGTCCTGGATGATGATAAACTTCTTCAGTGTTGTTGGAGCTGCAGTCATATATGCAACTGCGGAGTATTCCATCATACACCTACTTGTGCTTAGTAGATGGTACACAGGCTTTGGGCATAAGGAGGTGAGATAGTTGCTGCAGGATTCCTTGCCACTGCCCTGTTTTTGCAGGCATAGTATTTATGGTGGTCCAGTTCAGTTCCTAGTTAATAGTACCCCTCAGGATGTTAATAGTGGGGGTTTCAGAAATGGTAGTGTCGTTGAATGCAAGAGATGATGGTTAGATTCTCTCTTGTTGGAGATGTTCATCGCCTGGCATTTGTGTGGTGCAAATGTTACTTGCCATTTGCCTGGATATTGTCCAGGTCTTGCTGCATTTAGAGGTGAACTGCTTCAGAATCTAAGTCGCAAATGATTCTGAGCATTGTGCAATCATCAGTGGCATCCCCACTTCAGTTCTTATTATGGAAGGAAGCAACTGAATATAATTTGGCATTGGACACTACAGTGAAGAACTCCCGCAAAAATATCCTGGAGCAGAGGTGACTGACCTTCAATAACCATGACTATCTTCCTTTATGCCTGGTATAACTCCAGCCTGTGGACAATTTCGCTCAATTCCTATTGGCTGTATTTTTGCCACGGCTCCTTGTTGTCACACTTAAGTCAAATGTGGCCTTGATGTCAAGGGCAGTTACTCTCATCTCATCTCTGGAATTAGGTACTTTTATCCTTGTTTGAACCAAAGCTGTAATGAGGCCAGGAGCTGACCTGCCCTGGTGGAAGCCAAACTGAGTGTCAACAAGCAGTTTATTGCTAAGCAAGTGCTGCTTGATAGCACTGTGGATGACCTCCATCACCTTGCCAATGATCGAGAATAGAGTGACTGTTGTTAATTTGTTGGTTTGGTTTTGTCCTCCTTTTATATACAGGCTATACCTGGGCAATTTTCCATATTGTTGGTAGATACCAATGTTGTAACTGTACTGGCTAGGGGCGCAACAAGTTCTGAAGTACACATCTACAGTAGTATTGCTGAAATGTTGTCAAGGCTCATAGCCTTTGCTGTATTCAGTGCCTCCAGATGTTTCTTGATATCATGTGGAGTGAATTGAATTAGTTAAAGACTGGCATTTGTAATGCTGGGGACCTTGGAGGAGGCTTTACAAGGTTAGTACTTTTTAAAGACTGCTTGTGGACCAAGATGAACTAACAGAATTCACCCAGCTCTTCAAGGAAATCTTCAACTTCCCTCCTGCCTCCAGCCTGTCTGATAGCTCTGCTCTTCCTAATCCCAGCTGTTCTCCTGCATATCAGGACCACTCCCAAGATGACCCGCCCTCAACTCCAGCTGCTGGTGTTCCCTTCAGAACTCCAATTTTTCCAAACGATCTCATCTTCCCCACATCTGACCTAGCAGCCCCTTAATAGTGTTTCAGAGATAGTAGGAACTGCAGATGCTGGAGAATCTGAGATAACAAGGTGTAGAGCTGGATGAACACAGCAGGCCAAGCAGCATCAGAGGAGCAGGAAAGCTGACGTTTCACGCAGAGACCCTTCTTCAGCCCCTTAATAGCAGTGGCTTTGTAATATGGCATGTGAGCTTCAGTTTTTAATCAATATAATGAATTTTGGCAATGGGCAGTGGTTTGGTGACTGTAAAGCTGATATGCATACAAATTTGATCACATTCAAAACTACAATACAGTTTGACAAATCTTTTTCTGCCATCATGTCATAACTGAATGTTAACATCCAAATGTATAACAGTTCCTTTGTACTTAAACAACAAGGAAATATGCACTTCTTCCCGTCAGTGTTATGTTCCTTTTTTTTAAATTCCTCCCAGCAGTTACTCAAAGTTGCTGTTAATGTTTCTGTTTTGACTGCCATCCGTCCACAAGTTTGATTTCCGCTTGCTTCTCTGTCCCCTATTGCTCCATCGCCTTCTGCTTTTCAATTGTCGTACTGGTATCCAGCTTTACAGTGACAAAACCAGAGTCCAGTTCTAGGATATGTCCTGACATTACAGCAATTCCTCCACTAATAAATTCATCCTTCGGTTCACAGATGTTTAAAAATATATGAAATTTCAGCTGTGTCAACAGCAACAGGTATTGAGTGACCCCGGCACTTGGGCAGAATGTGAGATCTGCCTTCATTTGGTATCCTTCTTGATTATTTAAGGTATTGAATAGTAGTGGATTCAATAACTTATTTCAGAGCTGTTAAGTAATTGACCAGACATCTGGGGCTAAATTAATCTTCCATTGCTGGGACAGAAGTTGAATCCAATGTTTTGCTATCATACTTCACCCTCATTCAATTTCAGGTGGAATTGCCCAGAAAAATCCAATCCACATGGCAGAATGTTTTGCTCTTTGGAGATGGCGATGTGTGGAAATAATTGGGTAAGTTGGCCCTGGCAAGATGCTGACAAGTGTGTCGGTGGAGGGGGAGAGGGTGGGGCAGGTGGTGGTGTGCGAGGAGGGGCGATGTCCTAGACTATTAGACTAGACTATTAATCTAGGAATTCAGCTAATGTCTTGGAGACCCAGGTTTGAATCCTGCCACAGCAGATGGTAGAATTTAAATTCATTGAATATCTGGAATTAGGAATCTATTATGACCATGAAACAACTGCTAATTGTCAGGAAAAACCCATTTGGTTCACTAATGCCCTTTGGGGGAAGAAATCTGTTTTTTTTTTGTCTGACTTATGTATGACTCCAAACTCATAGCAATGTGATTGACTCTGAACTATCCCTGAAAGGCCCAGCAAGCCATTCAGTTGTATCAGTCACTATGCATTGACCTGGCACTGGAAATGACCACGGCAAAAAACAAGCCCTGTCAATCCTGTAAAGTCTTCCCTTGGGAATGTCTGGGTGTTCGTGCCAAAATTGGGACAGCTGCCAACTACAGGCTAGTCAAGTAATAGCCTGACATAATCATATTCATGGAATCATACTTTACAATATCCCAGAAACCACCATTTCTATCTTTGGATATGTTCTGTCCCACCAGCAGGACAGACCCAGCAGAGGTGACACCACAATGATATACAGTACCCTGATTGAGAGGTTTCAATGTCCACCACCAAGAGTGGCTCAGCAGTGACACAACTGACTGAGTTGGTCAGGCCCTAAAGATCATAGCTACTAGACTGGGTCTGTGGCAGATGGTGAAGGAACCAATGAGAGGGAAAAACAGACTTGACCTCATTCCCACCAATCTGCTTGTTGCAGACACATCTGTCCATGACAGTATCGGTAAGAGTAACCACTGCACAGTCCCAGTGGAGATGAATTCCTGCCTTCAAAAAGCAGGACAAATTCAGCCTGGCCAATTACCACCCCGTCAATCTACTCTCGATCACCAGTAAAATGATGGAAACTATCATCAACAGTACTATCAAGCAGCACAGCTCAGCAATAACCTATTCAGTTTGGGTTCCGCCAGGGCCACTTAGCTCCTCACCTCATTACAGCCTTGGTTCAAACATGGACAAAAGTGTTAGGTTCCAGAAGCGAGGTGAGAATGACAGTCCTTGATGTTAAGGCTGCATTTGTTCGACTGTGGCATCAAGGAGACCACGGAAACAATAGGAATCAGGCAAACTCTCCACTGGTTGGAGTCATACCTGGCACAATGGAAAATGGCTGTGGTTATTGGACGTCAGTCATCTCAGTACCAGGATATTCTGCAGGAGTTCCTCAGGATAGTGTCCCAGGCCCAACCATCTTCAGCTGCTTCATTAATGACCTTGTCTCCATCATAAGGTTAGAAGTGGGAACTGTCACCTTTGGTCGCACAATGTTCAGCACGATTCGTGAGTCCTCAGATACTGAAGCAGCCCATATTCAACTGTGAGAAGATCTGGACAATATTCATGCTTGGGCTAAAAAGGGGCAAGTAACTTTCACACTACACTAATGCCAGGCAATCACCATCTCCAATAAGAGACTATGTAACCACTGCCCCTTGATATTTTGTGGCATTGCCATTACTGAATCCCCACTATGAACATCCTGGGAGTTACCATTGATCAGAAACCCAGCCAGGTTTGCCATATAAATATAGTGACTACAAAAGCAGGTCAGAGGCTAGGAAAACTTCAGTGAATGACTCACCTCCTGACTCCTCACAGTCTTTCTATCATCTAGAAGACACAAGTCAGGAGTGTGAAGGAATACTCCCGACTTTCCAGCATGAGTGCAGTTCCACCAACACTCAAAAAGCTTGACACCATCCAGTACAAAACAACCAGCTTAACTGGCACCACATCCACAATAAACATCCACTCCCTCCACCACCAATGCTTAGTAGCAGCAGTGTGTATTATCTACAAGAAACACTGCAGAAAATCACCAAAGATCTTCACACAGTACCTTCAAAACCCATGACCACTTCCAACTAGAAGGACAAGGGCAGCAAATATATGGGAACACCACCACATGCAAATTTCCTCCAAGCCATTCACCATCCTGACTTAGATTCACAGAGTCATAGAGATGTACAGCACGGAAACAGACCCTGCAGTCCAACTCATCCATTCCAATCAGATATCCTAAATAAATCTAGTCCCATTGCCAGCATTTGACCCATATCCCTCTAAACCTCTTTTCATGTACACATCCAAATGCCTTTTAAATCCTGTTATTGTACCAGCCTGCACCAGCTCCTCTGGCAGTTCATTCCATACACGCACCACCCTCTGTGTGAAAAATTTGCCTCTTAGATCTTTTTTAAATCTTTCACCTCTCAACTTTAAACCTGTGCCCTCTAGTTTTGGACTCTCCTAACCTGAAAAAGACTTTGGCTACTCACCCTATCCATGCCCCTCATGATTTTATAAACCTCTATAATGTCCCCCCTCAGTCTCCGATGCTCCAGGGAAAATAGCCCCGACCTATTCAGCCTCTCCCTATAGTTCAAACTTTCCAACCCTGGCAACATCCTTGTAAGTATTTTCTGAACCCTTTCAAGTTTCATAACATCTTTCCTGTAGCAGGGAGACCAGAATCGAATGCTATATTTCAAAAGTGGCCGAACCAATGTCCTATACAGATGCAACATGACCTCCCAACTCCTATACTCAATGCACTGACCAATAAAGGCAAGCATATCAAAAGCCTTCTTCACTATCCTGTCTACCTGCAGTTCCATTTCAAGGATCTATGATCCTATACCCCAGGTCTCTTTGTTCAGCAACACTGCCCAGGACCTTATTATTAAGTGTATAAGTCCTGCCCTGATTTGCCTTTCCAAAATGCAAAACCTCATATTTATCTAAACTAAACTCCATCTGCCACTCTTTGCCCCATTTGCCCATCTGATCAAGGTCCCGTTGTCCTCTGAGGTAACCTTTATTGCTGTCCAGTACACCACTAATTTTGGTGTAATCTGCAAACTTACTGGCCATATCTCCTATATTCACATCCAAAACATTTATATAAATGACAAAAAGCGGTGGACCAAGCACCAATCCTTGCAGCATACTGAAAGCCTCCAGGCTGAAATGCAATCCACTACCGCGATCCTCTGTGTCCTACCTTTGAGCTAATTTTGTATCTAATTGGCTAGCGCTCCCTGTATTCATGTGATCTAACTTTGCTAACTAGCCTACCATGAGGAACCTTATTGCTGAAGTCCACATAGACTACATCTGCCGCTATGCCTTCATCAGTCCTCTTCGTCACTTCTTTAAAAAACTCAAGTTAATGAAACACGATTTCCCACGCACGAAGCCATTGTTGACTTTTCCTAATCAGTCCTTGCCTTTCCAAATGCATGTAAATCCTGCCCCTCAGCATTCCCTCCAACAACTTACCCGCCAACTTACTGACTCCAGGCTCACTGGTCTGTAGTTCCCTGGCTTTTCCTTACCACCTTTCTTAAATAATAGCACCACATTAGCCAACCTCCAGTCTTCTAGCACCTCACACGCGGCTATTGATGGTACAAAAATCTCAGCAATGGACCCAGCAATCAGTTCCCTGGTTTTCCACAAGTCCTTGGGTATACCTGATCAGGTCCTGAGGATTTATCCACGTTTGTATTTTAAGATGGCCAGCATCTCCTCCTCTGTGATTTAGACACTTTTCAAAATATCACTATTTATTCCCCCAAGTTTTTTAGCTTCTATGTCTTTCTCTACAGAAAACACTGATGCGAAATTTTTGTTTCATATCTCACCATCTCCCGTGGTTGCATACATAGGCAGCCTTGTTGATCTTTAAGGGGCACTTTTCTGTCTCTAGTTACTGATTTGTCATTAATGTCTTTGGATTCTCCTTAACCCTAACTGCCAAAACTATCTCATGTCCTCTTTTTGCGCTCTTGATTTGCCTCTTGAGTATACTCCTACTGCCCTTCTCCTCCTTGAGAGATTCACTCAATCCCTGCTGTCTATACCCAAATAACCTCACTGGATGTGCTCCCCAGAATATCCTCGCTAAATACAGCTGTAATGTTATCCCTAACCAAAAACACCATTCCCCCTCTCTATCTTTCCTAAAGCATCTATACTCTGGAACATTAAGCTGCCAGTCCTATCCATCCCTGAGCCACATTTCTGTAATGGCTATGATATTCGAGTCCCATATTCCCAACTATTCCCTGAGTTCATCTGCCTTACCTGTCAGGCATCTTGCATTGAAATTAATGCAGTTTAGTTTAGCAGCCATACCTCGTTCTTTGTCCTGCTCCAGCCTGACTTGACTGTTTGACTTGCACTTCTTTTTTTAAATTGTACCAGCTTCAGACTTATCTCTTTTCTCACTATCACTTTGGGTTCCCACCTCCCAACCTTTTACTAGTTTAAAGTCTCTTGAGTAGCTCTAGCAAATCTCCCCACCAGTGTATTAGTCCCCTTACAATTCAGGTGCAACCCGTCCTTCTTATGCAGGTCACTTCTACCCCAGAGGAGATTCCAAAGATCCAAAAATGTGAATCCTTCTCTCCTGCACCAGTTCCTCAGCCGTACATTCATCTACTTTGTCCTCCTATTCCTACCTGTCCTTCACTGTCACTAGGTCTAAATCTTGGAATTCCCTCCCTAACAATATTGTAACACAGACAAATCACTACCACTTTCTCATGAGCAAATAAAAACAGGCAATACATGCTGACCAGTCAGTGACACCCAGGTCTTAATAAAACAAATGCTTCTCACCACCTCCCTGATTAAATCCTGGGTGAGAGTTTATTTTTCTAATCACCCTGTTCAGAGATGTTATTACACACCTCTGGAGAAGGTGGGACTTGAACCCGGGCTTTCTGGCTCAGAGGTACGGACACTGCTGTTGTGCTACAAGACCCACAGATTCGGGGTGAGAAGGTTTAGTGATGATCAATTTAAGCCTTTAACTGATCAGTTAATGACCTCCTGAAATCTTCAACTCACCACCTTGCTGATTTGTGGCAGGCAGGAAAGATGGCTGGTTTCCTGACTAAGAAGCCAACCTGCTTGCTGCATTGGGGATGCTCCATTTGCTCTAATCTGGATGGGGACCAGAGAGTTGACCTCTGAAAGCCACGCTCTTGCCTTACCTTGATCCCCCCCCCACCTCATCTGCAAAAAGAGTATAAAAATTACTTTACTTCTTGTCGCTGGATTCCCTGAGAAGTAGGCCTCAACATAAAGTCTTTGTTGGTCTGAGTGGTCAGCAGCTTCCGATGACTTGGGTCATCAGTGTTGAGGCCTGTGAAATGCCCAATAATTCACCTAGATATTTTTAGTCCACCTGTTCAGGTGTTGTGATGCACTGTCGGAAAAGGTGAAACCCCAACCCAGGCCTTCTGGCTCAGAGATAGGGACACTACCACTGTGCCAGAAGACCCCTATGAGTAACACACCTATGCTTGCCTGACAGCTCTTAATGGAGAATGGCATGTCAGTGACCATTCCCATCCCACACTTCTTTAAAAATTGGAGGATTGCACTCCTAATATTTAAAAATTCTTTCAGTGTCGACATGCATTGAAAACCTGGATTACAAATCATTAACAATAATTACAAAGTTGCCCTCACTTATATGTGATTCAAAACAGATGTGGCACAAATACAGTACCCGTTAATGCTTCATAATTATACAGCCTTTACGATACATAGCACTGGGCAAGGAGTAGGGATGGTCATAAAGTTTCTGTGGACGCTCTGAAAATTGTTTCCATTGGCACCATTTGAACAAAACTATTTCAAAAAGAAATAAAAAGGCACTGGATGGATGCCATTTGGTGCATTAACTTAAATATGGAACTGTGTTCCCAGAATTTGAAAACTTATTTACTTGTGAATTAGATTTCTCTTCATCTGGCTCCAATTGATTTTACAAAATGAACATAGCTCCAACCACAGTGCCTGTCCAATTCTCCTATGCTTAACATGATTATCTTACTTCCATGGAATTCTTAGTCTGTTTAGAACTGTACTTCCCATAAAGTTAGCCTCAGCATATTCAGGCTAGGGAAAGGCATTAAAAAAATCAGTCAAGGTTTCTGCTCTGGCTTGATATCCAGTAATCTCTGCTGGAAATTGCTTGTCAATGAATGTCAGATGGGGGTAGGATTATATTCATGTGTTCCCATGCTCCAGTCAAATAATTTCCCAAGATTCACTGTCTAAGACTCAATTGTTTGTGTAATGTGTTGGCAAACTGCTAGTATTAATGAAATTAAAGTCCATGTGTGTTAATATTTACTTCCGTGCAATAAAGTGGTTAAGAAGGTCATATGGGATATTTTATTAGCCGAGGCATAGACTTTCAGGGCAGGGAGGTTATCCTAGAACTGTATAAAATGTTAGGCGACACCTAGAATATTGTGTGCAGTTCTGGAATTCACAATATAGGAGGAACGGGATTGCACTGGAATGAGGGCAAAGGAGATTTATAAGAATGTTTCCTAAGCTAGAAGTTTAAATTGTGAAGATTGATTGGATAGACTGGGGTTGTTTTCCTTGGAGCAGTGTAGCCTGAGTGGGGACATGTTTGAGATGTATAAAATTATGAGGGGCACAGATTGCGTGGACAGGAAGAGACTTTTCCCTCGGTGGAAGGATCAATGACTAGGGGGATAGATTTTAAGTAAGGGGCAGGAGGTTTTGAGGGGATGTGAGGAAAATCTTTTCACTCGGAGAGAATCTGGAACTCATTGTCTGTAAGGGTGGGAGAGGCAAAAACCCTCATAGCACTTAAGAAGTATTTATAGGAACATTGGAACAGGAGTAGGCCATTCAGCTGCTTGAGCCTGTTCTGCCATTCAATGAGATCATATCTAATCTGTGGGCTAACTTCATACACCTACCTTTAACCCATATTCCTTAAATCCTTGGCTTAACAAAAATTTATCTACGTCAGATTTTAAGTTAACAACTGATCTAGAATCATTGGTCATTTGTGGAATACAGTTCCAAACATCTACCATCCTTTGCATGCAGAAGTGCTTCCTAATTTATCTCCTGAACGGTCTAGCCCCAAGTTTTATACCATTCCCTCAGTTCTAGGTTCCCCAATCAGTAGAAATAATTTATCTTTATCTACCCTGCCTTTTATTGGTAATATCATGAAGACTTTGATCAGATCGCCCCTTAATCTTTTAAATTCTAGAATTTAATTAGAATTATTTATAGAATAATTCTAGAGTTATTTATGTAATTCCTCCTTATAACTCCAGTCCAGGTATCATTCCTGTAAACCTACATTGTACTCCCTCCAAGGCCAATATATCCTTCCTAATGTATGGTGCCCAGATCTGGTCACAGTGCTTACTCCAAGTGGGGTCTAGCCAAGGTTTTGTATAACTCCATCATAACTTAAGCGTCCTTTGTACTCCAGTCCGCTTCATACAAAAATCACCATTCCATTAACCTTCTTCATTATTTCCTGCACCTGTTTGTGGCATTTTAACCATCTATGCACCTGAACCCCAAAAGCTCTTTGGACATCTGCTGTATTTAACTTCATACCATCTAGAAAGTACCCTGATCTGTTGTTTTTTTTTCAGACCAAAATGGATAATCTCACACTTGCTTGCAGTGATGTTTAGATGGATGTGATAGGTGCCTGGCCCTAAGTATGAAATGATTGGGCAGCAGCATTACAATGTAAGGTGTTGTTGAGCTTCTCAGTACAGTGTTGAAGTGCTGAACTGATTTATGTTTGCCCAAGATGTGTCATGAATATGTGGTGAGGTTGGTGTCTTGCCAATAGTGACTTCTGTTGTTTGAGAATGCAGGTAGTCACTGCCTATGGAGTGCACCCTGTGATGTTGGGAAATGCTGGCCGATATGGATACCCAAAGACGATGTCAACAAGTCAAACTGCCAGGTCACTGTTCTGACTCTCAAGTTGGAAGTTGCCACCATTTGGCTTGCCTCCAGAACCTTGGAAAATGCAATCTGTACATGAATGAGATGAGATTAGATAATAATGAGATGTAAATGCATGCAAATAGGCCTGTTACCACTCACTACCAAGATTCCACATTCGCTTGAATTTTTCCTGGTGCTCCTTAGACCTCTGTGGTAGCAGCTTCCAGAACTGCAAGTCAACATATCCACACCTCGACTGGTATGCATAGACCTTCTGAGCAGCTTAGAGGGAACACCCAATTAGCCGTTCAAACCTTAAGTGGAAAATCGGATTTCCTTTCCCTCAACATTGAGGATCTCATTTCTTCATTCTTATCATATTTTGCCAACTTCTTTGCCACTGCCCATGCTATTGAGAGGCTGGGAAATTTCAGCCCAGCATATACATTCATTTAGTAGATCTTTGGCTCACGGCCAACCTCATTTAAAATCATCTTCTGCATTAATAACACACAATTCCAGTTAATGGCTTGTTTCATTAGATTTATTAAAATGAAAAGTGAACACATTTGGATGTTGCAGCACCACCCTATCTTGTAAAAATTGTATATTTCAACCCTCATACCAGAAAACCACCAACTACCATCTGAACAAAGCAGGTTCTTCAGTTAGTATCCTTGTGTCACTAGACTCTCCAAGAAAATTAGAACAATCAGATTGTTCTGAACGTTGGAGATAACAAGGTGTAGAGCTGGATGAACACAGCAGGTCAAGCAGCATCAGAGGAGCAGGAAAGCTGACGTTTCGGGTCTAGACCCTTCTTCAGAAAATGGGGGAGGAGAAGGGGATTCTGAAATAAATAGGGAGAGAG
>NC_063334.1:102360256-102370245 GCF_021869965.1 Rhincodon typus
TCTGCTCCTATGATGCTGCTTGGCCTGCTGTGTTCATCCAGCCCTGCACCTGGTTGTCTCGGATTCTCCAGCATCTGCAGTTCCTACTATCTCTAAGTCTTAAGAGTTACTGGAATACCAGTTTGGAATACTTGAATAGTTAGGACTTCCCTCATTTTCAAAAGTTTCCTCTGACTTCTGTTATTGAAAGCACTCATCTCACAGCTTCTCTTTCTCTTGCAAATTCTTCAAATGTCTGATTGGGTTTCTGTCTTATAATCCTCGATTTTTGATAAGTTTCACAATTAAGCTCAAACATTGAACACTTCACACTCAACACTTCCATAGCCTGCAGACAGTTCTTCTAATAAGCTGATGTACACATTCATAACAGTAACAAGAAAAACACTAACAGTAAGATCCAAATAAACATTCCTTGGTCATTTCAACTTCTTAACCTTTTTTTCAAGTGAGATAAAGTATTTTTCAACTGCATTACCTGTACTTTAGACAAATATTTAAATCAAATCCCTAATTGGAAACAGAATCATCCTCTGAACTACCGTCTCTTTTGTCCTTTATTCTAAACTTCTCTAGTCAAGTCGTATTGGCTGAATTTCCTCTGGAGTTATTTTTCTCCAAAATTCCATTTACCAATGACATTCACCTCAAACAAATGCCAGGCAATGACCATCTCCAACAAGAGAGAATCTAACCATTACCCCCTTAACGTTCAATGGCATTGCCAGTCACTGAAATCCCCACAATCAGCATTTTGGGGATTACTCTTGCCCTAGAAACTGAACCAGACTAGCCATCTAAATAATGTGGCTACAAGACCATGCCTAAGTTTAGGACTTCTGCAGAGTAACTCACGTTCTGATTACTCAACTCCTGTCCACCATTGATAAGACACGAGACAAGAGTGTGATGAAATACTCCATTTGCTTGGATGAGCACAGCTCCAGAAACATGCTTGACATGATTCAGGACAAAGCAGTCGACTTGATTGTAACTACATCAATAAATTTCTGCTCCCAAAACCACCAATGCATAGCACCATGCACAAGGTGCACTACAAAAATTCACCTGAGGTCCTCAGACAGCACCTTCCAAACAGACAACTACCACTATTTAGATAGACAAGGGTAAAAGATACTTGAAAATGCCACCATCTGAAAATTCCTCTCCAAGCCTCTCACCATCCTCACTGTCACTGAGTTAAAAATCCTCAAATAGTTTCCTTAATGGCACTGTGGATGTATCTACATCAAGTGGATTGCACAGGTTCAAGAGGCAACTTGCCACCACCTTCTGAAGGGTATTTAGGATGGACAATAAATGCTAGTTCAGCTAGCAATACTCTCATTTCTTAAATGCTCTATCTCCCCCCAACTTTTGCCAGTTTAGTATTCTTATTCCCATCTCTTTCCAGTTGGGATTTTTATCATTCACTATTCTTTCCATTTCTGTTTTCATTTCTTTTTTCACCCTTTTCATTTATCTTTATTCTTCTTTTACCTGTTTTCAATTCTTTTCTATTTTTCCTCCATTTCAAATATTTTTCATTTTTTTTCTTTTTCCCTATTTCAAGCATTTTTCACTAATAACTGAATCTTAGTCAAAGATTTCAAATAAGTCTTTTTTGCATCTTCTATTCTCAGAAAAGAGATTTTGAAATTCCAGCCTGTGTTATACTCATCACAATGTTCCTATTTCTATGCTCAGCACCTTCACATACTTTCTTTTTAAAGATTCACAGATCCCTTTAACCTCAAAGATACCAATCCAGCAAAAGAACCCTGCTTTGTTGTGATGCTAGTTGGTAATGATACCGAACAAGTCATATCTTGGAATGGAAACTGGCTTGGTAGACAATAAATTTCCTTCTCTTTTTTGTTTAATGGGAGATCAATCACTGAAGTCAAAGGCTACCAATTCTCTTAACAAAAGACAAAAATTTGCTACACAGATGAAAAACACTAACCATATTGCATTAAACAAGAACTATTTGAATTTACACTTAGATTTCTAGAAGGCATTTGATAAGGAGTCACAATGGATATTTTAGAAAATAAAAGCTCATGGTGTGGGGTTAACATGTATAAATGATTGACTGACTAACAGGAAGCAGAGGGTAGGAAGTAGTGTCTTTTTTCAAGCTGACAGGATGCCAGGAGTAGTGTTTCATAGGAGTCGGTGCTGGGGCCTCAACTATGTACAATTTATTTAAATGATCTGGATGAAGGGACCAAAGGTATGGTTGCTAAGTTGGCTCATGACTCAAAGTTAGGTAGGAACACAAGTTGTGAAGTGGACATAAGGAGCTATATAAAAGTATATAAATAGGGTAAGGAAGTGGGCAAAGATCTGGTGAATGGGATAATGTGGGAAATTGCCCATTTTGGCAGAAAGAATTTTTAAAAAAGCATATTATTTAAATGGTGAGGGATTGTAGAGCTTTGAGCTGCTGAGAGATCTGATGTCCTCATGCAAAAGATGGTAGAGTATGCAGTACAGCAAGTAATCAGGAAAGCTTGTAGAATGTTGTATTTATTGTAGGAGGAATTGAATGCAAAAGGAAAGGAGCAAAAGTAGAAAGTGCTGGAAAAGCTCAGCAGATCTGGAATCATCCTTGGAGAGAAAGAGTTAACGTTTCGAGTTGAGTGATCCTTTCTGAGAACGGTCAGGACTGCTGAGAGTTTCCAGCAATTTCTATTTTTGTTTGATTTACAGCATCCACAATTCTTTCAGTTTTTATTTTGCAAAAGTAAGGAGGTTATGCTTCAGGATATAGAGCATTGGTGAGATCATATCTGGAATGCTGAGTAAAATACTGATCATTGTACTTACAGAAGATTGTTAAAGCATTGGAAACAGTGGGCTAACTCCTGGAATGAGCAGATTGCTTTATATGAAAAGGCTAGATAGGCTAGGCCTATCACCTTGGAATTTTGAAAAATAGGTGGCTTAATTGAAACATACAAGATCCTGAGGGAATTCACCTGGATGGATGTTGAAAGGTTGTTTCTCCTGTGGGAGAGCCTGCAACTAGGGGTCGTAGTTTAAAATGACAGGTCGCCCATTAAGACAGCACTGAGGAAACACTTAATAAAAACCCAAAGAACTGCAGATGCTGTAAATCAGGAACAAAAACAAAGTTGCTGGAAAACTCAGCAGGTCTGGCAGCATCTGAGAAGGAGAAAACAGAGTTAACATTTTGGGTCTGGTTCTGAGGAAGGGTCACTGGACCCAAAACATTATCGGTTTTCTCCTTCAGATGCTGCCAGACTTGTTGAGCTTTTTCGGCAGGTTTGTTTTTGTTCTTGAGGAAACACTTATTCTCAGAATTGAGAGTCTTAGTATTCCTTTCTCCAAAAAGGCAGTGGATGCAGAATCTAAATTTAAAAGACAAAAAGGTAGATAGATTCTTGATTACCAAAGGGATGCAAGATTACTGGGGATATGCAGGAATGCACAGTTGAGGTTAAAATCAGATCTGCCATGATCATATTAAATAGCAGAGCAGGATTGAAGTGGCCTACTTTTGGTCCTAATTTGTAATATCAGAAAAGAAGATTCAACCTTTTCAACCCAACAACTAGACACTCAAAATAGTGTTACTGAAGACAACTGGCCATGAAAAGAGTAGATTCATTGCTGTATTGTTGAGTATGTCTGGTCGGATAAAGCTCAAGTCCAGGGGATACGCGAGAAAAATTCTCCCAATAAGGCACTTTCAAAAAGGAGTTGTCTATGTTAGCAGTGAAAGATGGATGGTTGCTTGAAATATAGCTGAAGTAAGTTGAGTATTAAGCCAGAGGATCACAAAGATAAAAGAGTCTTCCCCTCTGGCATATGTTCAGATCACACCTCACTGATGTTTGTGTGGCTGAAGTTAGATTGTAAACCTGAGAATTTGATGCCCAACCAGCTTTGTTAACTATTGGATATCTCTTAAAAACCCCTTCAAGATTAGCAGGAGAAAAAAATAGAAAGACTCTATGTAGGAGGAGAGAAGACATGCACCAAGAAAGGCAGCATAAAGGCTCTGATAAACAACATGGTGGCATTATTATACCACTGACTTGTTTTCACCAGTGCTGGTTCCTGAGATTAAGTTACAGATGGAGAGAATATTTTAGTACCCTTGCTGTTAGCAGGCCATATGACTTTGGCTCTCATTTGCGATTCAAAGTCTGCTGTTAATATAGTTCTCTAGCACATTCTGGTTGTTTCATTGTTTCATTCCCAGCCTGGATAACTGTGGCTAATTGTGAACCTCTCAAGAGACAGCAAGATTTGCAGATGCTGGAGTTAGCGTCAATACAGTGTGGAGCTGGAGGAACACAGGAGGTCAGGCAGCATTAGAGGAGCAGGAAAGTCGATATTTCGGCTCTCAATGTGAATGCATTATGCAAGTGGGATCAAACAATGGAAACTACTTGATGCCTCGGAGTTATTTTCTTGATTAAAATGGTAATTCTGATGTAGCCAGTTTCATATATTCCCAATGGTTTGCCTGGGCTTGACAGGTGATCGCAGAAGCCATTTTAATTCAGCGATAACAAGGTGTAGAGCTGGATGAGCATAGCAGGCCAAGCAGCATCAGGAGCAGGAAGGCTGACGTTTTGGGTCTAGACCCTTTTTTCTGAAGGTCAGCTTTCCTGCTCCTCTGATGCTGCTTGGCCTGCTGTGTATATCCAGCTCTACACCTTGTTATCTCAGATTCTCCAGCATCGGCAGTTCCTACTATCTCTGAAACCATTTTAATCCAGCAGTTTTTAATTTATGATAGTCTCAGGAGTGAAAACCAAATAATGGAAGCTGAATATTGATATAGTCTGTTTTCACTGCAATCTGCATTAACCAGATGGCAGACAGTATTATGCAGGTTTTAAAACAGCATGCTAAGTTGAGAAAGATGACAGTTGTATGGTGCTAACTACCAATGTTTCTCAAAACTAACCCCTGACCTTTTTCAAGACCAATGAAATGTAAATCACGAATGTAGTGATTGGAGCAAGGGTCAGGGGGGTCTCACTAAGTAAGAGATCTAATTGGCCCAGGTTAACAACCACAATCAGGGATCTCATTCAATGAGATCCAGTTGGTCCTTTTTCCAATCACTACAATGAACAAATGGAATAGAGATTTTAAAAATTTATTTTACTGGTTTTTAAACCAGCATTTGAATCTGCAAAATAGTAAATACTACATGTATTTGTAGGCATAACCTGGACATGTAATACCTTTTTGTGGCAAATTGGGCAAACTCAACATCAAAGTTCTGCTTAACCCGAATTTGAAGGTGGCTGCCTGTAATCAGACTCAAGAGGGTATTGTATCTAAATCTGTCTTTCTAACTTTACCATATTTATATAGCTTTCCCTTAAATGGTTCCTGAGTTTTGAAGTCACTGTGGTCTTACATCAGTTACAAAGTCAGCTGTTTCTTGAAGATCCATGATGTAAACTTAGTTCTTCATTTTCAGGTTCCCCGAAAATAACAGTGGTTCAAAAATAGAAAGTTACACTGTTGAAAATATCAATGTTAATAACTTACTGAAGTATTTTTGTATATATTGGTGCACAGTTGGTACTTTCTGAATGAAAACTGTTTCAATTAACATCAAATTAAAAACACAAAAAAACTTATCACATCTTATCCATGTGAAATTTAAGTTTGCGGTCAGGGATTTAACATCATTGTACAGTCAGATTGTTTTTCATTTTAGATAGTCTGAAGCATAAATGGTTGGGTATTTCCAAATACTTGATCGTTTGTCTTATTTCAAGTCCTGACCAAAATTTATCCCTTAACTCAATATAAACAGATAATTTGTCATTGTATTTATTTGGCTTTAAAACACTTTTGCATGCCTTGAAATCATGAAGGCGTAGAAAGTCTCTTTCATTTTTAGTATTCTGTTATTTCAGTGCGAAGAATGGAGCGACCATACATGCTAAATGGCATAATGTTAAAAGGGGTACAAAAGATCTACAGATCAGCATGTGTTTATGACGAAATATTTCGGAGCAATCATTGAATAAAATATATTAGATGTTGGAAACAAACAGAAAATGCTGAGGAAATCAAAAGGTCTGACAACTTGTGTTGAAAAAAGAAAAAGAGACTACATCTGAGTTAGCAGTTCTGAAGAAGAGTCACTGGACCTGAAATGTTAATTCTGCTTTCTCTACGGTTGCTGCCAGACCTGCTGAGTTTCTCTTGCAATTTCCATTTTTGTTTCGGATTTACAGCATCTTCAGTTCTTTGTTTTATTTTAACATTTGTTTCTCATGGATGCTGATGGGCTTGCTCTAGCGCTTACTTTGTTTCAGATTTCCAACTCCCCGTATATATTAGTTGTTGGGCTTTATAAATAGGAGTATAGAGCATAAAAGCCAGGAAATATTCCTGAAATCTAAATCATTGGTTGGATTCCAGCTAGGATATTATATTCAAATCCGTGCACAATACTAAGAAGGATATGGAGACCTTGGATAGAGAATGGAAAAGACTTTCTGGAATGGTTGCACAGCTGAAAACTGCAGTTGTGTGGATACACTGGAGAAGAACATAGAGCTATGAGGGTTAAGAGATCTGATGGCTGTGTTTAAAACCGAGAAGGATTTAGATAAACTGAGTAAAGAGTTTCACAACGATGAAAGGGTAGAGATTAGAGACAGTTGGAGGAAAGCTTTTTTAAATGCAAAAATGGTTAAGGTTTAGAGTGTACTACCTGATAAATGGAAAATACCAATTCAGAAGTGGTCTTCAAAAGGTAATTGTATAAAAGTTTACAAGAGAAAAAAGGCAGTGAAATTTGGAAAGAGCTAGGGAATGGAACTAATATGTTTTCTTCAAAAGATGGGCTGAGTAGCTTCTTGTGCCATACTAGCCAGTGATTCCATGATCCCAGACACAGGGGTGATTTCATCCAAATACTTAAATGCTAAAGACACCTTGAGGTGTTCAAGATGGTGTCTTAAGTTAGAAGAGTGGTTTAGCTCATACTTTGTGCACAAGGCCATTTGGTAAGGAAGTTAAAGCTTGCACTAACTGCCCATTAAGTGGCAGATTATCATCTAACTTGTCTAATGGTGCTCATTGAACAGGCAACTTGACGTTTTGAAGGCTAGCACCTTTCCTAATGCATTTTCTTAGGAGCAGGAATTTTTTGGAAGTGAAGACTACATTGATGCCGATGCTGTTCTGTTGAGGTGATAGTATCCCTACCTCTGACCCAGAAAGCCTGGGTTCAAGTCTCACTTGTTACAGAGAATGGTCATAAAACATCTGAACAGGTTAATTAAAAGTATCTACAACATTTGTGTCATTGACAATTCAAAACAGGAAATAGTGGAAATATTCAGCTAGGCAGCATCTGTGGAGCTGCAAAATAATTAACACTAAGTCTGTGACCTAACATCAAAAGCTGATGTTGATTTCAAGCATTACTTAAAGGGTCACTCAACATTTAATGCTCACTTGCTGGAGTATTGAAGAGTGACTTTGAAACACATCAGGAAAATTTGTCGTTCTCTTAGGCCCAGGACTTCACCCAGATGCTATGCAAATACATCCTGGAAGTTCTGAGAATTCACCAAAAAAAAAAGGAGTGTTATAGTTCTGGAATTCTGAGGAAGGGTCACTGGACTGAAATGTTAAGTCTCATTTCTCTCCACAGATGCTGCCAGATCTGACAATCTTTTCCAGCAATTCTGTTCTTGTTTCCGATTTTCAGCTTCTGCAGTTCTTAAAGTTTTTATTGTGGCTGTATCCCATCTCATTGAGTAAGAGGTGAAAGGGAGTGCTTGGCCATTAATATCTTGTCTACAGGAGAAATGGGAGAAGGAAGTGAAATCAGGCAAAGCAGCTTGTGGAAGAGAGGTTAGGGGTGCTCTGTTTCACACATGGACTCCATAAAAAGTAATATTCTTCCATTGACTGCCGAACAGTTCACCCATTAAAACCTATCATTCTAGAGACTTTCCAGCTGGAGGCAAGCCACTTGTGTTAAAATCTAGCCTATGATCCTGATAAAATTGCTTACTAACCTATTTTATTTCAACGTTACCATTTTTTAAAATTTTTCTTCATTTGGTCAAGTTAATTCAGTGATCAGACAAAAGTAAGGCATCTTTCAGATCAATGAAAGATGAGTAATTATATTACAATTAAATGTACCTTGTGTATATTTCTTGCAATATATAGAAAATTGAACTGTCAGCAAGCCTTGAATTTTATTCATTGAAAAAGATGGATTTTCTTTCACTTGCATTTTTGCTTAACAATCTCACATCAGTGACAAATTCACAGATATTTCAGAGGGGTGAAGACAGCCGTATTAAAATATTCTGTGCAATCTTGCATCCAGATGGCTTTTTTTGAAAAAAATATAATCATTTCAGTATTGCATAAGGCAACAGTCTTTAGTTTCTGTTATGTCTGAAAGTACAGATAAAAGCATTCTGGACAAACAAAGTAGGTGAAATCACAGTCAAGGCCAGAGATCAGATATCATTAGTTATGGCCTCAAAAGTAGACAGTGCAAAACTATTTTAAAGAGCTAATTGCTTAATTAGCTGAGAAGTTTGATGCAAGTATATTAACACACTTACAATAACATCATTCACCATAATTTACAGTCCTCAGTCTCCTAGTGATAGGTCTACAATATTACAAAATGGATTTAAAAAAGTTAGATAAGAATCTTAACCTTTCATAGAATGCAGCTTTGTTTTTAAATAAAGAGAAAAAAGTTGAGGTGAATCAAGAAGTGGTAATTAGGTGAGGCGAAGCTCAGATTTTACAGAACTGGATACTTTGGGAGGAAAAAAATTCTTTGGTTAGGAATTCTATAATTTCACAATTGTTCATTCTTATGAATGAGAGTCACCAGCCCATTTTATATATCATCTGATTTTTATTGCCACTGACTTCAATGGATTTGGAAAATTGCACAAAGATCTTTCCCCAGCATAGTATGTCTAGTTTTCAACTGAGACAATACAAGAAAGGGAAATAGTATGGAGAGAAAACAGAAAATGCTATTGATTCGTGCTAACTTCTGTATCATAATCCAGTGTTCATTCACTAAGAAACACTGGAAAGAAAAATTATAGTATCAGGAAGTTACTAACTCTTCATTTATAAAGGCTATTCTTTGAAGAATGCACTGAAGAGTTTGTTTTTAATTTGGATTATTTTTCAAATGCAATAATTAAACACACAAGTCAAAATAAGTCACTCAGGGCCAAATCTTATGGAGGTCTGGGCTATGGTGACATTTGTGGTCATTTCAGCTGAAAAGTCGGAGGACACCTATCTCAACATTGGGAGCATCTTGCCACATCTTTCACGATTTTGTTACGTGGTGGTGGGGGAGGGGGAGGTTTCTCACAAGGAAGTGGTGAATTGACTAAGAGGGATTATAGCCTGTAAAACACCATGTCAACTCACCTCATTAGTAGTTAGCTTTCTACTTTACTCCTTGGACCAAACAAGCTAGACATCAAAAAAAAAACTTGACAAGGAAACTAGAGCAGGTACCTGGTGAACTCATTTCACCACTTGCTCCAAAGGACATCCAGCTTGCCACAACCAAACTGCATCTCAGGTCACAATCCACAGGCACTAGCTACACACACACACAAAACTTTAGCCACAGACATTAACATTTGCCATTTGCCAACACCTCATGACCATCACAGCATTTCTGTGATCCACTGGCAGATAGCTTAGGAAGCACAGATTCCCATTAGAAACTAGCATGGAAAGGCTGCACCAAGGAAGATTTGTGTGCATAGTCAGGCATCCAGCTCAAGGATTGGACCAGGCTGCATCTCAGAGCATATTGCATGCTCATTGGCATTCACTTAACACCTACCTGCATGTTCACATCATCCCTGTCTCAGCCTGCTTTGCCTTGCAAAGCAACTGCAAGAGGCCAGTAACCTATACTATACTATACTATACTATACTATACTATACTATACTATACT
>NC_063334.1:102370255-102378369 GCF_021869965.1 Rhincodon typus
CTATACTATACTATACTATACTATACTATACTATACTATACTATACTATACTATACTATACAAGACCAGCCAGCTCAGAGTCAGTCCCCTGTACAGAGGAGAGTCCAAATCCTCCGTTAATATTAGTCAGCCAGTGCCTTCCTGACTGGTCCATGTTAATAACCCCAATCAAGGACATCCTAGTCAACAAGGTCCACCTGGTTCTAATCACTGCACCTTGCCATGACAATTAGTCTGGAGTTCTGTGTGCAGTTCTCTGTATGTTACTTGAGGAAGGATGTAATTGCATTGGAATACGTTCTCTAGATTAATTCTAGAGATGAAAGGCTTATCTTATGAGGAAAGATTTGGCTATTTAGGCCTGTACTTATGAGAGTTTGAAATAATACGAGGAGATCTAATCAATCTTTGTCAGATGCTAAAGGGGATTGACAAAATAGACATGAGGCTGATATTTCCCTTTGTACAGCAATCTAGAGCAAGAGGTCATAGTTCTGTTTAAGGTATGGCAGGTTTAAAATAGAGATAAATGATTGGCAGCACATTCACAAGCATCCACCCCCTTTGCCACAGATGCTCAGTAGCAGCAAGTGTACCATCTGTAGGATACATTGCAGAAATTCATCAAAGATCCTTAGACAGCACCTTCCAAACCTACAACAGCTTTCATCTAGAAAGGGTCAGTACAGTGTGGAACTGGAGGAACACAGCAGGTCAGGTAGCATCAGAGGAGCAGGAAAGTCAACGTTTCGGGTCGGGACCATTCAAGGACAAGGGCAGTAATTAAATGTGAACTCCATCACCTTCAAGTTCTCCCCCTAGCCACTCACCATCCTGATCTAGAAATATATTGGTGTTCCTTCAATTTTGCTGGGTTCAAATCCTGGAATTTCCTTCCTAAGGTCATTGTGGGTCAACCCAACCCTTGTGGACTACAGTGATTCAAGAAGGTAGCTCACCACCACCTTCTCAAGGGCAACTAGGGATGGTAATAAGTGCTAGCCTAGCCAGCGACACCCACATCCCATGATTGAACTTAAAAAAATGAGGCTAATGGCCAAGGAATGGCAGACGGAGTTTAATTTAGATAAATATGAGATTTGCCTTTTGGCAAATCAGGGCAGGACTTATACAGTTAATGGCGGGGCCCTGGATTTGTTGCTGAACAAAGAAACAAGGGGTGCAGGTGCATAGTTCCTTGAAAGTGGGGTCGCAGGTAGACAGGGTGGTGAAGAAGACATTTGGCATGCTTGCCTTTATTGGTTAGAACATTGACTATAGAAGTTGGGATGTCATGCTGTGGCTGTACAGCATATTGGTGAGGCCACTTTTGAAATACTGCACTCAATTCTATAGGAAGGATGTTGTTAAACTTGCGAAGGTGCAGAAAAGATTTACAAGAATGTTGGCGGGACTGGAAAATTTCAGTTACAGGAATGTGCCGGGACTGGAAAATTTCAGTTACAGGGCTGAATAGGCTGGGGCTTTTTTCTCCTGGAGTGTCAGAGGCTGAGTGGTGACCATATAGATGTTTATAAAATCATGAGGGGCATAGATGGGGTGAATAGCCAAGGTCTTTTTCCCAGCGTAGGGGAGCCCAGAAGTGGAAGGCGTTGGTTTAAGTTGAGAAGGAAAAGATTTAAAAAGGACCTGAGGGATAACTATTTCACGCAGAGGGTGGTGCGTATATAGAGCGAGCTGCCAGAGGAAGTGTTGGAGGTGGATACAATTACAACATTTAAAACGCATCTTTAGACATATGAATAGGAAGGATGTAGAGGGATATGGGTCAAATGCTGGCAAATGGAACTAGTCAGATTGGCATGTCTGATTGGCATGGGCAAGTTGGACCGAAGGATCTGTTTATGTGCTGTATGACCCTATGACTATGACTCTCTAAGGAGAAATTACAAAGGGTCATGAATCTGTGGAGTTCACAACCCCAGAGTACAATGATCGCTGGGACACACTGAATCAATTTTAGGGGAAGATAGATTTTTAATTAGTGATGGGATAAAGGATTATGGGAATGGGTAGGGAAGCGGAGTTGAGGCTGAGATGAGATGTTCATATTAAATGATGGAACAGGCTTGAGGGCCTCAATTGACTAGCCCTGCTGCTAGTTCTTCTGGTCTTATGATAGTGGTTAACACAAACAAGCAGCTTTCCTTGCTGGTCAAAAATCCCCAGTGAATGCCAGCGAGGGTAGGGGAGGATTTGTATGGGGGCAACTGTTTTACGAGTGGCAGTCTCACATTTGTACCATGTGCCAGCAGCTTATATGACAAGCACACTACAAGTGCAGCAAACAACCATCCATATCTCAATGTCTTATGGGAATAGTCCTCACTGTCAGTCATCTGATCGAGAACAGTAACTCAAGGGCAGCCTCCCATACCAGTCCAGGGCTATGCCCACAGTCATCCATCCACTCAGGTTGTACTCAGTCAGGGAGTCTATAAATCTGCAATCCAGGAAGTAGGTTATGGTAAGTTCTGTGTTTCCACCGCGGCTGATCCAGAGGGTTGGGAAGTCTGGGCACTTCTTGTCCAGGGCTGTGCAGTTAGATTACCAATGGGGTGAGGCATAGTCAGTCTGTAGCACCACCTACAGAAACTAAAATAAAAGGGGTTTAGGGGGAACAAGAGGAGCTCCTGTCAGGAGGAGTTTATGCAAGTTATTCATCAGGACCGGGGTCTGCATTCCGGGGGTAACTGGGAATGATAATGTGAAGGGACATTAGTATCTCCAAGAGGATTTAAAAGGCAAAGCATGGATGGGAAGAGGGTCATGCGAGAGATCCACAATCAGGAACACCCTAATTTTAAATGGGGACCAGATTAAGGCAACACATGGCATGATTATCTCATGTACCAGGGTCAGGATGGATAAGAGAGGCAGCAGCAGGCTCATGAAGATAGGTTGGGATGGACCTGAGGAAATGTGAGGTTTACGGAATGTGCTACCAGGAAGGGACTTGGATGTTTGGAGCTCACCATCACATGGATGCTGCAAGCCGGAGGCCGAGGAGTGTTCACTGTTGCTTTCCAATGTACTGGAAATGGAAAGAGTGCAATGGGGTAGAAACTGGACTGCAACCAAAGTTGAAGTGGATGAGGTAAGTGAAGGAGGGTGCTGCAGGACCACGAATGTTAGGACTTCTAAAAGGGAAAGAATATTGGATACAGACCCATGTACTGTACAATACCCAGACCTGCAGGGTCCTTAAATCCTGACCATTCTTATGAATTGCCTCCCTGTCACAAACATTGCAAACCAACTAATTCAGACCAAAACATTTGGACACAGAAGCCAAGAATGAATAGGGATATTGTACCAGGTGGGCCTGAGTGTCAGTGGCACCCATGATGACTTGTTCTTCTTGCTTCCAGATGAGCAGCAGGCAATCATGTTAGACACCCATCCATGAAGCATCATCTGCGGCCAAAAAATTATGACACTTACTGGAGAAATGGCATTTAGGGGAAGAAAGAGAGGAATTAAATGAGATGCTAGTGGGTGGCATGGCTGTTAGTCCTCCAGTGCCTCCTAAAAATTGATACAGCTACAACTTTGACCAAATAAAACATAAGATTCAGCTCAAAGTGTTGAAAACAAGATAACAAAGAACTTCTGCATCTACGGAATAAGGGTAGCAGATTACAAGCATTTTTTTCATATACTAAAGGTTATAGAACACATTCCTGTCTGTAGTATTTTTGGAAGAACCATTGTGACTCATTGCCATCAGATACATTCACCAGGAATTACCAGAAACCAAAGCTCATGTGATACATATTTAATTTGTTGTAACAGACTTTCTTTTGAGAATGACAAGGAAAAATCTAAAACATTTATGCAAATTGAGGTGCTCGGACCCTAACAGAATTTTAATCGCGGTCTAAGCAGGAGCTGACCTGGATTTCTGGTCAGATTGTTTAACTTTTCTAAAAGCTGGCCTCCTCAATCAACTTTCTTTGTGGATCCAAGAACAGGAGTGCTATTTTGGATTCTACAAGGAAAGTTCTACTTCCACGACCATAGATGCCACCTACCTGCATCATTTCACACCTTTGAGACTTTACAAATGACTGCAATGAGTCACATACCTGGAACTTATTGAGAGGCCAGGGTTGCTCGATCTCCTGTTGTCTGCAATGGCATTGCTTCCAATTCATGCCTTTTCCAGACATGTGTGGTAGACTGGTTTGTTTAAATGAGTTATGGGAGTTAAAATAGCTTGGGCCTAGAAACTCATGCCACTGAATGGGTTAGGCATTGATCCATCTTATTCATCCAAAAGTCTCTCCGAATTAAAATTGAATTCTTATTGAATAAGATGCTGCTAACACAGTTTAGAATGACAGAAAACTAGAAAGCGTTTTTGCCAGCACTTTCCATATTTCACAGTAACTACCAGCCCTCTCTAGGCCTAAAGAGCATCAGAATATTTAGCTAATATGAAGGAAGGTTTGGAATCTGAGTTCATTGTTTCTACAGCCTTATCTTAACATTTGCTGCATTCAGGTTCTCTTGAGCCATCCTTTGTGTTACATCCCAATGTATTTCACAATTCTCAGTTCATAGTGAAGCAATATGCAACAGGTTATTTGCAACGTTAGCAAAGTAAGCAGACAGACAACTCTATTTCCTAACAAACAATTAGCTACAGCTGCAGAAACAGTGAACAGTGTCAGGAAAATAATGTTGCTGTATTTCTCAGGGTTCTGAGGGCTATCAGTTTCAAACATATGGATTCTCTTGCTTCACAGAGTTAGGTTCCTTATCACAACCAATGTAGACACAGTTCTGTATGTGTACAGATAAAGTGGGATCCGTTTCTTTCTAAGTCCAAAAAGAGAATAATTCCATGAACCTGCCAAAAATATCACACTTATATAAGTAGCATTGCAGGAATTGTCCCCATTGTCATGTTTGTTTTGTCTCAATCATTCCAGGAAGTTTAAGAGAGACAAGTAACTATAAAGCTGGTGCGTGTGTCTATGTATGGTGAGTCATGGTGTTTGCTTCTTCTGTCTAGTCTGAATCTTCAGCTGCATGCAGAACTTGGCTGTAATTAGGTGCACTAATCAAGGAGATAAAATGCACAATTTGATCATGTAAAATGTCCTTCACATCTGTTGAAATCCTGGTTGCTGTGCTACTTTGTTTTCCTCTGAAGATCGATCATTTTTCAAGGTTATTCAGTTGGTGTGAAGTATTGTTATCTGATATAGTTGCCTTGCAATTTACCTGAGGCTGAGTGATAGGACTTAAAATAACAGCTGAGTTTCTGACAGGCTCTAAACTCCAGAGAGGATATGTCATTGCCATCAAAATGGAAGCAAGAAATGCTATATATGTACAGTAGATTGATAAAAGAGGAAGAATGGTAACATGTTAAATGGAACTTGGAACCCTTCATAGAGCCATACATACCCATCTCCAATACTTTCCTGGTCTATCTTAAAACTGAAGAATAGGCGTACAATTACAAACCGCTCTGCAGTACTTCTGTCTCAGTGGGCTTTTTCATGTATGAGGCTAGACAGTGAATTTTAACAGGCCCTTCAATCACTTATTTATTAGAGCCTTTTCAAGTATAAATCTAGCAGGGTAGATGAGAGTAAACCAGTAGAGGCAGTTCACTTGAATTTCTAAAAGGCATTGGTGCCACATAACAAGTTGATACAAAATACAGACACAATAAGTTAGTAGCAATATATTAGCATAGATAGAGGATTGGTTAAAAGGCAGAAATTGGATAGCAGGCATAATCTGGGCCAATATGAGCTGTCAGACTTTATCATAGAGTCATAGAGCCATACAGCACAAAAGCAGACCCTTCAGTCCAACTCATCCATGCTTACCAGGTTTCTCAAACTGAACAATTCCCATTTGCCTGTGCTTGGCCCATGTCCCTCTAAACCTTTCCTATTATATTCCTGTCCAAATGTCTTTTAAATGTTGAACTGTACCTGCATCTACCACTTCCTCTGGTAGTACAATGCATATACACACCACCCTCTGTGTGACAAAGTTGGCCTTCAGGTCCCTTTTAAATCTTTCCCCTCTCATCTTAAAATTATGCCTTTTAGTTTTGAACTCCCCTAGGAGTAGGGGAAAGACCTTTGCTATTCACCTTATCTATGCTCCTTGTGATTTTATAAATCTGTAGAAGGTCACCCCTCACCCTCCTAGGCTCCAGGAAAAAAGTCCTAGCCTTATAATTCAAGCTGTCCAGTCCCAGTCACGTCCTTGTAAAGCTTTTCTGCACCCTTTCCAATTTAATAATAGCCTTCCTAGAGCAGGGCAACCAGAACCATTCACAATACTCCAAAAGTGGCCTCAGCAAAGTCCTGCACAGTGGCAACATGACGTCCCAACTCCTATACTCAAAACTCTGACTAATGAAGATAACCGTGCCAAATGTTTTCTTCATCACCTTGTCTTTCTGAGATGCCACTCTCAAGAAAATACGTACCTGAACCCCTAGGTCTCTCTGTTCGACAACACTCCACAGGGGCCTACAATTAACTGTGTAAATCCTGCCCTTTTTTTTAATCTCAACAAAATATAGCACCTCGCATTCATCTAAATTAAACTCTGTCTGCCACCCCTTGGCCCATTAGCCAAACTGATCAAGATCCTGTGACTAATGGAATAGTGCATTTATCAGTGCTGGGTTTCATCTATCAATGATCAATGTATGATTGGATTTAGACAAAGAGACAAAGATAAGAAATATATCTAAATTTACTGAGAATAGAAAGCTAGGTAGAGATGTAAGCTATGAGGAGAACACAAAGTTTTCAAAGAGATATTAAATCAGGTGAGTGAGCAACAAGGTGGCAGATGTTGTACACCGTGGAATAGTGTGAAGTAATATACTTAGTTATAAGGATGGAAAAGCAGAATATTTTCTGAAAGATATGTAACTTGAAAAGTTAATGTTCAGCGGGCCTTTACTGTACTGGTGCTGGGAGCACTGGAAATTTGCGTATGGGTGCAAAAAGAATATGGCAAGTTGGATGATAGTACAAAGGGATTGAAGTACAAGAAAATGCAAAATGACTTGCAGTTGTTCTGCATTTTGCTGAGACCACATCAGGAACAGTTTGGGAAGTTTTGTTTTTCATATTTAACAAAGAATATTGAAGGCAGTGCAACAGCGAATCGCCAGGTTGGTTCCTGTGATGAAAGGGTTATTCTATGGTAGGAAGTGTAGCAAATTGAGCCTCTATGTTCTGGAGTTTGGAAGAGTCAGACATAATCTCATTCAACTGTATATGATGATGAAGAGGTTTGACAGATTAGACACTAAGTAATCTAGAACAGAGGGGCACGGTTTCAGGATAAAGTACTGATCATTTGTAACTGAGATGATGAAAAAGATGATGAAAAAGCGTTGTAAATTTTTTGAATTCTCTCCTGTGGAAGGCTGTAGATGCTCCAAAATTGAGTTTATTTAAAGCTGAGATGCATAATGTTTTGCCACTCAAGCATCAAGGGGTATGGGAGTGAGCAGTAAAGTAGTGTTCAGGTTGATGGGCAGTCATGGTTGTTTTGAACAACAGAGCAGGATCAAGGGGTCATATGGTCTACTCATGCTCCTATTTCTTACATTCTTAAGGTCCTAATTCCAATTTGGATTTACAATAATCGCAAGCATCCCCAGGGAAAATAAGTACAGAAATATATTCCTACATGTGACTCTAGATTCCCAGAATCTTGACTCCTAAATAGCCTAGCTAGCTATTTAGTTGTATCTAATGGATATAAAGTCTGATAAAAGGAATGAAACTAGATGGACCAACCAACATCGACTAATTCGCTGGAAACAGCAATGGCATACACACGTTAACCCTGCAGACTCCTCCTTGCAGGGGGTTTGTGCTAAAGTTGGGAAAAATCTTCTGAGTTCATGGCTTGCAGCAGAGGTCCTTGCTGGGTCATTGCTGTCTGAATTGATCTGATGGAGTCTTACACAGACCCATGGACTGGCCATTTACCTCTTAGCATTCCACACTGGAGTTACTTTGTTGTAATTAGACACTGTGTCAATTGGACAAAACTTCAAGGAGCAGTAGTTAGATTGTCTCTGATTGGAAATT
>NC_063334.1:102378869-102391691 GCF_021869965.1 Rhincodon typus
ATATTCAGGACCATTCATGACTCCTCAGATTCTGAAGCAGTCCATGTTCAAATTCAACAACATCTGGACAATATCCAGGCTTGGGCTGACAAGTGACAAGTAATATTCATGCCACACATTAGCAAACCAATCAACATCACCAATAAGAAACAATCTAACCACTGCCCATTGACATTCAATGCTTTTACCATCACTGAATCCCCTACTATCAACATCCTGGAATTGACTGAAAAGTCAGTTAGATTCACCATATAAATACAGTGGCTACAAGAGTAGATCAGAGGCTTGGAATACTGTTGTGAGTAGCTCACCTGCTGACTCCCCAAAGCCTGTCTGCTTTCAACAAGACACAAGCTGATATCCACTGCCCTACCCTCATCCAGATAGAAAGATAGGCCAGATGGCTGAGGAGCTGATGTAGGGGGCAGGATTTTCAGTTCTTGGATCATTGGGGTCTCTTCCAGGTAGAGGTGACCTGTACAAGAGGGATGGTTGCACTTGAACTGGAAAGAATCCAATATCCTTGCGGGGAGATTTGCTATTGTTACCAGGGAGGGTTTAAACTAGTTTGGCAGGGGGTGGCACTCTGAATAAGAGGGCCCTACTCGGGAGGGTGCAAGTGACTGAAGTGTCAGTCATAGAGCACTTTGGGTCCAGTGACCATAAATCTCTTAGTTTTAACATAGTTATGGAAAAAGATAGGATAGGTCCATAGGTTAAGGTGCCAAAATGGAGCAGGGCCAATTTTGGGGCTATCATCGAGAAGTCAGGGGAAAATACATTAGCTATCGAGAGCAAGTTTACTATTCAGGATAACCAGGAACACAATTAGGGAGGGAAAAGACTTCTGCATTTATTTCAATGCATGAGGCCTGACTGGTAAGGCAGATGAGCTCGGAGCATGGATTGGCTCTGGGGAATGGGATATTATAGTCATAACAGAAACATGGCTGACAGAAGGGCAGGATTGGCAGCTCAATGCTCAAGGATATAGAACCTACAGGCGTGACAGAAGTACAAGTGAATGAGGAGGGGGAGTTGCCCGTTGATAAGAGAGGACATAACAACGGTACTTAGAGAGGATATTCCTAAGGGGTAATCAAATGAGGCTATATGGTTAGAAAATAGAAACAAGAAGGGGATGGTCACTCTATTGGGACTGTATTATAGAGCCCCAAATAGCCAGCAAGTTGAGGAGGAGCAGATGTGTAGAGAGATTGCAGATACCTGTAGGAATAATACAGTAGTATTGGTTGGAGATTTTAATTTCCCCTATAATGACTAGGCCACCCAGAGTGTAAAAGGCCTGGATGGGGTGGAATTTGTCAAACGTGTCCAAGTGAAGTTTCCTAAATCAACATGTAGAGGGCCCTACTCGGGAGGGTGCAAGTGACTGAAGTGTCAGTCATAGAGCACTTTGGGTCCAGTGACCATAAATCTCTTAGTTTCAACATAGTTATGGAAAAAGATAGGATAGGTCCATAGGTTAAGGTGCCAAAATGGAGCAGGGCCAATTTTGGGGCTATTAGGCAGGATCTAGCTGAGGTAAATTGGATGAGTCTGTTTGAAGGAAAAGGAAGGACTGGCGAATGGGAGGCTTTTAAAAGTGTGATATCAAGAGTCCAGGGACAGTATGCCCTTGTTAGAGTAACGGAAAAGCTGGCAGATTTAGAGATCCCTGGCTGACGAGGGACATTGAGGAAAAAGAAGAAGGCATACATTAGGTTTAAGCTATTGGGCTTAAGTGAATCCCTAGATGCCTATAAAAATTGTAGGAGCACACTTAAGAGGGAAATCAGAAGAGCAAAAAGAGGGTATGAGATGGATCTGGCAGGGTAAAGATAATCTCAAGAGGTTCTATAGCTATATTAAGAGTAAAAGGGTGGTGAGGAAGAGAATAGGTCCCCTTAAAGATCAGCATGGCCATCTATGCGTGGAACCACAGGAGATGGGGGAGATTTTTAATGAATATTTCTCCTCAGTATTTACTGAGGAGCAAATCATGGATGCTAAGGAAACAAGTGAAACGAGTGGGGATGTTTTGGACCGCATACACATTACCAGAGAGGAGATATTGTAGCCTTAAAGTGCATTAAGATGGATAAATCCCCTGGGCCTGATCAAGTCCATTCTGGGATGTTGTGGGAGGCTGGAGAAGAAATTGCAGAGGCCCTTGCAGAGATTCTTGCTTCATCTTTAGCCACTGGTGAAGTTCTAGAAGACTGGAGGGTGGCTAATGTTGTTCCATTGTTTAAGAAAGGTAGCAAAGACAAACCAGGGAACTACAGGCCAGTGAGCCTGACATCAATAGTGAGCAAGTTATTGGAGAGGATACTGAGGGACAGGATCAACCGGCATTTGGATAGTCAAGGTCTGATTAGGGACAGTCAGCATGGATTTATGCAAAGGAAGTCATGTCTGACGAATCTTTTAGAGTTTTTTGAAGAGGTAACCAAAATTTTGGATGAGGGTAGGGCAGTGGATGTTGTCTATATAGACTTTAGTAAGGCCTTTGACAAGATTCCACACGGCAGGCTAGTCATGAAAGTTAGGTCGCATGCGATTCAGGGAGAGCTAGCTAATTGGATTCAAAACTGGCTCGATAGTAGGAAGCAGAGGGTGATGGTTGAAGGTTGTTTCTTGGATTGGAGTCCTGTAACTAGTGCCATGCCACAGGGTCGGTGCTGGGACCTTTGTTATTTGTTATTTACATAAATGATTTGGATGTGAATGTACAAGGCATGATTAGTAAGTTTGCAGATGTTACAAAATTAGGAGGTATTGTTGATAGTGAAGAAGGTTATCAAAAATTACGAAGGGTCTTGATTAGATGGGGAAGTGGGCTGGGGATTGGCAAATGCAATTCAATACAGATAAGTGTGAGATGTTGCACTTTGGAAAGTCAAACCTAAGGCAGGACTAATACAGTAAATGAGAAGGTCCTGAGGAGTGTTGTGAAACAGAGGGACCTAGGAGTACAAGTACATAGTTCATTGAAAGTGGCATCACAGGTGGACAGGGTGGTGAAGAAGACATCGAGCATGGCGGCCTTCATCGGTTGAGGCACTGAGTATAGGAGATGGGGCATTACATTACAGTTGTATAAGTCATTGGTGAGGCTGTACTTGGACTATTGTGTACAGTTTTGGTCACCCGGTTATAGGAAAGACATACTGGAAAGTGTGCAAAGAAGATTTATGAGGATGTTGCCAGGGCTAATATGCCTGTGTTATAGCGAGGATGTTGGCCAGGATAGAACTTTATTCTTTGGAACGTAGCAGAATGAGGGTTGACCTTATTGAGGTGTATAAAATCATGAGGGGCATTGATAGGATGAATGCATATAGTCCTTTTCCCAGGGATGGGGAATTGAAAATTAGAGGGCATAGGTTTAAGGTAAGAGGGGAAAGACTTAAGAAGATCCTGAGGGCCAAGTTCTTCACATAGAGAGTGGTGCGTATATGGAATGAGCTGCCTGAGAAAGTGGTTGAGGCAGGTACAGTAGCAACATTTAAAAAACATTTGGATAGGTACATGGATGGGAAGGGTTTAGAGGGATATGGACCAAATGTGGGCAATTGGAACTAGCTGAGTGGACACCATGGTCAGCATGAGCTAGTTTGGGCCAAAGGGCCTGTTTCCATGCTGTATTACTCTATGACTCTATGACAAAATAGCCTGCTTGACTGGCACCACATTCATAAACATCCACTTCCTTCTCCACCAACGCTCAGTAGCAGTAGCGTATACTATCTACAAGATGCATTGCAAAATTCACCAAAGATCCTTATACAGCTCCCTCCAAACCCAGAATCACTTCCATCTAGAAGGACAAAGGCAGCAGATATATGGAACACCATTACCTGCAAGTTCCTATCCAAGCCACTCATCCTGACTTGGAAATATATCACTGTTCCTTCACTATCTCTAGATCAAAATCCTGGACGCACCCTAAGGGCATTGTGAGTCTACCTACAATACATGGACTGCAGTGGTTCAAGAAGGCAGCTCACCAACATCTTCTCAAGGCCACTAGGGACAGAACATAAATGCTGGCCAGCCAAGAAAAAACTAACACCCACATTCCATACATTACATGTAATATGAGGTGGATATGTGAGATGTGGAACAGGATTCTTGAGTTTTGTTCAATAAATGCAAGTTGAGCCATTTCCTGAGATGAAAAACCTAATTTGGCACCCTCCCCATACTTACCATAGTTCTAGCTACTGGCAATGTGGAGAGCATGGTTCATGTTTTCTGAGTCCTGAGGCAATATTGGAAGAATACGGATGTTGATGCGTTGGTTAGAATGCCCTCAACAGTTCGCTGAAATTTTAACCTAGCTATCCAATGTGATTCTACACTCCCTAACCTTCATCATCACTTCATATCCACTTCCCTTGCCTCCTTCATTCCTTCTCATAATCCTCATGCCACCCAATGACCCCTCCTACACTGAATGCAAGTTATACTCTCAATGCCCAATCAAAATATCTATGCAACATCCATACCCCACATATTCACCACGCCCTCTTGGAACTCCCCATTTATTCTCAATCACCAATCACCCAGCAGCTACAATGATCAGAACTTGTGATATCTTTGAAATGGACCTTTTAAAAATAAATTTCTAACAATCTTATATTACTATCATATTCAACGATCTCATAATGGTTAAAATCTCACATTCATAGCAAGCATTCAAAAATGTAATTTTTTTCAAGTAGTCAACCCGTTTTAAAACTAAACACTTATCCATTTAACACATCAGAAACAAATACTGCTTTAATTATCTCTTAAACGTGTCAGCCAAAACAAAAACATAACTTCTTGCTGAGATAAGTGGTTCTGGATGCTTTCAAGTCCCAACCAAGCATTCATAATAGCCCAAGCCATCAAAACAGACCTCGAAAATGTAAACAATGGAGTCCATTAAAACTAGAAAACCGATGACTTGTCTTTGGGCTACAGATGATTCATTTCAGATTTAAATAAGATTGTCTGACAATCAATCAGATGAAGTAATTAGCGTTTGCTTGTCCTTTCAACAATACAGTAATTTTTTTCCAAAGTAAAAGATCACTGGATATCTAAATATCAGTCAAAAACATGATAGAACAGTTTTCTAGCACATTGTTCTATTGGTTTGAATACTTATGGCACTTTCTCTATTAGGAAATGCACTGTAACATATGCCAATAATCACAGATTGGCAAGCTCTAAAATATGCAATAATGACATTTACAAGTGTCGATACATTTAAAACTTACCTGCAAGAATGTTCCAGGCTTTCCCAAAGCAGTCACAAATTGTCAAACATGAAGGATTTCTTTAGGGTTTCCAAACCTGCAACGGCACACAAGAATAGCATGGAGAAGGAAATTCAAATTTCCTATATTCTTCACGATGCAATAGTTGTCATGTTTAATGCATATAAAATTGTCAACCTGAGTTTGATTTATTGCTGTCACATAGCTAGGATAACTAGGGAGAAGGTAGAGCCACTCAAGGATAAAGGAGGGAACTTGTGCTTGGGGGCAGAGGATGTGCTTGAGATTCTAAATGAGTACTTTGCATTGATATTCACCCAGGAGAAGTATATAGAGGATAGTGAGATTTGTGTGGAGCATGCTGATAAGCTAGGGCACTTTGAGATCAAGAAAGAAGTGGTTTTGGTCTCTTGAAGAGCATTAAGATGGATACGTCCCCAGGGCCCAATGTTATCTACCTCAGGTTACTGAGAAAGAGATTGCTGGGGCTTTGACGAAGATCTTTGCATTCTCGCTAGCCACTGGAGAGGTCCTGGACGACTGGTGAATAGCTAATGTTGTTCCTCTGTTTAAGCAGGGAACTAGGGATAATCAGGAAACTATAGACTGGTGAGTCTCATGTCAGTGGTTGGGAAGCTTTTGGAGAGAATTCTTAAGGATAGGATTTATGCATATTTGGAAATGCATGGCCTAATTAGGGACAGTCAGCATGGCTTTGTGCAGAGGAGGTCATGTCTTACTAACTTGATTGAAATTTTCAAGGAAGTGACAAAGGTGATCAATGAGGTTGGAGCAGTTGATGTTGTCCATATTGATTTTAGTAAGGCTTATGACAAGGTCCCTCATGGTAGACTCATACAGAATATTAAGATGCATGGGATCCACAGTGACATGGCCACGTGGGTTCAGAATTGGCTTGGCCATAGAAGGCAGAGGGTATTGTTGGAAGGGAGTCTTTCAGGCTGGGACCTCTGCTGTTTGTGATATATATAAATGAGTTGGATGAAAATGTATATGGGTGAGTTAGTGAGTTTACAGATGATACAAAGATCAGTGGAGTTGTGTATAGTGTGGAAGGTTGTCAAAGAATACAGCGGGATATGGATCAGTTGCAGACATGGGTGGAGAAATGGCTGATGGAGTTTAATCCAGGTAAGTGTGAGGTGTTGCACTTTGGGAGATCAAATTTTAAGGAAAAGTATACAGTTAATGGCAGGACCCTGAACAGTATGGATGTACAAAGGGATCCAAGGGTTCAAGTCCATAGCTCCCTAAAAGTGGTCACACAAGTAGATAGGGTGGCAAAGAAGGCGTACAGCATGCTTGCCTTTATTGGTCAGGTAATTGAGTACAAGAGTCAGGATGTCACGCTTGCTGCTTTGTAAGACTTTGGTTAGGCCACACTTAGAGTATTGCATTTAATTCATGTCGCCACATTACAGGAAGGATGTGCAGGATTTGGAGAGGGTACAGAAGAGGTTTACCAGGATGCTGCCTGGATTAGAGGGTATGAAATATAAGGAGAGGCTGTTAAAACTCAGATTGTTTTCTCTTGAGTGGTGGAGGCTGAGGGTACACTTGATAGAAGTCTAAAAAATTATGAGATGCATAGATAGGGTTAATGGTCAGAATCTTTTTCTCAGAGTTGGAATGTCAAAAACTAGGGGGCATGCATTCAAGGTGAGAGGGGGGAAGTTCAAAGGAGATATGAGGGGCAAGAGTTTTTACACAGAGAATGGGAGGAGTCTGGAATGTGCTGTCGGGGTGGTGGTGGAGGCAGATATGATAGGGGTATTTAAGGGACTTTTAGATAAGCACATGAATATGCAAGGAATGGAGGGATATGGACCAAAGGCAGGCAGAAAGGATTAGTTTAATTTGGTTCAGAGATAGCAGGAATCCCCGTCAGCCTTCCTGCTCCTCTGATGCTGCTTGGCCTGCTGTGTTCATCCAGCTCTACACCTTGATATCTTAGTTTAATTTGGTGACATGTTCGGCACAACATCATGGGCCGAATGGCCCATTCCTTTGCTGTACCATTCTATGTTCTATGTTCTACATGTACTGAGATACAGTGAAACATGTTGTTTTGCATGCAATACAGGCGGATCATACCATACAAAGTGCCTTAGAGTAGCAGAACAGAGTACAGAATACAGCGTTACAGCACAGAGTAGGTGCAGAGAGAGAGATCAGAATTAACATCTGAGAGATCCATTCAAAAGTCTGATAAAAACGGGACAGAAGCTGTTCTTGAATCTGTTCGTACGTATATTCAAAGTTTTATAGAAGAGGGTGGGAAGACAGTATAACCAGGGTGGGACGGGTCTTTGATTATGTTGGTTGCTTTCCTGAGGCAGCGGGAAGTATAGATGGAGTCAATGGATGGAAGGCTGGTTTGCATAATGGACTGGGCTGTGTTCACAACTCTGTAGTTTCTTGTGGTCTTGGGAACAGCAATTGCTATACCATGCAGTGATGCATTCAGATAGGCTGCTTTCTATGGTGCATTTAAGAAGTTGGTAAGAGTCCTTGTGGACATGCCAAATTTCCTTAGCCTCCTGAGCAAGTAGAGACATTACCGTGCTTTCCTGACCATCGTGTTGATATGGATGGACTAGGACAGATTGTCGGTGATCATCACTCCCAAGAATTTGACACACTCGACCATCTCCACTCAGCAGAATTGATGGAGATAGGGCTGTGCCTTCCACTCTGCTTCCTAAAGTCAATGACCAGCTCTTTTGTTTTACTGATGTTGATGGAGACATTGTTGTCTTTACACCATGCTGCTAAGCATTCAATCTCTTTCCTGTATTCTGTCTCATCGTTGTTTGAGATCCGATGTACAATGGTGGTGTCATCAGCAAACTTGTAAATAGAGCTGGGGTGGAATTTGGCCACACAGTTGTGAGTATTAAGCAGTATAGTAGGGGGCTGAGTACACAGCCTTGTGGGGTACCAGTGTTGAGGATTATTGTGGAGGAAGTATTGTCGCCTGCTCTTACTGATTGTAGTCTAAGGCTCAGGAAATCAAGGATCCAGTTGCAGAGTGGAGAACCGAGACCTAGGTCTTGAAGTTTAGAGGTGAGTTTGCTTGGAATTATGGTGTTGAAGGTGGAGCTGCAGTCAATAATTAGGAGCCTGGTGTACATATTCTTGTTATCTGGATGTTCCAGGGATGAATGCCAGGAAGATGGCATCTGCTGTGGACCTCTTGCGCCAACAGGTGAAATGCAAAGGATCAAGGTAATTTGGTAAGCTGGAGTTGATGTGAGACATGACTAACCTTTCAAAGCACTTCATAATTATGGAGGTCAGAGCCACCAGGGGGTAGTTATTGAGGCATGTTGCATGATTTTTTCTTTGGCACTGGCATGATGGTGGTCTTCTTGAAGCAGGTGGGGACTTCAGATCGTGTAAGAAGAGGTTAAAGATGTCTATGAATACTCCCATCAGCTGATCTGCCCAGGATCTGAGTGCATGGCCTGGGACTCCATCTGGGCCAGTTGTTTTCAGTAGGTTCACTCTCAAGAAGGATGGTCTAACATCTGCGGCAGTGATCGCAGGTACAGGTGCATCTGAGGCTGTTGGGATAAGTGACATTGTATCAATGACCTGGCAGAATTTTAAATTTTTTAAAAGCCCACCATTTTCAGTGAACTAAAAATGTGTAATACTGAAAGATTGCTTTTCCAGAAGAGGAGCTTGCTGGATTCACATCAATGGCCTTTTTAACCTGTGCAAAAGCTACACAAAAATAGAATGGGGTCATACAAATTGGAATGTGTAGCCAACAATCCTAAATTGGTTGCCTTCCCAATCCCAATTCCACTGCCCAAAGCAAAAACCAGTAACATTTGCAAATTATTCATTCTGGTCTAACTCATTTTGTATACTTCAAAATGGAGGTCCAGTCCAAACAGCATGTTAATTTCCATGTATTACTGGTTTTATTTACTGGATTATCCCCCAGGACTCTAGTGGGAATAAAAAAAATGCCCATTTTTCTGATACGGGAACAAAACAAGCATGTTAATGGTCTAAATAATGTCAGACTGTAATTGTACTCCAGTTTAATTTAACAATAGATAGCTTTTCTATTTTGTCAGTTTTGAGGACCTCAATGAGTCTCCAATAGTTTTTTAATATACATCTGAAGGAGCTTTCCTGGACTATGTTATTTTAGAGATCATTCAACATTTTTACCAGAGCACACTAAGTACAAGGAGGCTTGTGGCTGGGACCTGTGTATACTTACTAAAAATGCCAACAGAAGAAAAAGCAGTACAAAAATAGAAACTGAGTGTGACTAAGTATTCATTTACACCACTGACAGAGTCAACGCAAACAAAACACAAGCGTACTCTGTGTTAACTACTAAAAAGAAAGCACTGAAGAAACTTCATGCCCCTGGGCAAATATTTGTTGTAAAAAGATCTCACTGGGATCAAATTATTGGCAAGCACTTTTCTCAGTCTTGTGAAATAAGCACCATCTGATCCAAAGTCAAATAAATGAGGTGGTATTGATCTTCCTCCAAGTTAAACATTAAAAAGTACACTCACTCATAATCACTGTACATCTTGTATTTCTGGCTGATATCTTCTGTGAAAGTGCTGTCAGGTTCACTGCATCAATATAATGATACCTTAAATGAGCACAAACATGTCAATAATGACCTCTTGTAACTTGTTACGTTAAAGACTTTGACCAAGATAATTAATATGCTTGTTCATTCAACACAAACATGCTACACATTCTGATTGTGAACTACAAATGCCACTTTTGTCTTTAGGTGTTATACTCCAAGCCCAGCCCCAACATGTTGCCGAATATTTTGGCCTCTGTCTTGAAACACTGCTGAATTCTAAAACAAGAATTGGTAAAAGAGGTTGAGGGTCCATGTGAATGCTGGTGACATCCATTTGATCTCTCCATTGCTATCTTGGTTCTAGGATCAATTCTGTGTTGTTTGTCTAGGGTGGTGGTTGCGGAGGCAAATTAATATTGTTGCTGGACCAGTAATATGAGACCCAGGCAATGACCTTGGGGACCCAGATTCAAATCTCACCATGGTACATGGTAGAATTTGAATTCAATTTTTAAAATTCTGGAATTTAAATTCAATGAACAATTGTTGGAAAAGCCCATTGAGTTAACTAATGCCCTTTGATGAAGCTCTGACCTACATCTGACTGCACGTCCACAGTAGTGTGGTTGATACATAACTGCCCTCTGAAATGGCCTAACAACCCACTCAGCTGCATCAACTGCTGGAATGGAAAAATGAAGTGAAACTGGACAGATGACCTGACATCGATTAAGGCATCAGAAATAACAATGGCAAACTCAACAGTTTAAAGTCCTCCTTGTAACATCCTTCGGCTAGTGCCAAAATTGGGAGAGTTGTCTCATGGACAGGCCAAGGAACACTCTGACATAGTTATACTCGCTGAATCATTTCTTACATACAATATCCGGATGATATCATCACCATCCCTGGTTTGTTCTAGCCCACTGGCAGGACAGACCCAGCAGAGATGGCAAAGCATTAGATACAATTGAGAGGGTGTTGCCATGGAAGTCCTGAACATTGACTCTGGCCACAATGGTGTCTCATAGCATCAGACCAAAGATGGGAAAGGAAATCTCCAGATGATTAACACGTACTTCCCCCAGCTAAAAAATCAGTACTCCTCTATGTTGAACATCACTTAGAAGAAGCATTGGAGGTGGCAAGGGCATAGAATGTATTCAATGTCCAAGAGTGGCTCGCAATACCATTACTCACTGAGCTGGTCCCGAAGGATATAGCTGCCCACCTTGGTCTGCGCAGGTGGTGAGAGAACTAGCAGAATGGGAAAAATACTTGACCTCATCCTCACCAATCTGCCTGCCACAGATGCATTTGTCTATGGTAGTATTGGTAAGAGTGACCACCACATAGTACCTTTACAGATGAAGTTCCATCTTCACATTGAAAATACCGTCCATTGTGTTGAATTGCATTATCACTGTGCTGAATGGGATAGACTTTAAACACATCTAGCAACTCAAGACTGGGCACCCATGAGGCTCTATGGGCAGCTGCAGGATTGTACTCCAAGACAATGTGCAAACTCTTGGCCTGGCGTATCTGGTCACCCACCAGACCACCAATACCTGCACCCCGCAACCTCACCCCCACATCCCCACTCCCACCCCCTCAACTGTGCCATTACCAACAAAACAGGGAATCAACCCTGGTTCAGTAAAGATTGCAGGAGGCATTCTAGAAGCTGTACCAGGCATATGTAAAAATGAGCTGTCAATCTGGTGAATCTACAAAACAGGACAACTTGCATGCCAAACAACATAAACAACAAGTGATGGACAGGGCAGAACGGTTGAACAACCAACACATCAGATCTGAACTCAGCAGTCCTGCCACATCTGATCACAAATGGCGGTGGTCAATGAAACAACTCAATGAACAGAGCGTCCACAAATATCCCCTCCAAATGATGGAGTAGGCCTGCACATTAGTGCAGAAAGATAATGCTGAAATATTTGCAACAATCTTCAGACAGAACTGCTGAATGGATGATCGATTTCAGCCTCCTCCAGAAGAGCCCAGCATCCCAAATGCCAGTTTTCAGTCAACTTGATTCACTCAATCTGATTTCAAGAAATGGCTGAAAGTAATGAGCTCTGATAACATAATGCGAATAAGGCTGGCTAGGCCACCATTGGTAGCAATTTCTAATTGTGCTTGAGAGGCTTCAAACTAGCAGTAGATAAGCGAGATGGTGCTTTGAGATGGTGGCACTCACACTCCAATTTTTTTGAATCTTTAAAACAAATAGATTCAACAGCCAGGTCATTACAGTGCTGAGGCAGAGTTTGTATGGGGCAACATTGTGTTAGCCAAGGCACCTCCAAATGTCCAATCATCCCACTGAGTGCTGCTGGGGAATCGTCCCTTCAGACAGCGAACTGGCATCCAGTACCCATGGGAATCTGAAGACTGACCAAAAAAGTCCAGCTTGTTCTTAATGGGCTGGCTATCTTGCCAGCCTCAATTCCACCTCAGCAGAAATAGTCCATTCGCAGGATGAGCTGGCTGGTCTAGTTTTAGCTCCTGGCCACCTCTAACTTCATCCCTGATGGGGCCAAAAATACAGTTCTAGATTATGGATCAGCCTGCTGTTTTATCCACTTAATAACTGATATGACCAAAGGCATTGCAATTTGGCATGCTGCATAAAATCATGCCTTCAAATACGTATTCGCACCAACTCTTGCTTATGTGATCCAAAACATGTAGAAACATTCCCCATGCAGATGGCCTTAAGGCCCTCCGCTTCTTCCTGTCCCGCAGGCCCGACCAGTCCCCCTCCACTGACACCCTCATCCGCTTAGCCGAACTCGTCCTCACACTCAACAACTTCTCTTTCAATTCCTCCCACTTCCTACAGACAAAGGGGGTAGCCATGGGTACCCGCATGGGCCCAAGCTACGCCTGCCTCTTTGTAGGTTACGTGGAACAATCCCTCTTCCGTACCTA
>NC_063334.1:102392091-102393376 GCF_021869965.1 Rhincodon typus
ATTTATTTCAAAACCCCCTTCCCCTCCCCCTTTTCTGATGAAGGGTCTAGGCCCGAAACGTCAGCCTCTCTGCTCCTATGATGCTGCTTGGCCTGCTGTGTTCATCCAGCCCTGCATCTTGTTGTCTCGGATTCTCCAGCATCTGCAGTTCCTACTATCTCTGATTCGATAGAAACTTAAAGTGCTCTCCAACGCTGAGCTAAACTTCAAAAACCAATCTGTCTAGCATTGCCCGCTTTCTGCTCTCCATTCCTCTCACCAATGCTGAAATTTTTATCAATCCAATTAACTCCAGTCTTTACAGAGTCAAATATTTTAATTTATGGCTATAAACCAAGTAGAATTGTGGGGAAAGAATATGACTGACTGCTGGAAGTTGGCCCCTTCCAGTTTCAGGTAGACCTCACTTTAGGCATTAGCATTCTTGCCAGGGACCTGGCTCATATTGCCCAGCTAATGTTGGCAATGCCCATAGGAATTTCATAGCAAGCATCATCACCACTTCCTCAATATGTCTGCAAACTATAATAGTAACCTTTATTTATATGAAGCCTTGAACATAATGAAATGTCCCAAAGTACTTTACAAGACAATTACAAAAAAAACTAAGGGTGGAATTTTATAGGGGTCTGAGTAATGAGGGCTATGCTGAGATGTGTGGCAGAATTGGGTGATAAGTGTGGCAAGAGGTATCTTGATGTCAGGAGCAACTCATGTCATCTTCCAGGCTTTTCGCAAGAGGCTTGGCAAGATTCTCGCCAGGCAGCAGAAAGATGCCAACTGACCGGGATTAGTGCTTGTTAAACAACTTGTTAATGGTGCAAACATGTGTCATTATATATACAGCCTCTCGATTTACCAAACTTGAAACTAGCTAGACATCAGTAAGGGCACCCACAGGGTTGTTAGGAAAGGTGTTCAAGGATTTTTACGTAAAGATAGTGAAGGAACAGTGATATATTTCCCAGACAGGGTGGTGTGCAGCTTAGAGGGGAATTTCCGGGCGGTGGTGTTCCCATGGAGTTTTTTTTTAGTTACTCATGGGATGTGAGCATCGCTGGCTGGCCAAAATTTATTGCTGCTGCAATAGAGTTTGCAAGTATGGACGGTGTTGTTGACTCCCTGTCCCTATTCCATCCATGTATGAGAACCTCACTACCACAAGTAATACACACTGAAAGTGTTAAGCAATCTATACACTCGCATTACATCAAATTTAGAACAACAATCTATATTTATACATCATTGCTGATGTATGAAACATTCACAGGAGCATTATAAAACA
>NC_063334.1:102393876-102410178 GCF_021869965.1 Rhincodon typus
CCTTGGAAAGTCTGCAAACTAAGTGAAATATGGGCATACAGACAAATGAATCAAAAGTAGCCACACACAAACTGATAACCCACAAAAGCCTGCACAGTAAATACAAGCATTCACTGCCAGAGTAACAGCGTACAAAAGCTGTAACGTATCATTAAATTTATGTAGAACCCAGTATGTGCAATTCTTGTTTCCATGCTACAGAAAAGATAATGAAGCACTGCAGAAGAGGATTTGTGCAGGCTAACAGAATTCAAAGAACACAACTATAAATAAATGTGGCACTGAAAGAGAAACAACTTCGGAAAAAGAAGTGGTTCAATAAGGTGAATACGGAGAAACGTTTTCCAACTGTGGCCACATCTGGAACAAGGGATATAAATCACAGAAGTGATACATTGCAGAAGGAAGCCACTCAGTCCACTATGCCAGCACCAGCTTGTTAAATGAGCATCGTTACCTAAAGACAATATCCTGTTTTTCTTCCCCCTCCCCATACCCCGGAACATTATTTATATCAAAATAATTATCTAGTGCCCTCTGAATACCTCAATTGAACCTACTTCTACCATGCTTCCAAGTAATGCATTCCACAACCTAAATACTCGCTGATAGACTTTCACACTTTCTTCTTGTCTTGGTCCTTTTACAAACCGGAAGTTTCTCTGTATCTGCTCTACCTCGCCTGCTCATGATTTTGAAGACCACTATCAGATCTTCTTTTAGTCTTCTCCTCTCCAAGCAGAACAGTCACAACTTCTTCAATCTATCTTCTAACTGAAGTGCCGCATTCCAAAACTATTCCTGTAAACTGCTTCTGCAGTCTACAAATCATTATTGTAGGAAACAGCGCACAGCAAACCAGTTCATCCTGACATTTATGCTTTACTTTAGGCTTCTCCCAAACTTCATCTAAGTTCACCATGGCGAGGTGGTGGTATAATGATAATGTTACTGGATTACTAATCCAGAGGTCCAGCAAAGCTCAGCAACTGATTGATTTTAAAATCAATTAATCAAATTGGAATTAAAATCTGCTCTTTGTAATGGGGGAAAAAAAAAATCGCAAAAGCATAATTGACTGCTGTAAAAACCTATCAGGTTCACTAATATTTTATAGGGAAGGAAATCTGTTATCCTTACCAGGTCTGGCCTACATACAACTCCAGACCAACAGTAATGTGGTCAACTCAGAAATGCCTTCTTAATTGAGCAAGCTACTCAAGTATTTCAAACCCCTCAGCATCCCCACATCGGTATATCCTCCTACATCATGTATCCACAGTCCCCTTAAATGCATCAATACCATGTATCATGGAGTGATCATGGCAACAAGTTCCATATTCTTGCTATTCTCTCATTAAAAAGGTTTCTTCTGAATCCTCTTCACATAAAATACGGCAAATTAAATGCCAAATAAAACGAATAAAAACACAACACTATTTCTGGAAACTAGACCTTTATGAACTTCTAAAATATCGAAACTGAAGAGATTAAATCAAGACAAAATACAAACCTCTGAATCTCCTTTTCATTTCCTTCTCGTCTGAATTTTTCAATATACTCCTTGCTGTACCTTTCCTGTGTTTGACACTGTTCTTCAAATATTTTGATTGTCTCATTAAATGCTTCAATAGCTGTCCTTTTCATTTGAATTTCCTAATTGAAAAAAATAAATTACTATGTGCAAAACATTATGTATCAGAAGTGGAAAATCTTGATTTCTTAATAAGAGTTTTAATTATTTTCCTTAAAAGTAATTAATCCAGTCACTCAAATATTTCATCCTGATATGCACTACAGAATTCAGTCCAATAAAAGTGCTAATTTTTAACGGAAGCAACTTGGTTGGTGGCAAGAAGAACTCACTTGAGATGTTCTTGTACATTCTTCATAAAGTCTGTCGTACTCTCTACTCTTTTCCTGGTACTGTGTGTGATACTCATGTAATTTTTTGCCTACTGCATCAATGTTGTCCTCTTTCACTACTTGATCCTGAAGAAAATGGGAGATGACATGACATAAAACTACAAATACTATGCAACAGTTAAAAGCTGGCTGTTTCTGAAGATCATCTCAAATAGTATTACTGTCTAGATTTGAACATTATACATTTAAAGTATAAAGGAAGCACAGTAAATATAGCACACCAGGTTCATTACAATTTAAAAGAATAGGACACCCTTCAAAGTATGATAAAGTTCAGAAATTGGACTTCTCAACTATACACAACGCCAACAGGTATATTTTCCTTCAACAGAATAGAGTCTTTCAACAATCCAAAAATGTCATATCATACCTGTTGGAACTTAGAGACTGGGTACAATAATTTAACATCTAGTTTAGGATTGTACTGTGCCAAAGATTCATGACGATAATGATTTATAAGCTCCACCACTGAATTGAATGTCAATGGGTCAGAAAAGCCATATTTGCCATCTCGATGAAAAATTTTGATTAATTTATTATTGCCTCCTTTCCTGCAAAACAAACAGTCACATTTCACAGTTTCAGGTGATAAGTTGTGTGCTAACGTCTATCAAGATGCTTTAAAGAATGAATATTTGATAGCAAATGTTCAGAAAATTTACCTTAGGGTAAGAGTATAGTCACCATGCATTTTGGTAGAAGCATCACGGACTAAAAAGGTACCATCAGCAGTGTCTCGCAGTTTTTCATTGACCTCCTCTCTATGGGGTATGGGAGAATGGTGGGTCAGAGGGAGGTGGTGGTGGTTGAGAAGGTGGGAGAGAAAAGGAAAATTGCTAAATTAGACCATCATTCTGCAAAGCTTTTAATTCTGCATGAATTCTAACAAGATCATCACTTCCTCTGGAATTCTCTGATGATATTTTGCAAAGCCATTACGAAGTACTGAGGTTTATTTTAGACCGAGGAGGTAGGCCCCAATTTCACATCAGCCAGAATGGAAATGTGTTGTTGACATTATCTGATCTTTGGATTAGCCATCTAGCCAACTGCACCTGGCAAGGTACTAGCTAGGAATTTAGTTAGCAGGAACGATTAATTTAGAAGTATTTTCAAAGTCCTGCTGGAGAAAGGAATAGCAAATACAAAGTTGTCACTTTGAGAATTAGCTTTTTCTTCTTTAGAAGGAAATCTATATTTCAGGGAAATTTTTACGCACACTACATAGATGTGTACGTACAGTTTAGAAATGGATCATTCAGCGAACTAGCTCATACTGACACTTGTGCTCCACTCAAAACTGTCTCCCACCTTTCCTCATCTAAAAATCAATCATAACCCTCCATTTCCTTCTCTCTCAAACGCTAGTCTACCTTCCTTTAAAATGCATCATAACTACCTCCTTTGACCATGTCCTGTGGTAGTGAGTTCCACATTCATATAATCCTTTAAAAGGAAATTATTTCTAAATTCCCAATCAGATTTTCTAGTGACCCTATTGTTGGTGTTGAGTAATGCTCTTCCCACAAAGAGCAACATTCTCGCTGTATCTACTTGTGTCAACACCTTTTATAATTTTAAATACATCTATTGGGTCACCTTTGCACTGTCTTTTTTCTAACAGAAAAGAAACTCAGCCTATAAATCTTTTCCTGATATGTATGTTCACAAATCAATCCAGTTCAGTTTTGATCTGAATTGAGAGGCACGAAAGAAATCTTTTCATCGAAATGTATTCTTGACTTCTGAACACCTGAATTAAATAATATTCTTCTGTTCTATCCTTGTTGACAATCACAGAACCTCTACTCTCACTATATATAAATAATTAAAATTGCTGGTTTGCTGCTATCCAGCTTTAAGTAATCTTCTGCCTTGCAACCCCCTACTATTTATGTTTGGAACAGATGAAAACAAGTAAATAGGTATTTCCCTGAGCAGCTGTCTCAGGTGAACTATCATGCTCAGTTTCATTCCAATTTGGGAATAGAGAATACAATCAAAGATATAGGTTTACCTTGAAATGTCTCCCCAGTACCATTCAGCATCCTGCAGAGACATATTACTGTTTATCCCGTTATTAGTTACAGGTGTGGGCTTTGGTGGCTTTGGAGGTAAAGCTGCATAAAATAAAAATAAAGTACAATTTCATAAAATGCCCTTAACATTTTTGACAAATCTGCCTTATAATGCTATAATATGGCATGTGCAAAATATTCCAAGTAAAGCATTAAATAGAAGGGGATCGAAAGTTCCATCATTAACCAAAAAGAACCTGAAACCCCACAGTTTAATTTAAAAACAAAATAATGCAGATACTGGGAATCTGAAACTAACACAAAATGCTACAGAAACTCAGCAAGTCTGCCAGCATTTGTGGGGAGAGGAACAGAGAGTTAATGTTTCAAGTCCAATATGGCTCTCGTTCAAAGGCCGTTAGACTATGAAGTCATAATGGACTTTAAACTGTGAACTATGTTTCTCTCTCCACAGATGCTAACAGACCGAAGTTTCTTCAGCATTTTCTGTGTCTGTAACATCACATATTACTTCAACTTGATGCTCTCAAAATTGTCTAATTGCACACAGTTAAAAGTAACCATGTACTAATTTAAGTTGCAGTTGCTCTGGTTAAAATCAGATTCTGTTCCAACTTTACCTTACTGAAGCATTTTAACATTTGTAAATCAACCTGCTTGGATGCGTTGACATACCTCCCTCACCTGGACTTTCTGGTCCAGAGATATTGAGATGCAGTGGCAGTGTCTCTATCCTAAATGAAACGTTTCACACCAACAACACAACACATTTTAGCAGCAAGCTAGAAATCTGGTTTCTGAAATTAATAGGTTGACCAAAATATGATATAAATGCAGTAGTAGAGGTCATTCTTGCTGTAAGGATTCAATATGGAGAATATTCCATCTGTAATGAGGTCAACCATACTCCTCCCTTCATTCAGTTCTGAAGAATGCTTTTGCTTTCCAAAATCTCAAACACTGATAAGAATAAACCAAAAAACCTCCAATTTCTGACAAATATACAGTCATGCAGCACAAACAGATCCTTCGGTTCAACCACTCCCTGCTGACCATGGTCCCGAACCAAACCAGTCCCACTTGCCAGTGTTTGGCCCATATTCCTCTAAACCTTTCCTATTCATGTATTTATCCAAATGTCTTTTAAATGTTGTAACTGTAAATGCATCCATTCCACATACGAGCCACCATGTGGAAATTGCCCCTCCTGTCCTTTTTAAATCTTTTTCCTCACACCTTAGAAACATGCCACCTAGTTTTGAATTCCTCTTCCCTAAGGAAAAAGCCTTTGCTAATCACCTTTTCTACACCCTGATGATTTTATAAACCACTATAAAAGGTCACCCTTCAACATTCTACGCTCCAGTGTAAATATTCCCAGCCTCTGCTTATAACTCAAACCCTCCATTCCCAACATCCTGGTAAATCCTATTTTCTGAATCCTCTCCAATTTAGTAATATCCTTTCTATAGCACGATAACCAGAACAATACACAGTACTTCCGAAGAGGCCTCACCAACTTCTTGTACAACCTCAATTTGACATCCCAATTTCTATACTCAAAGATTGAACAATGAAGGCAAGCATGCTAAAATGCCTTTTTCACCACCCTCTACAAGTGACACAAATTTCAAAGAATTATGTTCCTGAATCCTTAGGTCTCTGTCCTACAACACTACCCAGGACCCTACCACTAATTGCATAAGTTCTGCTCTTGTTTGTTTTACCAAAATACAATACCTCACATTTATCCAAATTAAACTTCCCCTGCCATTCCTCAGCCCACTGCCCCAAATGATCAAGGCCTCTTTGTAATCTTAGATAATTTTCTTCATGGTCATCCATACCACCAATTTTGGTGTCATTCTCAAACTTACTATGCCTCGCAAATTCACATCCAAATCATTTATGTAAATATGGTTTTAAAATATGACACTTAGACTGGAAATCAACACTGCAGAGTTGGAATCCAAGCATTAGTCTGACTTCATACTGAAATAATCTAGGTGATTTTCCAGGTGACAAAGTACAATGCTATATACTACTAACCTAAAAGACATTTTCAGGTGATTATACAAACTAAATCAAATCACGAGCATCTCATTTGGTTTTAAAATTAATTAAATGTGGAAGCACATTTTAACGTAACCACTAACTGGTATTAGATGATCAGCAGGAAATTATGTAAATGAGATTTGTTAATTAGACATTCAATTTACTGCTGTAATCAATAGCAATCAATCCACATTTGACAGATAATAATGGATATTAAAATCTGAAATTTAAGCACAACCTCAACCTGTTTCAAATATTCTCCATCCTCAAGAAACTACTTCACATTTCAAATTTATGGATATAGTTTACAAAAAGCTGCTTCAAAATATTTCTACACCAATTAAATGTAGTTTTCTTCCAACAGCTAAAGTAATGAAAGGGTTAAGGGACTGTACTGAAACCTTGCTTAAAAAGGTTTTTAAATGAACCATACAGAAACAGGTTCGGCAGCCAATAAAAACAATACTGCAGGATTTTTTCAGCTTCAGTGGATATTAAACCTTCAAAAGATTAGTCATTATTATAGACACAACACTAAGCATAGCCTAGCTCTTTATAGAATTTATATGAACCTTAAATACGGTCACTAGGACATCTCACACTAACCACAGTACTGTCATTAATAATATATTTTTAAAAATGGTGATTTCAGCTAATACTGTTGCATGCCTTTTAAAACATTACAAGTTTTCATAAATCAATTACTTATTCATATCAATTGTGTGAAATACTGATTAAAATGGTAGATAACATTCTTACTAAATGCTAAATACTCAAAAGCCAGCTATTTTATAATTTATATTAAAAATGTTTCTTAAAATTCTGTTCCTCTACAGTAAACTAATTTCATAACACACTGCTCTAGCAATGAATTTAATCTTAAATTTGTCAATAAAATAGCTCTATGATGCTGCATCTAATAAAAGGTTTTTTTTTCTGTGCAGTCCCAGTGGCTTCATTAATACCACTGTTGACTCATTAAAGACATCTTTGATAAATGCATAATTTTACATTGCCACTTCAGTTTCAAGAATGTTCACTGTTTTTTCCTTCCTGAATACCAGCCACACACTACTAACCCTATGGCAGGATAAAAATCATAAATAATTCACTATATAGAATTTGAGTCTTTTGGCTTTGATGCAGATTTCCTGCATTTAACGTACTTGAAAAGGATAAATAATGGTAGTCCTATCCACCATTCAATGGAGTTACAAGCAGTGATTGAAGTACCCCCTACAGCACTAAAGTTAACGTATATAGTACAAGAGGAAGGAAAATGTGCATCAGCAGCAACAAATATGCTTTGTTGAGGCTGAAAATTTTAAACATTTAACATCCAGTAATTACTAAAACAACAACTCTGCTATTGTCACAGACTGTACACAAATACCTACATTAAACCAGTGCTGTTTTGGTTTTACTGTAGAATTACCTGGTGGATCCATCTCTATGTAAAACATCAAATCTGTGGCACAGTGAATTTCTGTTCTACGATAATCTAATTCTAGTTCTTCCATATTCCAAACTGTCTTGTACATTAAGATTCAAACATTGCTGTCCAGGGTCAATCATAAGAAGAAATGCAGTCTTTTTACAATGGTGTCTTGGAATTCATTTTAAAACCTATGAAGGGCTGCACTGTAACCTCTTACATCATACACTACAGCCAATCCAATCAAGATAATGTCACCAGACCACTCCTGCTCATTTCCTATATCCAGTGACTTTCAGTACAATATAAGTATCAACTCCCAAATTCCGTAAATGAAAAACATTTTACAATAAAATTAGTTAACAGACTAAAATCCTGCACAGTAAGTTAACACTAATAATTTTCTATTTTCTATCTAACGCTTCCTGCTTGGTACATCCCACTTTGGCAACCTGACAAAAGCTTAACTGCAGCACGTAGGCTCCTCAATGCATCTGACAGTACCCAAAAGATAGTCCATTCTAAGAAGTTCCAATCTTTTAAAACAAAAAAAACACATTATTTCAAGTTTATGTGACCTTAAGTGGCCAATGAGAAGAAAACAGAGCATGGTTAAACATAAACAATTGTTCAAAAATTGATAAATTCCAGTTATACTAACAAAGATTGAAATAAACAATGTTTTAAAATATACATCCATAATACTGAAAGCTGACATTGTGTCATTTAGGTACAAATTAAACAAGGGTCTGAACAATGTAATGCCCAACAATAAGAATAAAACTGAGCTGCTGGCAGGAATTCACATTTGCCCCAACCAGTGGAAAGCCCTGTACAAAATGTTTTCCTGTATGCAGCATTCTAATACTTAGTTATTCCAAAAGCTGTGCTGTGTGGGTTGAAGCATCAGCATTTGTAAAACTATAAATTTCATAAGATTTTAGGTGATCCAAATCAATGTGAAGCTTAAATAAAGAAAGATGTCTCCATTTAATTCACCTCAGAAGTTGGATCAGAGATTTAAATGCAATGTACTACTTTACACCAAATCCCTACACCATCAGCCCAATATACTATGAAGAACTCTGATGCAAAACTCATGCATAACCAACCATACAAATCAGTGATAAGTCTTGTATAGCAATTAACAATAATTCAAGAGGCTTTGTAAATGATAAATTTGAAAATGATTTTGAATTAAAAAAAAATTCAGTCACTATCATCAGTAAACAGAACTCTACTTATATACCCACACCACACAGACAACAGCAGTTCCAGAAAGTGGCTTAGCACTACTTTCAACAGCAGTAAGAAATGCCTTTGCCTGCAACACCCAGATCTCTTGGGCAAATAAGAACTACCATTGGAATTTTCTTCTAAACAGAGGAAAAGGCGGCAATCCACTGCTGTTTGCACAATATTCAAAACTGAAACATGTTTTTCCACCAAACTTGGAACTGATGCACTCGTTTTCTGCAAGTTTCCATACAAACAATAGAATGAAAACATTTATTTGAAAGTTTAAAATTAAAGAGAGACAAATTCTAAACTGAACTGTATTGTAAGTTAGCTATTGTGGAAAGGTACATTGTGATAAAAGTACTACTTGCAAAACAAAAGCCTTCTTTATTTTTCACTTCTGTTGTAAAAAGTTTTGTTTAAAAAACTAGAAATTAAAAAAAAAAGGAGTTTTGCAATTAGGGCAGCAAATTTTTAATCTCTTCAGGGCTTTACCACAAGAGCCAAACCCTGGATGCACAGACTTGTACAATCAGGTTAATGCTCAACTCAAACCAGTCTAGCTTGCTGCAACACCATATGCTAAGCTAGCATAGACAGAACAAGTGACAGACAAGTTATTTTCCACTGCCTACATTGCCTGGCCTAATGCCAGATATCTACTAAACTAGGCACTGGGGACAAGGTTTGGGATGAGGTTGGGGGTGGGAGAGAAAGATGAATGACAGAAAAATCCAAACCCCATCCTAGCTAAAAGTCATACCTCTCAAGGAGCAATTTTACATCAGATTTTTAAAAACTACATATTCACAGATAAGCTTACATATTGTACTATACAATGTGAGTTTTCTACTTCATTAGATATCTTGACAATTTACTGTATTAAGCAATTTCCTTGCATTAGCTTGTGTTAATTGGATATGTCTGAACCACTTGATAGAATAACTGTAAGGCAATACCTTTTGCCTTCTGCAAGTGGTTTCAAGGTACAGTTTAAAGCTGCAGAAGCACCATCCCATCAACAGGGAAAACATCAGACCCAGCATCTGAACACCAGGTTCATGCAATCAGCATGCAATTTTAACAAGTGAACTCTTTGCAATAGTGTGCAGATACCTGTGCAGAGCACAAAGTTAATAATTAAAAAAAGAACCCAAGTTCTGTACTTGCAGCACATCAATGGTCTGCATTCAACTAATGATAAAAATCTCTCTTTAAACATTAACCAAGGCAAGTTCAAATATTTGCTGAGTTAGGGATTTCTATCTTTGGCAAAGGAAGGGTGGGGGAGACAAATGGAGGACTAGGAGGAAGGACATGAGAAGGCGGTAGATTAGAAATCTAGGTAACTTTCATTAACAAAAATCCAACTTCTTGTTAACAGGGAATTTCTAATACTGAACATCTGAGGGCTTGTTTAAGAGGACCTATAAATGTCCTTATAATGATCACTGTATTCAAATATTACATTATGGAAAGCAAACCACTTCAGACTGCCAAGTGTAGGAAGCAGCAAAGCTGGTTCAGCTAAAATAGAATCAAAGCTTTCCTCAAGTTGCTTTCATCCACTAGCAATCCAACTCAGAATCTGACTCAGGTCAGGCAACAGGTGCAGAACAAAGACGACACTGCATTACTCTAGACCGCTCATACTTCAATAATAAAAATGACCACATTGTAGGCAAAATACGCAGACTGAAATATACATGAATCAAGAAATTAAACTGAACAAGGCTTTTATAAAAAAAAAAACTTGCCACACAAAAGGAAGTTCTTTTAAACTTACAGTTTACAATACAAAACTTCATAATCCATTTTAAAGACCAGAAACAAATATCCTGAGCATTTTATTCCCAACCACTATTAGTTTCAATTCCAGGGACTCGTAACAAAAGTTCAATGAAAACTCAATTAGCATTGAGTTGGAGGATTAAATTTGAATTTCTCAGGCCAGCTGACAGTAAGCTCATTAGCTTTAGCAAAATTTAAGAAAGAAGTAGTGTTTGTTAAAAATTTAATCTAGACTACCAGAAATTACCAAAATAAAACTTGTGAACTCAAATCAATATGCACCTTTTTTATTGGATTCAACTTTAGCTGAATAAATGAATATTCAAAGTATTAACGTACATTATCAAAAAATATGATCTTTTATTCCACACATCTTTGCTAAATTTTTTCTAAATACTACAGCTTTTCAAAATAATAGATGTCCATTCACAGTGGCACAAATTTAGTTTTATTATGGCGAGTTCATGACTTCAAAATGCATGCAAACAAAAGTTAATTCATTTATTTAGATAAATAATGAGCGTACTGATTATTCCAGGTACCAGTAATTTAGTTATAAGAACGAACAAAATTGGGCCTATTCTCTTCAGAAAATCATAACATACTGAAGTGACTACTTGAAAACTTGAGAATTGGCGAACTTTATTACAAATTAAAAAACTCCAAGAGCTAAACAAGGAAGCTTTAATGATATACAATTGAAACTACTGAAATATCAATCCAGCTTCTTGGAAAGCAGTTGAAGGAATGGAAGTAAAATTCAAAATATTGAATTAAATGAGTGTAAGAGGTGATTGCGTCTCATGGGCTAAGAGCAAATTTCAGCTAAACACTTCAGAAATTTGTGGCAAAGGAAATTAAAATGTTACAATGTGATAATTTAGAAATGCTTCACCCCAAAAATGTAGCTTATGCCCTACACAGTTCAAAATTAATTTATATTTAAAGTATTTTTTTCTGCAATGCACTAACTTCCTTATTGGATACAACACCATAGGGCACCTTTAGTAACTTGCCAAAATTACCAGCCCTCACTCCAGATGTTATGGCATATTCCAGCATGCTTGCACAACAGCCAGAGTCTGCCCCTCCTCAAGACGTTTTAAAGACATACTCCTGACAAGAAATCACAGTACTGTATCAGGAGCAGACACTAGCAAATTTTTCCCTCCTTAAATTGGAGCAGTGTAGTGAGTTTCTACCTGACCAGAAATCAGTTAACTTAGTACAGACCAGATATAAAACTTCCTGGACTTTCTTGGTTTATATGGCTCAGGCATCAACATAACCTCAGAGCCATGTAGAAAGCATAAAGACATTGTAATCTGTTCAATTATTTTGCTGCTATATCATTCAAAACAAACGGCATATGCAGCTGTAACGTACAAAGGTTCATAATCGTTTCCCTACCATAAATGCAACTGAATTTGATTGTTAAAATTTCATGGAACGGAAATGGAAAAAACCACATATGCGTATTAAAGTCAGCACATTTTTCTGCTTTAATATTCAGAGCCCTCTTCAGGATAAATATAAAATTTCATGCAAAGTAAAACAAGGTTCAAACTTAAATTGCATTCAGACATGTTGCCTGACCAGCATTTTCCTATTACTTTAGATTTTGTTCCAGTACAGTTCCATAAATTTAGTTTAAAGCTAAAGCTACAGGCCAGTGTTTAACTTTTTTTTGCATTACTGCTGAATATCTCAGCCATTTCTATAACTTAGTTGCAGGTGCCATGTTAATCATTATTTTTATTCTCTTCTTCCTTCCAATATATTTTTGTAGCATTTTATAAATATACTAAACCTGAGGAAAGAAATACACATTTACAGAGTCATGCAGTTTCTCAAAAAATTGAAATTCTTAGATCTTTAAAATAGATTCTGCCAGTTATCATACCCAGGCTCTGCACACATCAGCAAATTATATATGACTTGTTACATTTACGATATTTTTTCTACATCACATTGCTATGCTGATACAAGTAGGGCATCCATCAGGATTTCAGCAAAGCCTAAACAGGTTGAAATTCTACTTGGAGTTTAGAAGAACGAGAGATGATCTTATTGAAACATATCGGGTCTTAACAGGGCAAATGAGAGAGGATGAGATGACAAGGTGTACAGCTGGATGAACACAGCAGGCCAAGCAGCATCAGGAAGGCTGACGTTTCGGGCCTAGACCCTTCTTCAGAAGGGAGAGAGGATGTTGCAGAATAAAGTGAGGAATTTTTTTTTTTTCTTGAGTTCTCTCTTTGGAACTCCTTGCCCCAGACAGCTGTGGGGAAAGAATTCTTGTGCATACTTAAGGCTGAAATAAATTCTTGATCAGTAGGAGAATCAAGGGTTATGGGGATAATACAGGAAAATGGAATATCAGTTCAGCCATAATCCTATTGAATGGTGGAGCAGGCTCAATGGCCTGAAAGCTTACTCCAGTTCCTAATTCTTATGGTCTTACATAAAAGTATCGACGGTTTCTTACAAAAAAAAAATTGGATTTCAGAAACCAAATATTGTTATATGTCCTTTAGAATTCAAACAAAAACACATTAGATGAATACTGATTTTCTGCTAAACCTGTTCAGAGTTAGTATATACTTCTAGGGCAGGTCAGACTTGATTCTGGCCCAGAGGTAGGGACACAGTGCACCACAAGGGACCCTCAAGCCAACATATTAAGAGTAGGCATACTGAACTTCCTATAATGTTGAATACCCTTGGAAACTTTTTTCCATATTCCACAACAAGAATGTGATTTACAAATGCACCATATCACTAGTACACCCCAAGTGCTTTACAAGCAATGGATTATTTTTAAAATGCATCCACAAACATAGCAATCAAGTTAAATACAGATTCATGCAGTGTGTTAATTAATGGGAACCAAAATCAGGCCAAATCTGTATATTAATGACCAAATACTCAACCGCTTGGCTTTGGCAAGGAGTTGATAAAGTGGCTCAAAATTCCACGTCCCATGAGGTCAACTATATGGTTAACAAAGTTTGATCTTCAAAACAGGCAGACTATAACGAGAGTAAAGCCACAGAAAGTAATTCACAGATGTAAGAAAAAAAATGATGCTTCAGTATCATTCTGACTAATTTAATGCTGGTTTTTAATTCAACCGTAGAAAATCTCTTTCCCTGCATTTAGTCAAGAAAGGTGCCCATGCAAGACAAAAATTAAACTGTCAAAATGAATTATCTCTAATTATTTAGCATTTACTGCTGTGTTTTTATTTAATGCTCTGTACTAGCCATCATCGCAAGTTCACAACATAGGCATAAAAATGTTATGACAAAGGACATCCAATGGTCAACTGACTGCCTATGGAACGGATTTAATCGCGTTATTCTGTTTTAATCCAGAAACCCATCAAGTTTTCAAACCAAGAGTATAACAGACAAAAGCAGAAGAAACATCTGTTGGAAACCGACTGGTTATAACAGATGGCTGTGGTCTTGGGCTTTAGAAGATAAGAATGGATGAGATTATTATTTTTAAAAGCAAAAATGACTAGCAAACCTTTCTTTGTTTAGGACTCTACAACAGTTACTAAATTTAGTAAAACAGGAATTCCAAACAACTATTAATAAATGTTTTAAGGAACCATAGGTTTTTGGATCTGCACAAATACATGTTATAGACTCCGATAGGAACTGAATAGTATAGCACATACTGTACATTTTCAGCTTTCAATAGGAAACAAATGTTTAAAAGTCTAATTTGACATTCCCACAAAGTTGTACAACTACCACTGAAAAGATAAATTCATCATCATCTACAGTAACTTGATGAATTTTGTTTTTTCTAACTTTTTAAAAGTGATTTATTCTTTGGATATAGCAGTCACCAATGTCACTGGCATATACTGTACATACTTGGTGGCTTAGAGAAAATTATGCTACAACTGGTTGGCTTGGCTAGGTCACGTACAGAAGGCAATTAGGAATCTATGTTGCCATAGGCTAGAATTTCAAAAGGACTGGGGTCAGGTAAATTGGCAGTTTTCCATGATAATCCAACAACTCCAGAGAGTGGCCATTCCTGATAGCCACTTGTTTAAATTCCAGGTTTGTTCCTCAAATCATCATAATGCTACTTGAATTCCGCTTGGATTATTCTCCAGGATTCTGGATCACCAATTCAGTAACATAATATTATATCATTACACCGTTATTTCCTCTGAAAGCCTCTACAAGGAAAACTTCTCACTAAAATATCATTTCAGTAACTCACTAAATCTATTTTTTTTTAAACTGTATATCATTTCTTCAACTACTCAAAATCTTGTCTAAGATGATATTGACAAAACACTGCAAACGCAAGTGAAAAACTTAACACTACCATTACAATAGTACTTCCACATCAATGCAAGGTGATTTCAAGTATGCATGAATGGAAAAGCGACAGTACAGGTTAGTACAGTACAGCAAGAGATGTAACCATCTTGAGCAGGTAACATCACATTGCTTAAACTTTGCACAGGAAGGAGAGACAGAAAACTCTTGATTCAACTGTTTGATTTCCAATTTAATTTCCAATAAAGATTTTGGATAATTACAAGCTATAGATACTATGCAACCCACCATAGCCCATTCATTCAGAAATACTTTGGTATGCTCCCATTATAATATCCAAGTGAACTTATAAAAGTTGAAATAATTTAGGAATCAATATCAAATCACATATTGGTCTTAAAATGCAAAGAACTATGCACAGAAGACACACAAAATAAGCGATGTAAGTCACTTAGGCCTCAGTTTGTTTTATCATTGTGGCTGATCCAATTGTGGTCGTCTTCATGGAAGATAGTATAGAAAATCTCCAAGAAATACTAGGGGACTAAAGGACTTGTGAAAACAAGGAACTGAAATAAGTTTGGAGGCAGTACTCAAAAAAATTAACTGGATAAGGCTGATAAATCCCCAAATGATCCATATCGCAGAGTGCTGAAGGTGGTGGCTAAGAGACAATGGAATCATTGGTGGCTATCTTTCAAATTTCTATAGATTCTAGAGAGGTTCCTGCAGACTGGAAAGCAGAAAATGTAATCTCCCTATTTAAGGAAGGAGACAAAAAAATGGGGAATTACAAATGTGTTAACTTGGAGACAGGAGAGAAAAGATAACTAGGCATTTGTGGAGGAGTTAACATGGATTTATGAAAGGGAAATCCTCTTTGATGGAGCTTTTGGAGTTTTAGAAGAATGTTACCTGCAGCACAGATCCAGTGTATTAGGATTTTCAAAGGTTTTTGAGAAGTCTCACACGAGATCAGCAAACCCAATTACAGCACATGGAATTGGGGATAATGCACTCGCATGGATTGAGAATTGGTTAACAGACCAGAAGACAGTAGAAATAATTGAGTCATTCTCAGGTTGGCAGGCTTTTACTATTAGGATTCTGGACGAATCAGCAGAGGGGCCAAAGCTGTTCAAAGTCCCCCTAACAAGCCATTTATGTAGATTAAGTGCAATATTTCCAAATTTTGTGATGACACAAATCTAAGTGAACATTTATATTGAGGTGAATGCAATGAAGCTTCAAGGAATAAAGGATAAAACTGTGCAATTATACAGCAGACACAATAGAATTTGAATAATTGAGTGTTATTCAAGTTGGTGGAAAAACCAGAAAGACAATATTTCTTAAATGGTGACAACAAGGTGCAGAGCTGGATGAACACAGCAGGCTAAGCAGCATCATAGGAGCAGAAAGGCTGACGTTTCGGGCCTAGACCCTTCATCAGACCCTGATGTTCCTATGATGCTGCTTGGCCTGCTGTGTTCATCCAGCTCTGCAC
>NC_063334.1:102415178-102418876 GCF_021869965.1 Rhincodon typus
CTGATGCTGCTTGGCCTGCTGTGTTCATCCAGCTCTGCACCTTGTTAGCTCAGATTCTCCAGCATCTGCAGTTCCTACTATCTCTTAAATTGGTTATTTAACTTACTGTTGTTTGTGGGATCTTACTCCACACAAACTGGCTTCTGAGTTTCCCTACATTATGAACAGAATATACTTACGAGTCAGAGTTATACAACACTGCAACGGGCCAACTTGTCCATGCTGACCAGGTTTCCTAAAATGAACTGGTCCCATTTGCTTACCATATACCTGTCCAACTTAAGCATTTTATTAGCTTTGTTTTGTTCTGGGGTTACAGAAGATGCTACATAAATGAAAATTTTCTCTTCCTTACCTTGAGCGGTAAAAACCATATCACTGTAGACGGACGCTGGAATGACAGGATTTGGTAGTTCCTGAAGATATTGCTTTAAAGCATCAGTTAGTGACTGCAGATCAAACTGCTCAATGTCCACTGAAGTTGCATCTGGTAAATGAAGAAATGCACATGACTACTGAAATGTTTACAAAACAAACTGGCTGTTGAGAGATTTACTTGACTTGTCTTTGGGAGTGTACTGAGTTACAAATATGCAGAAATTTGTTCACAAAAGGCTGTGCCATTGCTATCAGTTATACTTTGCAAATAACTTGTGTTATACAGATTTTCACGACTCTAAGAAGCACATTTCAAGAAATAAAATCTACTGATCAGGGCTTTCTAATGATAAGGCTACTTGGAATAGTGGTGTATCCTACTAATTGGCAATAACTCCAGTTCAAGCTCCCACCCATCCTGAGGTAACCAATCTCAGCAAAGCAGTATTAATAGGACTATTAAGAATATCATCCTGCCTAATAGTGGGGGACAGAAATAGCTAGGGGTTCCAATTCACTTTAAGATGCACTTTTGCAGAACTTAAGTGAAGTCCCAGCAAGGTCAAGTCCTGATAGTCCAACTGAATATCAGTACGCAGGTTTACCAATGTCAAGGTCACGGTAGATTGACCAGTTCAGCTCAGAACACAAAGCAGGGATGATACAACAGCAACATAAGCACTTTCTGAAAAAGGGCAGAAAAAAAAACAAAGTTTGCGAGATCTAGCTCCATAGGAATCCTTTCCATCACACTATGAACAGAGATGGTAATTTTTTTTCCCCCAAAAGATCGCCGAGATAGTGATTTGAAGGATTAATCTTATCTTCATTGGAATGTACAAACGTACACCACATGGTACATATGTACAGAGGATTCATAAGGAACAAATTCATTTACAAAACACCAGGCACAATTACCTACACAGACCTATTATTCGGCCGGTCCACTCACACCATTTGCATGATCTTTTGATCTCTCTACCCATAATTTGTGTGATTTGCTCTCATTTCACCTGAAGGAGCAACGCTCTGAAAGTTTGAGATTTCAAATTTCAAATAAACCCATTGGACTATAACCTGGTGTCATCTGGTTTCTGACCTTGTCCACCCCAGTCCAACACCAGCACTTCCACATCTGGAAGCAATTACAACCAGGTGCAATAAACAATTAGGGGAGAATACATAGAAATAATTTTGAATGCATTTTCTAAAAGATGTATTAGCTGTCCAAAATCAGCTTATTCCAACACTTTCAGTTTTTATAACACAATCAACACAACATTAAAGCAGCCCCCTAGTGGTAACGCAGCATTCATAAAAAAGTTCTGCTTTGAAAAAAAACATGTGGCTACCTGGATCAATTTGGTTCAGAAGATACATACTGAAGCTATGTAAAACCTGGGAATTTATAACCACTATCCCCCACCACATCCAAAAGCAAGAAAATACTACTGCAACATTAAAAATGAAGTGACAGCTATAAATACAAAGGGAGTAAACATTTATTGCAGTGGCAATGCACTTAAACCACAAATAGAAAAGAACCATTTATATATTTGTACCAAACAACTTGGAAAACGTTTAAATGTGCTGCATATTTACCATAATCCAACAACTGTTTCAATTCGGCACCACCACATGAACCAGATGTTCGGTATAAATTGGCACACTCTAAACCTGTAAAATACAAGTGCATTCATTGGGTAAGTTTTATTGGCTTTAGTCATACAGGAACACTTAAACATGAAGGAGTCTAGACAAGTTAACAAGCTACACCATTAAGTAACTAGTGTTGAACAATTCATTTGCAGCAATTCTGGCTAAATGCAGTTTTAAGATATAGTGGCTTCCACATTAAATTCTGACATGAAACCTTTTATTCTGACTATAAAGAAAACTGAAGATTAACATGATTTGCAAACAAATCAGCGCTGTTAAAACGATATAGCTAAAAGCTTACAATTAAACTTACAACTGTAAAGTTATGTGATATATTCTTAAAAATCTAGAAAACCTTTAACATATGCTTTCTTGATAAAATGGATTAGAGACAAAAATGTAAAACTGTGGTTGTTAATCACGTTGCCAGCAACACTTACAATGAAAGTTCAAATACACAAATATTTGAAACAAAAAAAAACTGGAAACATGTACCAAAATTTTCCATGTGACAGTCCTCAGCACCAGTTACATAGATAGCCATACAGTGTTCACAATTGAGAGGACCTATTTGACCAAATATTCCAAACTATTCCAGTACAAATTAATGTTTACCACCCCAGACCAGAGTTACATCAACATAGGTAATGTAAACCAAATTCATACTTTTACAAAAATACTTAGAAGCCCAGCAGTTTTCCACTTAGTGTTTATAATTGCTTCTGCAATCTTATCAAGAAACTCTCCTTTGAACAGATATCAGGACTAAAAACACCATTGTGAAAACCAGCATATGAATTCAGATTGTAAACTTTACCTGTTTTTTCAATAGCCTCTACTAATTTCACTAGGATTGCTGGTGCAACGTCTGGGGGTGAGAACTGCTCCGTTAAATCTGGTAGAACAGAAGCTGCAGAAATATAAAAAAAAAATAAATTTAGTTAATGTTCTAGCAATCTAAAAATAAATGCATGACTGTTTAATTTTTAAATCCTAAATAAATGTTCTTATTGACTCTGTCAATATTGCAGACACATCCTCTCCATAAGTCTGGCACACTCAAACAGATTGTACTCACAAACTATGTTTATTCCGATTACCCAAAGATCACGAGAAACTTTCTGGCTTAATGTTTGACTTTTAGAAAAGATATGGGACTTGAAGTAATTTATTACCATATTTAACAAAGATCTTCAAAGACTGTTCTGATTTGTTCAGCTGGTTCACTCCTCCCAATTTCTACTTTAAAGAATTCCCAGCTTAAAATTTTATTGGAAAACCAAAAGATCTAGTTCTCAGAGAAGTTCTTTGGGGTTTAATTGGAAACGCCATATATATCTGTACGACTATATGGATTTTTAGACCCAACTTGTTAATGTATATTTGAATATACAAAAGAAATTTTAAGACTTGGTTGGGTTTGAAATTGTGTGCGTGCGCACGTGATCCGAGAGGGAGGAAAACCTGGGGGAGAAAACTCACTAAAAAGATTTAAATAACGAGGTGAAAAAATTTTTCTGAAGAAGGGTCTAGGCCCAAAATGTCAGCTTTCCTGCTCGGCCTGCTGTGTTCATCCAGCTCTACACCTTGTTATCTCAGATTCTCCAGCATCTGCAGTTCCTACTATCTCAAAAAGATTTAAATGCTCGATTTCTCCTTTG
>NC_063334.1:102419376-102425469 GCF_021869965.1 Rhincodon typus
AGTAAGTGAATTCCTTATTCCATCAATGAAAAGAATTTCCTTCATATTTCACTACATGGAATGTTATTTTCTACTTAGCCAACCATTAGTCAAACCATTATTATTTGGTATCCTATATTTTGCTGCTGTCTTCAGCATTATTAACTGACAATTCCCCTTGCCAGTGCAAGAAAGTTGATAGTCTGAATTCATATGTTATTGACAATGCACATAAATATCATACTAACATGAATCATTGTGGGACATAGACCTTCCATTTCTACCAGTCTGAGAGACTTCCCTTAACTTCTGCCCTTTCAGCCTCGAACCTGTTCCGCTAACTTGTTCATGACTATTGATCATAAGTGTCTCTGTGATGCATCATTTTTATATTCACATGGGCATGGCTGACTGACTAGCATTTTTTTGCCTGTGCCTAGTTGCCCATGGTAAAGTGGTGGTGAACTGCCGCCTTGAACCACAGCAGTTCATGTACTGCAGGTTGACCCACAATGCCCTGAGGGAGGCAAATACAGGATTTTGACACAGCAACTTAACATCAACATTTTGAAGGCTTTTGCTATCAGTGGGCGCAATGTACTCCTGTCAGCTCTTCTTTCGTTCCTCTTTATCACTTTTTAGAATTAAACAAGGCTTGTTAAACGCAATCCTTGCAGAAATCTATATTGACTACTTTTTATCTTTATTATTTGATCTTTCAGCCATACTCTAGTGTCGTTCAGACTACTGCTGGTCTGTTTTAGTTTCCTGGATTAATTCTGTAACTTTTTTTTGAAGATAAAAGTTATATTTTTGTATGCCAGACTTCCTTTACTACTTGAACTTTTGTACATGGATGCTGTCCAGCCACCTCTTTAGATTTTTGATCAGCCACTGGTACAATCCTTCGAGATATGGAATTTTGCTCTTAAGCCTGGTTCATTTATCTAATACCTCTCATTCATTCTATCTTCTCCATTGTAATGTTCCTCTTACTGTTGTCATCCTTCTTTATTCCTGTTGTCTTTTTTTGTTTTTGTTCTTGTATACACAAGTTTCTTTTCATGCTTTAGTGCTTTCATTTGTATTTTCTTTGTTTTCTATTTGTTTTTCTATAATCTGTTCATATTCCCTAGTTAGCTTCTCTTCCTGATTATAGACTTTGTGCATGCCTTTTTGTTTGGATTTAGTTTTTTTAATTCTCATCTCTTTATGGCTAATTTGCTCATTTTTAGTGGAATAGATTTTAGCATGTATCATGGGGATGGTCTTTTTATGGTTTTTAAGGTTGCATATTATCTTAATTAATATTTTCCAGTTTAGTATCAAAATGTGTTTTTCAAACTTCATCATTGCTAATGTTTGACTTCTGTCTAGAATTATGGTAAATTATGAAAAACTGAAGTCCCGCATCAGTGAGATTGTTGACAGCAAGCGAAGATTGGAAGAAGAATTGAAGAAACAAGCAGCTGTTTATCGAGAAACTGACAAAAGAATGAACAGCATTAAACCTGACCTGATTCAATTAAGAAAGACAAGAGACCAGTACCTTTCGTAAGCAAAGTACTTATTTAAAGAGCATTAAACACTGGAAATGTTCTGGTCAGGCAGCACTTCTGGAAAGAGAAACTTAAATATTGATTCTACTTCTCTTTCCAATGCTGCTGTCTGACATGCTGAGTATCTCAAGATCTTCTTTATTTCGTTTTGATTTCAGAATTAAAGCATTTTGCAGTGTTTTGTATTTGACTTTTAAGCCAGTATTTATGACAATCAATAAAACAGGATTGTGATAGCATTTCAAATAAGATGAGAAAATGATTCTTGGGTTCGTAATGTTTAGATAAAAATCTTAGCATCAATTTTTGAGCTCCTCATGGCTCAACTGCATCACTTAGTCTGGAAATTAAATCCATCACTATTGCATTCTGTTCTTCACCTGTATAAATAAACAATAAGCTAATTCTAGACAATACTTCTTAAATGCATGGATTTTTTTTTTACTGTGATGATGGAGACATGTACAGTCATAACTAATTTGGGTGAAGAAATAAGACCCCTAAAGTTAGAATGGAGATTCAGAACAGTCTTCCAAGTCCCAGAAAGTGCACTTAAGTTCAACAAAACTCCCAGTAATATCATTTTTCAAATTTTTTTGAAGGTGGTTGACACAGAAGGGTGTTCGACAAAAGAAGATCAATGAGTGGCTTGGAATTAAGAATGAGAATGCTGAAGAGTAAGTGAACAACTAATTTCTAATAGTGTAACATTTCATGTTTTGTTGTCTTTATTATTGAAAACATTTAAATTTCTTTTAGCCAATACTCTATGGTGGACGATGATGAAGATCTACCCCATCACGATGAACGAACGTGGAATGTAGGAAATATCAACAGGATTCGGGCAGAGAGCTTACTGAGAGGAAAACGGGATGGAACATTCCTAGTCAGAGAGAGCAGCAAACCAGGCTGTTATGCTTGCTCAGTCGTGTATGTATACTTATCTTTTGCAACAGATATGCTAGAAATTTAAAGCTAAATCTTCACATGTATAAAGCAACTTAATATCCAAACTAGTCTAAAACAAAATGTTTCTCATACTACTTTTTTGTAGTATGTTTTTTAGATTAGCTCATAAGTGAGCATGCAACCATTTTACACATATCAAGATTACAATTTTTTAAAAAAATCATGGTTTAAGTAGTAGATGGCATGGGGCTTCAATTTAACATTCAGCTTGTGTCCTAGGGGTATGGCTTGAAACCACAACTTTGTTTTTTTATTTGTTCATGGATGTGGCTGAGCCAGCAGTTAATGCCTATCCATAATTGTCCTTGAAGCTGGTGAACCATCTCCTTCAAACACTGCAATACTTGGTGTGTAGGTACACCCACCATGTTGTTAGGAAAGAATTTCCAGGGTTGTGACCCAGCTGCAGGGAAGCTACAGCGATTGCCCAGGCCTTTGAACAGAACTTGCAGATATTGGTGTTCCCATGTATCTGTGCTGTTGTCCTTCTAGGTTAGACGATGAAGATCTACCCCATCACGATGAACGAGCATGGAATGTAGGTAGAAGTCACTGGTTTAGAAGGTATTGACGGGGAATAGAATTCTACCAATTGATCCAAGATGGCAATTTTTGACCAACGATTTGACCAAATTCCCTGTGATGACAATTTCTGACCATTATTAGCCCGATACCTTGTTTTTATTCTTTTCTAAAACCTGTGCCTGACTTTTCTTCTCCCAGATTTTTACCATTACCTCATCAATGTAATTTCTTTTATGTGAACACAGACTTTCAAGCAACTTTTTCATCTGTGGTCAATTGTTTAGTCTGAAGTTGCACCCTTTCTCAAAGCAATATCACGACTCCCCTTGTTAGAGAATATTTCTCATCTCTTTAGTGCACCATTGTATAAAAGCAAAATACTGTAATAGTCTGCAATGCTGCCTAAGCTAAGAAATGTTATTTTCTGTTTTTAAAAAATTGGAAATATTTTATATCTTGCCTTAAAGAAACTCCATTTATTTGCTAATATTTCTGTTGCAATTCAGTGTTAATGGTGTCGCTTTCTTTCTTTGTAGGGTTGATGGTGATGTAAAACACTGTGTCATAAACAAAACCCCCACAGGATATGGATTTGCAGAGCCATACAATTTGTATAACTCACTTAGAGAACTGGTGCTACATTATCAGCACACGTCGCTTGTACAGCATAATGACTCCCTCAATGTCACACTAGCCTATCCAGTATACGCTAATCAGAGAAGATGAGAGCTAAACACCTTGGTTTTTGATTGCTGGACTTGAGGTCATTGAAAAGGCTCATACTCCTTTGCTCTGATTCAGTTTGACTCCTATTCAGAAGACAGTATGCAAAGCGAACTTGAGCTTTCCACAGATTTAACTGGGAGAAGTAAACATGTGGAGCTGTGAATGTAAAATCCTGAAGTGCTTTTTAAGAAAGCACAAGTTAATTGAGAATGGCAAAACTATCTCCTTGTTGGGGATGTTGGGGCCTATTTTTATTGGTGCTTGTTTACGTTCTTCAAGATGATGATTTACCAGCTGGAATGTCGGATACTGCAAATCCCAGGGATATTACAAAAGAAACCTGAAGAAGGAACATTGAAATGTTAATTGTATCTATTGGAGATGTGTTTCTTTGATCCGAACTGAGGAAATGTATCAAAAAGGAATGACTGGTTTGAGAAGTAAATGAGGACTTTATTAAGTAAAGCAAACTGGCACTTTGGAAATCTACCAGAATTAAGATGAGAAAGGGAATGCTTTGTTTGGTAGGTGAAGGAATTGGATCACCGTAACAAAGTGCCAGATTTGTAGAGTTCAGGCATTTCAGCCTGCTTTATAAAACTGTTAAAACCTGGAGAAAAAGACTTCAATAAAAAATGGCACACAGTATGTAAAATCATTGTATATAATACGTAAGGATTATGACACTCTGGGAGAGTCAATCAAGGAAAATGGTATCAGCCTAACATACCGGACTTTGCATTTTGTGTTTTCCTATTTTAAAGCTGATGTTTTTCCAGATATTGCTATGCAGGGCTGCATATTGTATATTTTCAAAGAAAAACATACCCACGATATAAGCTTTGTTTTGTTGCCAATAAGTGTTGTCAGTTGTTATAAATCTTCTGTTAGGTGTTTTTAAAACACCAAAGCCGCCTGTGAATGCAACGTCTAAAGTTGGAAGGGGAGGGAGCACAAACCGATGCATTTTGAATCTTTATTAATGCAACCTGAGTAGCATATTTGGCTGTAATGAGCCAAGAATTAAACAAAAATTTCAAACTTGTTTCAGAGATTCTTCATTAAATGGCAATGATTTTTCAGCTATTTCAAAAGTACGTTTTAGCTATGTTTCTTTTTAGTCAGTGCAACCTTTTTTTATTACAATGTATCCAGGAAACACTAAAGAAAATGTTTGAGAAGGTGTCAAACACCTATAGCCAGGCCAGGAGTTAATATTTTTAGTGTCTGTAATGCTACCTTGCAGCAGGTTAAAAACTGGAGCTATTCATCTTCCTCTGATTCAATCCTTCCTACAATTTTCAGGCTTTTGAAACCCAAACTGATAATGATCTAATTGCTGTTTTCTAATTTTCCTCATCTTTGTTTTCAGTTTTGCCATTGTCCTGTACTGATGGGCCTTAGCCCTTTGTTTAGTACCTCAATTATAGAAAAAAAAATCATGGTTTGTAAAGGATGTAATTGTAACCCTGCAACAGAACTTCTGGTGGCCATGCTAGTGGAAAATGACACAGTTGATGTTAAAATCCCTTATCTTAGAACTTGTTTCATTAATATAGTTTATTGTTTCACACAACTCCAAAAGCTCAAGCGTTTTGTAACTAGGTGTATGTTTTCAGACTTCAGAAAAAAAACACCAAAATACCCCCACAGACACAGCTAAATATTTAGCTGCATAATGTGGCTCAATAGCACAGATTGGGTGAAGCACTGCCCTTCTGAATTAAACAAAATCATGAATTGTCAATGCTGTAACTCAGCTTGTAAGTTTTGCTATTCTAGTTTGAGGAGCTAGAGTGTACCTCATTTTTCTTCAACTTTACTGTGAAGATTTTATTTACAAATAAGTTATTTGCCACTTACAAAGCACATTCGGATCATCTAGCTGCAGGGTAATATAGACTGCAGTTATAAAATTAGGTCATGGTAACCTTGCTGCCGCACCACTGAACGAGATTGAGAGAATTCGTGCATTAAACAGGAACGTTGAGAGTTGGGATGGGGAGTAAAATAAATTAGTGATTGCAGGAAAAACATAATTGGTTTCATAAATGAATACTTTGTGGATAATCCTACGTGAAACTGAAAAAAAGTGCTTTACCATGAAGTATATAACTATTGAAATCTGCACGTCACAACTTAATGTGGACTTCCATAACTATGCAACTTGAATTGTCTTAGAATGTGAATCTAACCCTGCTAAGAGACAATCAAGTGAAATTTAAGAGATAGTAGGAACTGCCGATGCTGCAGAATCTGAGATAACCAGGTGTAGAGCTGGATGAACACAGCAGGCCGAGCAGAAAAGCTGACGTTTCGGGTCTGGACCCCTCTT
>NC_063334.1:102435469-102475099 GCF_021869965.1 Rhincodon typus
TGTTCATCCAGCTCTACACCTTGTTATCTCAGATTCTCCAGTATCTGCAGTTCCTACTATCTCTGATACAAATCTTTCTGCCAAGTTCACTTTAGCTATCTCTATCCTTATTTCATCATAATTCCCTTTATTTAAGTTAAATACCGACGCAAATTTCTCACTCTCAAACAGTCCATTCCCCTGACTATACTATTCCTGATTACAATTGCATTTCTCTTTTCTCTCCCTCTTGAATGGCTCCCTGTACCATGGTGCTATGGTCAGTTTGCTCATCCTCCATACACCAGCCATTCTCATCCACACAGACTGTTTGAGATTCTCAAACCTGTTAGACAAGCTCAAGGGCTGAAGCTCCTTCAGCACTACCTCCTGGATTCTTCGGCCTGCCTTGCTGACAGTCACAACCTGCTGTCCTGACTACTGACCGAATTTGAAGTATTTAATCCGAGGGGTGTGACTGCCCCATGAAACGCAGCATCCAGGTAACTCTCCACCTCTCTGATGTGTCATAGAGTTCAAAGCTCAGATTCTAGCTCATCAACTTTGAGCCGGAGTTCCTCATGCTTGCTATGTCTACCTACAACTTCCTTTATAACTTTCTAATAACATATTTTCCTACCTTTCATGGTATCACTGGCAAATTTAATAACCAAGCACTCACTCCCTTCATCTAAGTCATTGAAGTAAATTGTAAAAATTTGAGTTCCCAGTGCACAACAATGCAGGATTCCATTTACTCTTTCTGCCGATCAGGCTAAGGCCTATTGATGCTTACTCTGTTTTTTGGCAGCCAATTGATTTCAGATCGTTTTATTTAATTAACTGAATTTAAATTCTCCAGCTGTTGCAACTGATTTGAACTCCGGATCCATTGTTCTAAACATTTGCATTGCTTGCTTTCTATTGAATCCTTATAATAACTGTACCCATATGTTACTGTATAATTGATAATTTAACCAATTTATTCAGACATATTATGACACCTCAAGGGCAGGTGGGGCCTTCTGCTCAGAGGTTGGAGCACTACCACTGTGCCACAAGACCCCATCATACTACATAATATATTTAATGAACACTTTGGGGCAAGTGAATTCACTCTAGTTAGCAATGGATAGAATATTTCAAACAGTTACATACGATCATAGGCAGTCTAAGTATTGAAGAAGGGTTTGAGATTACAAATGAAAAGAAATTTTGGGCAGTAGCAAATTATTCACCCCCTGTAGCAATGATCTATCTGCACTAAAGCCTAACCTGTATGCAAACATGAGTCCAAAAATAAATATTAGCCATTGCTACCTAATCCTGTTCTTGAAAAGGTTTACTACTTAATTGGTTTCAATTGCTATTATTACATATATTCCTCCTTGGAAACCTGTAACCAATCATATTCCATATTTGACCTTGCCAAGAGTAATAACTTTTCATTTTTCATGTCTGGATCCAGTGAAATTTTGAAATTTTAATACCATTGGTATTGCACATCCTAGAATGATAGTTTCAATCAAAGAACTAAATACTGTTAGAGGAGAGGAAGAGGTAAATGTGAATCAGCCTTTGAAACTGGTGTCATACTCTGTCAAATTCTACATCAATCCGCCCCAGTAACTCCGGAGTCAATGAGAATCAGAAGGTGGGGGAGCTCGAGAGGCAATGGGAATTGGGGTGGGGGGTAGGGAACTTTCTACTGGTTACAGTCATAACTAACACAATGGAAGCTGACCTCAGTCCTAGGACATCTCTGCAGGAGTTCTGATTTTTAAGTAGTAAATCACTTTATAGTTCGAGATTCACCCAGAGCAAGCACCATCATGTCCACATCTATCCTGTTAAGGTTACTCAGGATCCCTACAGGGGACAGGCCCTTCAGCCCAACAAGTCCACACCAACCCTCAGACCCATTCCCCCCTCCCCTTTCCCAGTAAGTTACCTGATCTACACATCCCTGAACACTATGGACAATTTAGCATAGCCAATCCACCTAAACTGCACATCTTTGGGCTGTGGGAGGAAACCAGAGAATCTGCCAGAAACTCACGCAGACATGGGGAGAATGTGCAAATTCCACACAGACAGTCACCCAAAGGTGGAATCAAACCTGGGTCCCTGGCGCTATGAGGCAGAAGAGCTAACCACTGTGCCACTATGTTTCAATCATGTCACCTCTTCTCTTCTAAACTCCAGCCTAAAAGCCTAGACTGTCCAAACCTTTCCTCATAAGGCAACCCTCTCATTCCAAGTATTAGTCTAGTTAACCTTCCCTGAACTCCTTTCACTGCATTTACATGATTCAAATAATGTGATCAATACTGTGCACAGTATTCTAGTTGCGTTCTCAACAGTATGCTGTATAACTGAATCTCAACACTTTACTTTTGTATTCAATTCTCGTCACAGTACATGAAAACATTCTATTAACTTCTTCAATTATTTGCTGTATCTGCATACTAACATTTTATGTTTCATGCTTGAGGACACCCAGATCCCTTTGTATCTCAGCCCTGTAATTTCTCACCATTTAGACAAAAGGCTTCTTATTTATTGTTCCGCCAAAGTGGACAATTTCACATTTTCATAAATTATACCACATTTACCACATATTTGACCACTCATAATCTATCAATATCTTTTTATAACATTCTTATGTTCTCTTCACAACTTAATTTCCTACCTATCTTTGTGTCACCAATAAATTTGGTAACAGTACATTCTGTCCGTTTATCTAAGTCATTTATATAAATTGTAAGCAATTAAGGTGCCAGCACACTTCCTATATCTGACCAACTTGAAAAAGACTCATTTATGTCTGTTTCCTGTAAGATAGCCATTATTCAATCAATGCAAATGTGCTACTCACGAGCTTCTTTTTCTGCAATAACGTTGATGCAACACCAAATATAGCCCATCCATTGGTTCTACTTTATCTACTATATGTGTCACTTTCTCAAATAAATCCAAGAGACTGGGCTAATTTCCTATGCACCAACTTCAGCAAGACCTGAACAATATCCAGGCTTAGACTGATAAATGACAAGTAACGTGTGTGTCACATACATGTCAGTCAAGGAACAGCTCTTAAAAGGGATCTAACATTTAATACATTACCATCACCAACAACATCCTGTAAGCCACCATTGACCAGAAACCGAACAGTACCAGCCATATGAACGCTACGGCTACAAGAGCAGCTCAAGGGTAGAAATTCTGCAGTGAGGAACTCAGCACCTGTCCCTCCAGTGCTTGTTCATAATCGACAAGATGCAAGTCAGAAGAATAATGGAATGTCTCCACTTGCCTGGGTGACTACAATTCCAACAACACTCAAGAATCTTGACATCATCTAAAACAGAGCAAATGTTTGATTGGTGCCTCATTCACCACTTCTACATACAGTCCCTTCCACCAACAATGCAAATTGGTGTGTATCAACTACAACATGCACTGCAGTAATTTACCGAGGGTCCTATGACAGCTCTTTCAAAATCTGTGACCTGTACTACCTGGAAGAGCAAGGCAGCAGATGAATGGGAACACCAACACCTGTAAGCTCCTCTGCAAACCACACACCATCCTGTCTTGGCATGATATTGCCATTCTTTCATTCATTCATTCATTGTTGTTGTATCAGAACTCTGAAACTCCCTTCCTAACAGCACTGTCAGTGTCCTTACACTCCAAAGGTTGCCATGGTTCAAGAAGCCAACTCACCAACAACTTCTCAAGGCAATTAGAGACGAGCAGTAAATGCTAGCCCAGTCAATGATGCCCACATCCCATGAACAAATACAAATAAAGCGGTGCTATGTAACTCCAGCCCTTAATTTTAACATAACTCAACAGGAATGTGTCATGAAAGACACAGTGATTGAGTTGTAAGACAGGCATGAACAACAGTGAATATGCATTTTCGTGTAGTTAGGAGACAATGACTTGGGTAGAGTATTCCTGCTCTGATTGAGTTGTGATTTAAGGCCATGGCATTTTCCTCGAATGATAATTTGGGATGAGGAAGAAACAATTGGACATTCAAGTTTGCCGATAACATTAAGTTTCATTCACTATGTTGTGTAGATAAGTGGTGAAGCAGGTTGCAAAGTGGCGTAGACTAAGTCAATAGGTAAAACTGTGGCAGATGAAATTCAATGTGGGGAAAATATTAGGTGAATCACATTGGATTATTTTCTTGATGAAAAACTAGGAGCAATAGGATTTAAGTGTCTACAGAAACCAATCACTAAAAGTTAGGTCACATATAAAACATAATGAAAAAAGCCCATTGGAATTTTATCTCAGAGAGTTGTTATTCAAGATGAATGAGCTAATACTTCAGTTCTGCAAAGTCTTGGTTGCACTCCATTTTCAATTGTATTCAGCTTTGGGCGCCAAACCACAGAAAGGGGAACAGCACTGATTTACCAGATTGATACTAGAATTTAAAGTATTAATTTGAAGGAAGTTTGCATAAACTTGACTTCAATTTCCCTTGAGTTTAGATGGTGAAGGGTGAGCTAATCTAAGTGTTTAAAGTGATTAAGGAATTTGATATGGTAGATAAGGGAAATTATATCTGATGAAAAAAAAATCCAGAACACGAGGGAATAAACTTATAATCAGATTTGGGCAACTTTAGGAATAAAATGTAGCAGCACTTTTTCAAATCCTGCTTAATGGAATTTGTTCCCCAAGATGCAATGGTTACTTGTCAGTTGAGATTTTCAAGACTGACGTTAATAGATTTTTATTAAGATTATCAGTGGCTTTGAAATAAAGCTGAGTAGCTAGGGTTGAGACATGTAGCCATGATCTAATTGAATGGTAGAACAGATGAAAGGGGTTTGTTCTTATTTTTATAAATAGTACCACAGTACTTTACCTGTTTTGTTCCGCTTTGAGTAATTCATTTTTCAAGAAGATCATTAGTTTTTAAGGTAACATGTGCAAAGCCTAACCTAACTGCAATATAACAGCTTTCAAAATACCTGAACAAAGTAAATTAAGAAATAGAAGATGGATTTTAATGTAGTTATAGATGCAAGGTAATGTATTTCACTTTTTTGGTTCCAAAATGCGTGTACACAGAGTGAATATCAACAATGGAAAAGGAAAAGGATTCACTCTGACAAAGCTGTTCAATTATGCAGTAAATGTCAATGTGCACCTTGAGATGTTTTTTTTAAATCAAGTTATTTTAATCCTTTATAGCATGTTAGTCAGGCCACATTTAGTGGTCATCTTATGGAGAACTGGCCTAATCCATGCTTTATCTCAATTCAATATCACATTGTCATTTCTATACCCTGTATATACAACCTGGGGAACCTGCTTATAGGCTATTCAGCTTGCATTCCCACTAGAAAGCTTTTTATCTATTTGTGCTTTTATCTATTTGTGTCTTCCTCCATTGTTGAATGCATTCACATCCAACATTATCATCCCCTTCCTTGAACAAAACTTTGACATCTTGATCTTGAAAATAATTGCCACAGAATTCCTTTCCTGACCTCCTTTGAAGCTATTGTCTTCCTTGTTCTCTCCAAGCTGCGCTAGGTTGCAGCCATGCAGCAGTCCAGAACTTTCTGTGCAAGAATGAAACAGACTGGGGGCACAATAATCAGTCCTTTTAAAATGTGCACATGTGGAGTCACGTACGTCAAAGTGTTCTAAAGAAGGGTCACTGGACTCGAAAGGTTAACTCTTCTTTCTCTCCACAGATGCTGCCAGACCAGTAATTTCTGCTTTTGTTTCACATCAAAAGGAAGCAGGCGAGTCTATTCCCAATACAAAAATGGCCACCGTGACCTATCTGTGCATGCTCAGTTGCACTGTGATGCCGTGCACATGCACAGTTGCACAATGAATCAACAGGACTGGAGATACACAATGTTGGAACTTATCTGATTCACATTCACTACAATACTAAGTTGTGTCCAGCAGAAGTGAGGACAAAAATCTTTGATTCCTTTTCAAATTCACTAGTGATCTTTTAGCAGTTGGTGACAGAACCCTGTCTTAGTCCCTACTGCAAATTATTGGCCATCATTCATCCTCAAAGATGTTTTTAAGTGTTGATTTTGGAACTTGGCTTTCAACAATTCACCCCTGATAGTAGGAGATTACTTGTACTTTATAATGAGAGCTGCACGTTAATTGAATTTTTACTCAGAAACTGCAACACTCTACCTAGCAGTAGCATTTTACTATAAGAACAGGCAAAGGGAAAGTAGAGGGAACATAGGTACCAATGCAAGAGGGGGCCAATCTTTCCTGTAACTCCACTCTTGAAGCTCTCCAAGTGGGCTCTGGCAGTGCCATAAAAATCAGCCCTAATCAAAGTCACAAATGGCATCCCCTGCCACTGAGAATATGGTCGCTACCTTTCTCAGCCTGACCATGACTTCAGATTTAATAAAAACAGAATTTGTAGGAAAATCACAGAAAGTGAGGCAGCATTTGTGAAGAGAGAAATAGGGTCAATGTTTAAAAGTGCTAGGTAAGTGCAGAGTCAGGAAAAGTGCGAGGGTCTGTTCCTTAAGCTTTCAATGAGCTTCAGCAGGACGATGTAGGAGGGAAAGGTTAGAGTGGGGGTGGAATAGAGAATTAAAATGTCAAGTCACAAAAGCATAGGGTCACATTTTGCAAACTGAATGAAGTATTCAGCAAAAGAATTATTCAATCTACATTCGCGTCCCCTGTGCCTCCCATGTAGAAGGGATTGCATTGTGAGCATCAAATATGGTGCTATTTGAAAGAGTTGCTATTCTACTTGGAAGGAGTGTTTGAGGCTTTTGACAGTGGAAGAGAGGAGGTTGAACAGTAACTGTTGCATGCCCTACACATGCAAGATGCTGCAGAAAGGGAATCCAGTCAGGGCGGGGGGATTGAAGAATGAGCTCTAGTGTCCCAGAGGGAAGAGTGCCTTCAGGATAAGAAGGGAGAGGAACACGTATTTGATCAGATATAGTGTGTTGAACATGGATACTGGTGAGTTGCATTTTGAGGAAAAGATGAGCCATGTTTCAGTTCCGTGAGAAAGGAAAACAAGGATGGAAAACAGGCAAGAATTTTGGGATTTCTGTCAACTGTTTTGGAGGCAATCCTCATTTGAGGAGAAGGGAGTACTTATCAGAAGCAGTGGTGTTTGATGTGGTACCTCTGGACAGATTAACCCGAGACATGGAAACCGGGAGTCTGGAATAGAGTTCTAACAGGAAGCAGAGTGACAGTCATTGGCATCAAGATAGCTGAGAAAGTCAATGGGTCATTGTAGATACTTATCAAATGTCCCTCTGACCAGCCTTCATATTCTTCCCTGCATAAACTCAAATGCATCCAGAACTCAGCTGCCCATACCTCTGCTTACACCAAGGACTGAACTTTCCTGCCATCATTGAAAAAAAGATGCATTTTTTTCTGATTTTTGTCTTGTTTTCATCAGGACAATTTGTAAAAACTACAGTGTAGAAAAACACCATTTATACTGTATAGGATCTTAAGAATAGGAGCCATTCAGCCCATTGAGACTGCTCCACCGTTCAATACATTCATGCCTGATCATTCAATTCAAAGCCTTTTATCCCCATTATCCACATATAAAATCATAGAATTTTACAGTACAGAGGAGGCCGCTCGACCCATCGTGTCTGTACCAGCTCCTGAAAGAGCTACACAGCTAGTCCCACTTTCCAGCCCTATCTCTGCAGCCCTCTAACTTGACCACTTTCAAATATATATCCACCTCTCTTTTGAAACCTCCTTTGGAATCAGCCTCCACCATTCTCCCAAGCAGTGCATTCCAAATCCCAGTAACATTTTGAGTAAAGAATTACCTCCTCATCTCACTCTTAGCTGCCTTACTGACAATCTTGAAATTGTGACCCTTAGTTAATGGATAGTAGATAACAGACAATTAACAGAATATCCTGCTTTACCCTGTCAAAATTGTCCATAACTTTGAACACCTGAATAATATCACCTCTGCTCCAAGGACAATAAGCCCAATTTCTCTACTCTTTCCTCATATCTAAAGTCCCCCACTCCTGTTATCATTCTAGTAAATCTCCTTTGCACTGTCTCCATGACTTTTACTCTTTTATTGTCTTTGAGGAAAATGTTAGCTTCAACTCTTACTGCCTTCAATATCCATGTCAGTTTCATAACACTTGATCAAACTGTGTGGGACAGGCAATTGCTACGGCCATTTTAAATCAACATTTTGGTCCTGTTAAAACTGTTTCAGTTCATGAACGTCCGAAATATTAAATTGGCTAATGGAATTCAAAGAACAATAGTCCAAATTTCATATCGGCATAATAGTATCAAATCATCACTTGAATTTTAAATCCACTACCACTTTTTTATGCCAGAATTTTGGCCCATCCAGGCCTATTATTGTTCTTTAATCAGGTTAATTATTTTTTGCTTCCATTCAATGCAAATTTCTGGTCTTAAAGATTTATCAAATATGGTCTTCCCAATAATCCACAAAAATAAGCGCCAGTTAGACAACAAACCAAAATTTAGTAAAATCAATAGAGTCGAATGTAAACAGGTCTCATAGCAACCAGAAGTGGGGGGGTGTAAACTGTTTTGCAACCAAATGCATGTCATCTTTTTTATGGTAGTGTCGCTTTTCAAAACAGTGAAGTAACCTGAAAACTCAATGGAAAGATATCCATAACCCATTCATTCATTGTCAAGCTATCCTGACTACATCACATAGTTCAACTCTTCATTTCTCAAATGTCCCTTTGATTCTGCTGAGCGTACCTAAAGTTCAGCTAGATAATTGAATGCATGGCCTGGAGCATTCCTAAAAAAAATGTAGATGTACTGGTCAAACAGTATTCCTTAAACACCACTTAATATGGCTAATGAATTTGCGACAGCACACGTATCCTTTCCTTTGAACCATCGAATATTTTACCCAGACTTTGAACGCAGCAATTGTTTAATAATTCTTGGCACTGGCTCTATATGAGCAGCTCAATCATCTAAGCGACAAACACTAGACCAATTTTGTCATTCTCATCAGTAGCTCCATCCACACTCCATTGCTGGCCCAGATAATTTTAAAAAATTCTTTGATGACATCTTGGATAACATAGTGTGGAGCTGGAGGAGCACAGCAGGCCGGGCAGCATCCGAGGAGCAGGAAAGTCAACGTTTCGGGTGGGGCCCCTTCTGAAAACGTCAACTTTCCTGCTCCTCTGATGCTGTCTGGCCTGCTGTGTTCCTCCAGCTCCACACTGTGTTATCTCTGACTCCAGCATCAGCAGTTCTTACTATCTTTGATGAGATCTTAGTGTCTCTGGCAAAGCCACAGCATTTGCTGCCAATACCTAATTTTCCTTGAGAAGATAATGGGCAGACAGTAGTCTTCTTGAATTGCTGCAGTCCATATGCTGTAGGTAAACCAACAGCGATGTTAGGGAGAGAATTGCTGTAAGTGCAATGACGGTTGAGGAAACACATCAAAGTGGTTATGTTATTGGGTAATCAAGGAGATGGATTAATGATCTTTGAATTTAGCTGGAGAACTTACATTCAGATGATTAAATTAATCTGGAATAAAAACTTAGTACTCGTGATGGTGACCATGAAACTATTGAGTTTGCCTATGCACTTCTTTGGAAGGAAATCTGACATTCTTATCTGATCTGATCTAAATGTAACTTCAGGCCTATAGCAATGTGGGGTCTCTTAACTGCTTTCTAAGTGCACTAATAATAAACTATGCAGCTGTTTTGATGGTTGTTCACCACCAAGTTCTCAAAGAAAATTAGGAATGTGCAACAGATGCTGATCTTGCCAGTGAGATCCAAATGTCATGAATGAATAAAAAACATTCTCATGACTCGGCAAATCACATGCAAAACCTCCGCATGCCATTTGAAATGTGTTCTTAGTTTCAGAAATTCATAACTAAACATTGGCTGTTATGTGTATTATGCTGGAGAATTAGAGTAAGCAAGTTTATTTAAGCCGTGAATTAAAAACCAAATTGCATGTTGTGCAAATCACCTCAAACCGAACAAGTAATAGTAATGTCAAATGATCCATAAAGCTATGACTTGTACAATTAAAGCCATATTGAATATCTCATTAGAGAAACGACTGATCAATTCAAGATCATTGAACTAATTAGGAATAATGGGCTGAATCTTACCAGAAATCAGCAAAGTGTCATTTTTGATGAACTTCATGAAGGCTTCTCTCCAGGAGCCCTGGCATGTTTTCTTGTGCTATTGTCCCAGACTTACCTCATTAACCATACACTGTGCACTATGGAACCCTGATTGCCTTACTCCCCGATTCACTATAACCAAAAATACCTATCATTGCTGAGACATCACAGTATTCCTGTCACCAGTGCCATATTTAAAAGGCATTTGTGCAACTGGTCGAGTGCTAGCAGTGTGGAGTCGCACTGTACGTTTTGAGGAACTTTCCCCAGACATGACAGATAAGAGGAATTTAGCACCATGTTTTGCAGACTAGGAGGTAGTGCTGAGCAGGTGCCCTCTTCCCCCAGGACAGGCAAAGGAAGCCAAGATTGGCATCCTGGTCAGAGCGATACCCATGATGCAGAGGAATGTCAATTACCTTCTACAGTCCACTATGGCAAGTGCCACCATCTCCACTAGCGGAGAGTCACCGTAACTCTGCTACTGCACCCACCTCCCACCAAGGCCTATTACCTACCATTCTCACTACTACATACAACATCGTTGCTCACTCACTTTGAACGTATGAAAATCACTATCAGGCGGGATTAGGGTATTAAGCTCAATGATCAGTCATGATCATGAAGAATGGCAGACCAGAGTAGAGGGGTCAAAAGGCCTACTCCAGCTCCTGCCTTCTATGTTTCTATGTATAGTAGGGCTGGCTTCCTCCACCCCAGCTAAGGACAGTGGGACTGCACTGAGACATACTGGGAGGGAAAGAAAGCAGACGATATTCTGAGGCCATATTGAAACTTCCATTACGAACACATGATCACACTTGTTAATAAATGTTCATTTCATCTGATGTATGAATGAATGTATATACAGCTGCAACTATAAGATTGTAGGTGCAGAGTCTAACCATTCTTCATGTGATGCAATGTTTTATGGTCTAAGGTGTGAAACGTAGAAACATAGAAAATAGGAGCAGGAGTAGGCCATTCATTCCTTCAAGCCTGATACACCATTCAATATGATCACGGCTGATCATCCAACTCAGCACCTTATTCCCACTTTCTCCTCATGTCCTTTCATGCCTTTAGTCCCAAGAACTATATCTAACTCCTTCCTGAAAACCACTTTCTGTAGCAAAGAATTCCACAGGCTCACCACTCTCTGGGTGAAGAAAACATCCCAAATGTCCAACCCTATATCTTTAAATTGTGAGTCCTGGTTCTGGACACCCAGCCATTCAGAATATCCTTCCTGCATTTAGTCCTGTTTGACTTTTATGGAACTCTATAAGATTTCCAGTGAATACAATCCTTCATACGCCAGTCCTGCTATCCCAGGATTCAGTCTGATACACAGAAACAGTCCAATGAAGACAGCAGCTCCTGTACCATGAGCAGGCTGTGGGGACTTGCAAGGCGCTTGGACCTTTGCCAAACAGGCTGAATGTTTCCAGGACTCAGAACATTGCTTATGCGTCATAACCATCAGTGCAATGGATTTCTGACGTATGGTTGAGAGTGCTTTGGGCCAGGATTTGTTGTCCACACTGCAGGTCTCTTACATTCACCCTACCCACTCCAGCTGTGGCTGAGCCAATTTTAATTTCTATGTGTAATGGTTATCTGCATCATGATAGTCACTCATATGGTGAGTCTCGGGCTCAGCCTCTTGCTGAGGGTGAACTCTTAAATATACACATTCTCTTCTTGGTAATCTTCCCCATCAACTACATTGGCTTTGAACTTCTCCACCCATCCTATTTCTCTAACTCTTCATTTCTCCACTTTACTCACATATGTAGAGACAATATACCAGATATAGTAGGCCCCACCATTGCTCCACCCCCCTCACCCCTGTTTCCCTCACCCCATTGAAAGCAGGGGGAGGTCCCTATCAATGAGCTCTCTCCTGCTTTGCCCCTTTCTTATGCTCTATCGTCTTCCTTCCTTACATATTGAATTTCTCCCCTTCACAATTGTTGACCCCTCTACATCTCAGCACGCTGGTTTCAATCTCCACAATTGAGTTCCCCAGCTTCCCTCTGAAACACTGGCCCCTGAGAACTCCCCCTTGACATTTAGTTGCTGGGCTCCCAGAACTGACTGTGGCCCACCCCCTGGTCTCACTTAGCTGGACTGATGACTGACCAGACTCCTGACTGATCTCTGTGCAGTTCCTCAGCTGACTTCCCACAAGTACCCAAACTGTTTGCTGTAGACACACAGTGCTGGCCATGGCCCTCTACCCAAATTGTAAACGTATGGACACTGTACCCTGAACACCCCAAGCAGTTGAAGATTATGTCCTTGTTGTACTGTGCTGGAACCCCCAAAATGAAGGGAGTCTTCTTGGACTTGACTGAGAACTATTCCCCTTAGACATTCAGAGGACATTCATGTACATGGCTGGCACATGATCAAGGGCTAAGGTTGATGGTTGTGTGGTGTTATCCAGTAACACGTCCATCCTTGACTGATCACTTCTCACACCCAAGGACAAGCTGCCTGGCTTTATGACTGTGCTAAAAGGCAAGTCAAGATGGAAGGATTGTGGGCATTTCAGCTCTGGCTGAGGGGCAAAAGGCAAAAGGTAAGGCTGGACAAGGCAGGGATACAGTGAGCATCAAAGTGGGCACAAAGTGATTGACCTCTAAGAGAGCAAGTGAGGATCCCTAACATATTCTGTGGTCTTGTCCATGAGCTGGGTGTCATCCCCTTTGGCCAAAGTATTCTAGCAGCAGCCTTCTTGTGAAAGGTGCAGCACTAAAGTGCAGAACCATACTGTAGGTGAATCAGAGCTAAGCAATGATGATGTGGTGAGGTTGGCATGTGCCGGATGAGGACGTGCTGTGTGTGAAATCACTGCCCATAGAATGTGCCTGGGATATTGGTGCTGGGTGTTCAACATGGGTGTCTGGAGGAGCAGACAGTGAGCCACTGTTGCTAGGTACCTGTTCTAACTTTCATGTGAGGAATTGTCACTGTCTAGTGTTCTATCCTGTGGGTGGGTTAATGATCATGCAATGATACCATCCCATTCTGCCTAGTTGTATTTTGCAAGTTTTCAATTTTTTGTAGTTGTGGGTGGATAGGTATGTTACATTATATAATGCACAACTTTGAGTTTAGGGAAATTGTCAGGGTACGGTTTGAATATAATAGCCCGGCACTGCAAAAGGATTTGGCATGCATTTCTCTTCACAAAAAATGCCGTTCTGTCTAGGCCAGCAGGAAAATTAGTTCCACAGACATCATGTCGTCTCCCTAATTATCACCGCTAATAGTCTCTAGATAATACAAAAGATTGACCATTGCAGTGACTCAACTGTATGATTGAGTGAGTGACACAAATAGCTGTGTAATACGACCTCTGTGCTTCAGCTTTTATCTTAAGGCTCTTGAAGTGTATCCCCAGTGATAATGGATGATTTAGATGGATTTCTGCAGTACTTGGGTTATTATGTGGCATTAATAGTTCTTAAGATTGCAGAATTTTGACTGATTGATATAATCTGAAGAAACTATTTTAAGGCATAGATTTATTATTATTAAGCCTATAAAATTTTACCAAAGACAATGAAAGCTGTTGAATTGCAGTGTGATGTAATTGTTTTGGAAGTTAAAATAAAAATCATTTAATGAACTGAAACAACAAATGGTGCAGGATTCCATTCTTCAGCTGGTATTTTACAGATGCCTAGGGCTTTTATTGTTCCAAAGTGTAATTCTGTTAGAAACTGCTATGGCGTTGAGTCTACATTGTTATTTGGAATTTTCCAGGTTTCAAGACAGGACGTGTGCTCCAAAATGTAGAATGGACTGATGTGCACAATGTTTACATCAATAAGCATCTCCTTCTGTGTGGAGTTTGCACATTTTCTCCATGTCTGCATGGGTTTTCATTGGGTGCTCTGGTTTCATCCCACAGTCCAAAGATGCACATGTTAGGTGGATTGGCTATGCTAAATTGCCCATAGAGCTCAGGGATGTGAAGGTTAGGTGCAGGTTAGCAATGGGAAATGTGGGGTTGCAGGGAAAGGGTAAGGGGATGGGTCTGGGTGAGATGCTCTTCGGAGGGTCGGTTTGGACCTGATAGGCCGAATGGCCAGTTTCTACACTGTAGGGATTCTACTCTATGAACATAATGTTTTATGTAAGTAATGATCTGGTAACCTGCACAAGCAGATAATGGAATCATGATCTAAACTGTCACTTCAGTATCAAGAGAGTGCTGTGCATCTGACGATCATAGTTTCAAACAGATATGAAACAAAATCTGGACTAAACAGAAGCATGTAAGGGTACAAAAGACAAGGCTGAATCAGTCACAGAAATCTTCATCAGAAATGCCAAGCGCATGATCCATCTCACTTCCATCTGTGATCCCCAACTTCACAGATGCTGGTCTTCAGATAAGATGGTTCACTCTGTGTGGTATCAAGAAATAGCTGAAAATTCTGGATTCAGCAAAGGCTATGATGCCTGAAAACATGTCAAGAGTAGCACTGAACAGTTGTGCTCTAGAACTAGCCATACCCAACAAGTTGTTCCAGTAGAGCTGCACCACTGGGATCCACCCAACAATGTGGAAAATAGCCCAGTTAAATCTTATTCACAGAAAGCAGGACAAATCCAATCTTTCTAATTACTGTCCCCTCAGCCTACTGTGATTCATTAGCAAAGTGATGGAAAGTCTATCAAGAAGTAATTACATAACAATAACCTGCTCACTGAAGCTCAGTTTGACTTCTGCCAAAGGCCACTTGTCTCCTGAGTTTGTTACAGTCTTGGGCTAAACACGAACAAGAGAGCTGAATGCGTAAAGTGAGATGACTGCCCTTGATATTAAGGTAATAATTGCCCAAGTATAGCATCAAGTAGCCTAGCAGAACCGGTCAATGGGGCGTGGAGATAGCTCTCTGCCGTTGGAGTCAAACTTAGCACAAGAGCAGATGGTTCTGGTTGTTGGATGTTACTCATCTCAGTCCCAGGCCATCTCTGTAGAACTTCCTCAGAGTAAGGTCCAAGGCCCAACTATCTTCAGCTACTCCATCAATGACCTCCCCTCCATCATAAGGTCACATCTTTGCAGATGACTGGGCAGTGTTCAGCACCACTGATGACTCCTCAGCTATTGAAGCAGTCTATGTGCTTATGCAGCAAGACCTAGACAACAGGCAGACTTGTGCTGATAAGTGACAAGTAATATTCATGCCACATGTTCAAGGTAACAGGCATGTAAACAAAAGAGAATCTAATCGTTTTTCTTGACATTCAGTATCCTAAATAAATATAATAAATGTTGAGGTGACTAGAGAAAAGTCAGAAACTGGTGATTCTGCATGAATTTTCAAACAACAAAATCATTATAAGCACTTTTTGAAAGCCATTTCATGATATAGAAAGTTGGTAAAATTTATAGTCATATCTAGAACATTGAGAGTAGCAAAGTTAGAATGAGTTAACGTATGATCACTCCTCCTTCAACCTAATAAGCTGTTGATGTGTCAGAAGTCTTTCTGTTGGCTGCCTTCTACTCAATTTATTAATTCACTTGTGCCCCTTGTGCTAGCATGGACATAATGGCTGAATTACCTCCTTATGTGTTGTGTATTTTCTATGATTACAAATGAATTTGCGTTCCAGTTGCTTCTCTACTTCAAGAACTCACTGAAGGCTTCCTGCTCTATTCGTTTTAATGTTTTATTTGTGCCATTAATGTTCCATTAATGTATTAATTTTCTGGAGCCCACCATTCTGCTAAATTATTGATTTCTTGATCTGCCCACTGGTTCGTTAACATATTGATCTGTTCTATTGATTTGATGTTGTTCGCACTCTTCCATTAATTCACTGGTGCCTGCTTCATCATTAGTTTATTGATTTCTTGGTATGCCCATTGCAGTTTTAATCCATCGATTTGTTGGTTGCCCACTGCTGTATGAATTTATCATTTCAATACTGTTCACTTCTCCATATAATTCACTGTAACCCATTGTTATACTCATTAATCAACCACTGATGCTTGCTGCTCCATTATTTATTTTTAATTTTCTTATGCACTTGCTGCAGCATCAATTTATCTACTGACTGATGCCAACTGCTATATAAATATATTGATTATTGGTGCCCATTTATCCCAGTAATTTATTTAGTTGTTTTACAAAATCCATCAGTACCCATTCCTTTACTAGTGTGTCATTATCCTTTGAATTTATGTTGGTTTATCTGTGTTTCGTTGTAGTGTTGCTCCAAGACTGTGATGTGACATTTTATTCTAATTTAATTCCTCCAATTTATTTTGTAATTTTAATCTTCATGATACTGTCATCTCAGCATCTGTGCTGCATTGTCTAGGAGACCACGTATTTTTCATTTTTTGGAATTTAAAACTAAAATGAAAGTTGGACTGCTGTAACTAAAACAAAAGGTAAGTTCTTGAGCTGCACAATACATTTCCCACAATACACTGTTGCTCTACGGAAGCCAAAAAAGGGAGAAATGTAAGGAAATTCTGCATGGCAACAGCTTACTGATTGGTTAAGATGCAATGTGTTACCAAGTTGCAAATGCAAAAAGCTACAGAGACTGAATAACATCCAGAGCCTGCAGATGCCTCTCTCTCATTCTCTCTCTCTCTCTCTCTCTCTCTGGGGAAAAAAGGCAGACAACCCAGAAAAGCTCAACAGAAAACAATTCAGACAAGACAAGATCTAAGTTCGCATGATCAACAATCAAATCAAAGGATGACCATCACTTCACAATCACTGCAAAAACAAAAAGGACTCTGAGAAAATAATTTTCCACTTTGTGGCTTGGACTTACACTGGTCATTTTGGTGCCTTCTTTGGGATTTCATACATTTCTACATTCTGTGATGGCTTCAGGAACTGTGGGGCATGATTACTGGTGTACTCTTCCCCCTTAAGTCATAGAGTTATAGAATCATAGAGTTATATAGCACAGAAACAGACCCTTTGTCCAACTCGTCCATGCCAACCAGATATCCTAAATAAATCTTGTCCCATTTGCTAGCAATTGGCCCATATCTCTCTAAACTCTTCCTATTCATATACCCATCCAGATGCCTTTTAAATGTTGTAGTTGTACCAGCCTCCACCACTTCCTCTGGCAGTTCATTCATTACACACACCAACCTTGTCTGAAAAAGTTGCCCCTTGGGTCCCTTTTAAATCCTTCCCTCTCACCTTAATTCTATGCTGTCTAGTTTTGGACTCCCCTACGCTGGGGAAAAGACCTTGTCTTTTCACCCTATCCAGGCCCGTCATGATTTTATAAACTTTTATAAGGTCACCAGTTGCTAGGAAAAGTTGTTTATATTGCCCAAAAATGTAGCAGTGCAACACAAACATCTTGATTTGTTGCTGGACACTTGGTGAGCACAAATTTGATGGTACATCACATGCATTTTGCAAGAGTGTTTGAACATGGGGTTATGGTGGGGTTATGATATAATATTGATCACTCTCTATTTGGCATGATTTGCCAGTGAACAGTAATCCATTGTCACACACTATCCTCTCCAGTGTGCCTAATTATCCGAAAATGGTAATCATTGTTTCTGTAATGGTTGCCTTTGTAGTATAGCTAAATTGAAAAATGAGAAATTAGAAGAACTATCAACTTTGCTCTCTCTGCTATAGGAAAGGTGTTGTGAAACTTGAAAGGGTTCAGAAAAAATTTACAAGGATATTGCCAGGGTTGGAGGTATTGAGCTATAGGGAGAGGCTGAATAGGTTGGGGCTATATTCCCTGGAGCGTCAGAAGCTGAAGGGTGACCTTATTGAGCAGGAGTTCCTCAGGCCTACCCACCTTCATCAAAGCCTTTCTTTTCATCATAAGGTCAGCAGTGGGATATTCATTGATTGCACAACATACTGATTGGATGATTTCCACCTGGACTGTACTATGGCCACTATTTTTGTCAACTGCTTCACTAGGGGAGTGGAAAGGATTTTAAAGTGAATGCTGGGGAAAGGGGATCAAATTTAGAATGATGTAGTAAATCAAAGACTAGAGTCAAGGCCAAAATGAAAAGCGTTAATGCAGGATATAATAAACAGATGAAGGGATAAAGACTAAAAATCTAAGGGTTGACCAACAGATATGATTTGAATTTGGAAAGAAAGGAGAAGGATAAAACTAAAGGCTCTGTATCTGAATGCATGTAGTATTTGAAACAAAACAGATGGACTGAGAGTGCAAATAGAAGTAGAAAAATACACTCTTTCAGCTATTACAGAGACATGGCTGTAGGGTTACATGGTTTGGGACCTGAATTTTAAAGGGTACATTTAGGAACGAGAGGAAACTTAGAAAAGGTGGAGGGGTGGGACTGTTGTTAATGATGGTATTAGCATGGTAGAGAACAATGACCTATTTTCAGGAAACTAAGTCGTGGAAGCAACACTGTGAACCTGGGAGTCTCAAGTCAAGAATTTGCATGTAATCAACATTGAAGAAGGCCACTGCACTCCCATATGGGGACCACTCCTCTTCAGGATACTTCCTGTTTACCCTAAATTGAGAAGGGGCAGAAAAACCTGCTGTCAATTTTTCTCGTCGAGGGAAACCACATTCTATGTGATTACTATCTTTGTGGTCCAGTCCTGCACAACAGATCCCATTACCACATGGGACATCCTACCTTTTATGCCCAAAGATCTCTAGGTGAAGAATAGGTCTGTTTGGTCACATGGCGATCCATGACAGAAACTCACAACCCCCTGACTAGACGTCATCCTTGAACTGAGGGAATGCTGACAATCAGAGTCGGCCTGTTATTGCTTCTAGCTGTATGAGAGTTCCTGGTCTGCAAACAGGTAGTTATGTAATGGATCCATTTTGATTACTGTAAGCATCGCATAATCTTGTTTATCATTGAACAGTTGTCAGGTCCTTCTTCAATATGCCTGAACTCCCAATGCAGCACTGATTATACACAGACATTAGTAATGAAGGGTTTGATTTGATACATTATCATCCAAAGATGACTAAACCTTGAGATCATTATAGTTCAGACAGTAAACAAAGGATTATGTGGAAATGATTTTGCCATTGATATAGATAGACACTACAGATAATGTGCAATATATTGTACAAATACTTCTTTCGCTGCGTACAAAATACACACCATAAGACTATAAGGTATAGGAGCAGTATTAAGCCATTCAGCCCATCGAGTCTGTTTCACCATTCAATCATGACTGATATGTTTCTCAACCCCATCCTCCTTCCTGCAACCCTTGATCCCCATAATAATCAAGTACCTATCTATCTCTGTCTTAAGTATATTTAATGACTTGCCTCCACAGCCTTCTGCAGCATTGAGTACCACTGGTTCACCATTTCTGGCTGAAGAAATTCCTCCTCATCTTAGTAAAGGATTGTCCCTTCATTCTGAGGCCCTTGGGTCCTAGTCTCTCCTCCTAGTGAACACATCTTCACAATGTCCACTCTATCCAGGCCTCTCAATTTCGTCTAAGTTTCAATGAGATGCCCCTCATCCTTCTAAACTCTATCGACTACGGACCCAGTGTCCTCAATCGCTCCTCATATGACAAGCCCTTCATACCCAGGATCATCTTGTAAAAATGCTCTGGACTACCTCCAAGGCCAGCACATCCTTCCTTTGTTACAGGGCCCAAAAATGCATAACATCATGAATATAAACTTCTGAGAGTTTGGAACATCTGCAATTTCAGAAGTTTAAATGTGGGTTTACCACACACAGGCCGCCTGCTTTACAATAAAGAGTCCAGTAATATTTTTGATCTTTCAGAAGATAGAATTGTCAAAGAAGTAACAGATCAGTGAGAGACCTGGACCTGCTGACAGATTGATTATTGTAACTAGATTTTAATGGATACTACATGACGGAATGTGTTGTCAAACAGATTTCAATCCACTCGAATGATATTAGTTAAATTCTTGATTATGTCCTGCTCTCTCATTGGTGAAAGTGAGCTAAAAAGAGGAGTGGGGATGTAAGTGGGACATTAGACATAGTGGGGTCAAGGCTGAAATGTGTACTTTATATCTATCTTTGTCAAGAAGAAATGCTACCGAAGTCAGAGAGTAACAGGTGATAGTTAACAGACTAGATGGACTAAAAATTGATAGAGATGAGGTATTAGGTAGGTGGCTGTATTTAAAGTTGATAAACCATCAGGTGAGATGCATTTAATGATACCGAGGAATGAAAGGTTGGAAAGGACAGAGATGCTGGTCATAATTTTCGAACCCCATGTAAATACAATGGTGGTGCCAGAGGAGTGAAGAATGCAAATGTTACAATCTGAATCAAAAAAGGGCGCAAAAATAAGTCCATCAACTACAGGCCAGTCAACACAATTTGGAAGCAGGGAAGCTTTAGAAATCAATTTGTGGCTGACGCAACAATTCCTTGGATAAATGCAAATTAATTAAAGAAAACCAGCACAGATTTGTGTAGGGCAAACTGTGTTAATCTGAACTGTTTGTTCTTTTTAATGAGGTAACAAGGAGGGATGGTGGGGAATTTTGTGGTGCAGATAGATTTCCAAAAGTAATTTGATAAAGATCCTCATAAGAAATTGCCAGCACAGCTAAAGGCCATGGATTAAAAGGGACTTTAGCAGCGTGAATACTCTGTCTTTTAATGTTGATGTAATTCTCGTCTCCCTTTCTGCTCTCTATCTCTGGCCCTGTCTGAATCTCTCTGTCCCTCTCTTTCTGTCACCTATCAAACATTCACTGAGGAGCACAGGAGATACCTTACTCTGAAAGGAACCCACCCTTTTTGTTAGAAAGTGCAAGTTTAGAAGGTACAGTGGATGTCCAACGAGATACGAGGTTCAGATATATAGCTCTTTAAAATGCTATGAACAGGTGCAGAAAATAGTCAAGAAGGCTAATGGAATGCTGGCCTTCATATCTAAAGTGCTGGAGTGTAGGGATGAAGATGTTTTTCTGCAATTATACAAAACTCTGGTTAGAGCCCACTTAGAGTACTATGAGCAGATCTGGGCAGCACACATGAGGAAGCCCAGGTTTACAAGGATGATACCTGGGCTTCAGGGGTTAAGTTATGAGGAGAGACTGGGCAAATTAGTCATTTATTCTCCAGAATTCAAAAGGTTAAGGGGGATCTATTCGAGGTTTTCAGGATATTAGCAGGGTAAGACAGACTAGGTAAAGATGAACTATTTCCACTTATTGAAGATTCTAGAACCAGGGACATGGTGTAAAAATTAGGGCCAGGCCATTCAGAAGACATGTTAGAAAGCATCTTCTACATGCAAAGAGCAATGGGGGTTTGGAATTCTCTTCCTCAAATGATGGTTGATGCTGATTCAGTTGTTAAATTTAAAGCTAATGTAGATAAATTTTTATTAGGTAATGGTATCAACGAATATGGGCACAAGGCAGGCATTAGGTCTCATATCAACCATGATCTTATTGAATGACAGAGCAGGCTCAAGGGGCTGAATGGCCTACTCCTGTTTCCAAATTCCTATGTTCCTAAAGGTTTTCAAGAGATCATTTGGATCAGCCTGTGGCCATGAAGGGTGCTATATAAATGCAAATTATTTTTTCTCTTCAATTCTATACACAGCAAACCATAAACCTTAATGACTGCAACTAAAAGGAAAGTTTCTTTAAAAATATTTACTGAAAGTGAAGCCAGGAGAAGTTTAAAACCATTGCCAGTCCCTTAGGCCCTTTCAGGCATTGCCTGGGGGCTCCTGTCAGTGTTGCTGCAGCTTGAAGTTCATGTCTATTCCAGAAGCAGCCTGTGGATGAACTTAAATGAGTTACAAGGCTCAGTTTTAGTTTAGTACCTGTTGTAGCACAAAGATTTTTCCCTATTGTTGTGATTGGAAACAGGGCCAGGTGGATCTCATTGACTATGAGATCCCCGATTGGGGTTGTTAGCCTGGGCCAATCAGGGAGCCCTGGGTGACAGATATAAACAGGAGATTCAGAGAATCTCCTCAGTCTAGGGACTGGCTTCGAGTTGGATGGTCAGAGCCTATTTACTGTTCACATGTAAATATAGGGTGAGTTGGTGACGGGATACCAGCCTCTATGCAGTTATTTCACCTACATTCAGAACTATCCAGTTCCACGCTTCATGTTGCTTCTTTTGCTTATCGCGATTTTCAGGGTTGACTTCAAGTAAGATTTTTCTCAACATCAGTCTCCAGTGGAATATTTGCAGAAGCCCTGTAGAAAGAATGTGATCACATTTCTTATGGATTTTCCATTAAAGTTACAGAAATCATGAGAACCGTTGCAGAGCCCTGTGTCTTGTCTGAGAGATCTCTTTCTCTCTCAGATATTTACATCCCTGTCACTTTGCCTCATGAACCTTTTCCGAATTCCTTTGTATGCGCCTCTATATGTCTGTACCACAAACTCTCCTCCTCACGTCTAGTCTCATTTATTCACACTCTTAAGATCCCCAGGGGAGGACACAAACCAAAAGCACAGAATATGCTGAACAACCCTGACAAAGAAAACAAAAGGACTCAATTTCACTGTTAATAATGTTTATGTTAACAATCAAATCAAAATTACAGAAACCATACATGAATTAACAGACAAATCACTCTTAGTAAATATTATAAATGATGTATTTAATTACAGATCCAACAAAGAAAGATCTTGAATTATAAAGCAGTCCACCCACCATATATGGCACCAACTTTCATTCACAAACTTCTTCAAGATTCTGATATTCCTCAGATAAAATTCCAGCTTCTTTCCATCAAAGATTTAGCCACCTATTCCCATTGAAAGCACAGTTCCCAGTTAAACAGAGGATATTTCACAGGTCCAGGAGTACAATCTTCAAAGAAATGGGTCAGTTGAATTCTGTAGCAACTTACCTGTTTTGTTCACAATGGGTGGATCTACCAGTGTTCCCGTTATCCAAACCCTCAGTAACAGCTCTGTGCTGTATGGCTAATTCTGATCCATCAATTAATTGAACTGAAAGGGCTGCAGTAGCCTTATCTTTATCTATCTCCAGCTTGTGGATCCAGTTTTCAATTTTGTCAGCCTGCTGGGATATGAACTTGGAAGATTCTATGGCTTTGTCTGATTTACATTGATTTCAGTTTCCATAATCCCACCCCACCACCGAACCCTGCCCCCCCACCCTCCCACCCCCACTTCCTTCAATTAAAATCTGACCCAAAAGATGCAAGCTTTGAAACCAGGGTCAGTGCACTCGACAGAACATTCAACAAGTCATCTGTTGAGGTAACAGCTCACATACAGTCTCACAGTGGTCCTATAAACCATGGACTCATTATTTTGTATTCTATTTACTCCTGTCCTTCCATCACAAAAATAAACAGTTTTCCTGTCAAAACACGGTCTCAAAACTGCAAAGCATGCCATGGTTTGATGACTTTAGGAGAACCAAACTTCGAGTTTTTGTTACTGCAAGAGTCCTTTCATGGATCATGGTGACAGTGGAAAAGCTTTTCACTGTATTTTACTGTTTTTCTCACTGTAAACTACACAGGACAATAGAAATCGTTGATTGATTGACTAATTAATTCACCCATTCATTCATTTCTCAGGTTTTCGGTTTAGGCACCAATTACTTGGACAGGTTCAGAATGAGAGATGATAGAACTGGGGGTTTATCTATCCTAACATGTTCAACATTTTCTCAATTGTGTTTTCTTTCGACACCTTGCATCTTCCCACACATCCCATGATAGACAGAAAACACAAGCCTTTAGTCTATTCAAGAGCTAAAGTTTCTCAATGCTGCCCATTGGTCATCGAAGAACATCCAGAAGGCCACCGGTTTATATCTGTTTGAATTTCATAGGTTTCCATGAGAACACCACTCATTCTTCTAAACTCAAGTGAATATAATCCTAACCGATTCAGTGTCTCTGGTAAGCCTTCATTGTGCTTCCTCCATGACTAGAACATCCTTCCTTCCTTGGATAAGGAGACCAAAACTGCACACATTCCAGGTGTGGTCTCAGCAAGATCCTGTACAATTGCAGCGAGATATCTCTGCTCCTGTATTCAAACCCTCTCACTTTGAAGACCAGCATATCATTGTCCTTTTCACTATCCATTGCACCCGCTTGTTTACTATCAGCCACTTGTATACAAGGACACCCAGATCTCGTTGCACGTCTTTCTTTCCCAATCTATTGCCATTCAGACAATAATCTAACTTCCTGATTTTGCTACCAAAGTGAATAACCTCACATTTATCTATATTGTACTGAATCTACAATGCATTTACCCACTCACTCAACTTGTCCAAATCATACTGCAACAGCTCTGTATTTTCCACCCAGCTCACTCTCCATCCCAGCTTTATGCTGTCTACAGACTTATCAAAAGCCTTCTGAAAGTCCAAGTAAACTACACCCACAGGATCCCGCTTATCAACTTTACTAATTGTATCCTTGAAAAATTCTAGTAGATTTGTCAAGCAAGATTTCCCTTTCATGCTGACTACGTCCAATTTAGTCTGTTTTCCAGGTGCTTTGCTATTAAATCTTTTGTAATGAACTCTAGCATTTTCCTTACTAGCAATGTCAGGCTAATCTGTCTATAACTCTCTGTTTTCTCATTACCTCCTTTTTAAATGGCAGCAACTCCCCAATCCATATGAGATCTTCCAGAGACGATAGAAACTTGAAGGATGACCACCATTATGTCCACTAATTCTGGGGGTACTTTCTTAACAAATCTGGGATGTAAATTATCAGATCTTGGGGATTTACCAGCTTTTAATCTCTTCAATCTCGCCAGCGTCATTTATTCTAATGCTGATTTCCTTCACTTCCTCTGTCTCACTAGACCATGCATTCTTCAAAATTTTTAGGACATTATTCATGTTCTCCTTTGTGAAGGCAGAACCAAAATATGTATTCAATTGGTTTGTCATCTCTTTATTCACATCATAACTTCCCTGGTTTCTGATTGTAAGGGCAACAAACAGTTGTGTTTGAAGATTTGTGAATGATATTTAAAATAGATATTTTGATTGATTCAAAGATGCAACTGTAGTTATTGGTTTCAGTCCTGATGTTATAAAGGAAGAGAAGCCTTGTTCCCCCATTGTTGTACAGCTCTTTGGCCAGCTGGAGTTAACTGACCAAGTGCATAGAATATAGAACAGTACAGCACAGGAACAGGCCCTTTGGCCCACCATGTTTGTGCTGTCCATGATACCATTCTGAACTAATTCCATCTGCCTGCACATGGTCTGTATGCCTCTATTCCCTGCCTGTTCACGCATCCGCCTAAATGCCTTTTAAACAATGCTATTGTATCTGCTTCTACCCTGGCAGCACATTCCAGGCACTTCCAAGCTTCCGTTTAAAAAAATCTGCCATGCACATCTCCTTTAAACCTTCCCCCTCTCACCTTAAACCTATGCCCTCTACTATTTTACATTTCCACCTTGGGAAAAAGACTCCAGTTATCCACCCTATCCATGTCTCTCATACTTTTATATACTTTTATCAGGTCCCCCATTATCCTCCAATTCTCTAGGGAAAACAATCCAAGTTTGTCTATCCTCTCCTTAAAGGTAATACACTCTAATCCGGGCAACATTCTCTTTTGCACCTTCTCCAAGGCCTTCACATCCTTCTTATACTACGGCGACTAGAACTGTGCACAACACTCCAGACATGGCCAGACGAATGTCTTATACAGCTGCAACATGACTTGCCAACTTTTATACTCAATGTCCCAACCGATGGAGGCAAGCATGACGTAAGCGTTCTTTACAATCTTATCCACTTGTGTTGCCACTTTCTGAGAGCTAAGGACTTGCACCCCAAGATCCCTCTGTATATCACTGCTATCAAGGGTCCTCTTGTACGTGACATACCAAAATGCATCACTTCACACTTGTCCCGATTAACCTCTATCTGCCATTTCTCTGCTGAACTTTCAAATTATATCCTTTGATAACCTTCCTCACTCTCCAAAACTCCATTAATTTTTATCTGCAAACTTGTTAGTCAGACCACCTTATATTTTCACCCAAATTATTTGTATAAATTACAAACAACAGTGGTCCCAGTACTGATCCTTACTAAACACCACTGGTCACAGAGCTACAATCAGAAACACATCCCACTACACCTACTGTTTGCCTTCTACGACCAAGCCAATTTTGATTTTAACTTACCAACTCACTGTGGATCCCATATGGCTTAATCTTTTGGACCAGCCAACTATGAGGGACCTCGTTAAATGCTTTAGTAAAGTTCATGTAAGCAACATCCACTACTCCACCCTCATTAATCATTTTCATCACTTCCTTGAAAAACTCAATCAAATTTGTATGACAAGACCTCTGCCTCACAAAGCCATACTGAGTATCCCTACTAAGTCCATCCTTTTCCAAATTGAGACAATCCTGTCCATAAGAATCTTCTCCAATAATTTTCCTACCACTGATGTAAAGCTCACAAGCCTATAATTTCCTAGATTGTCCCTGTTGCCCTCCTCAAACAATATTGGCTTGTCTCCATTCTTCTGGGACCTCACCTGTGGCTAAAGAGGATACAAAGATCTCTGTCAAGGCCCCAGCAATCTCTTTCCTTGCCTCTCTCAGTATCCTAATATAGATCTTATCAGGCCCTGGGGACTTAACTATGTTTTTCAAGAACCCTCCTCCCTCAACTTAATATCAACATTCTCTAGAAATGTGACTGTTTTGCTCTCTGACAAATGGACTATGTTACTTTATCACTAAATTTTGAGTTTCAAAATATTGACTGTCTTAAATAACATCATAGTTTTCACAGATTTCCCAATTGTTAGAATCGTACAGTCATACAGCACGGAAACAGACCTTTTGGTCCAACCAGTCCAAGCTGAACATAATCTCAAACTAAATTAGTCCCACCTGCCTGGTACAGGCCCATATTCCTCCAAAACTTTCCTAACATTTACCTACCTAAACATCTTTTAAACATTGTAATTGTACCTGCATCCACCGCTTCCTCAGGAAGTTCATTCTACACACGAACCACCCTCTGTGTAAAAAATTTGCCTCATGTCTTTTTTAAATCTCTCTCCTCTCACCTTAGAAATGTGTCCCCTAGTCTTGAAATGCCCCATTCTAGGGAAAAGACAACTACCATTGGTTCTATCTATACCTCTCATTATTTTATTAACTTCTATCATGTCGCCTCTCAACCTCCCACACTCCAGTGGAAAATAGTCCCAGTCTATCAAGCCTTTCTTTATAACTCAAACCTTCGATACCTGGGGCAACATCCTGGTAAATCTCTTCTGAACCCTCTCCATCTTGATAATAACCTTCCTATAAGTGAGTGACCAGAACTGGACAGAGTATTCCAGAAGAGGCCTCACTAATGTCCTGTAGAAACTCAACATAACTTCCCAACTCCTTTACTCAAAGGACAGAATAATGAAGGCAAGCATGCAAAATGCCTTTTTAACCACCCTGTCTATATTTGATGCAAACTTCAAGGAATTATGCACCTGCACCCCTAGGTCCCTCTGTTCTACAACACTACCCAAGGCTCTACCATTAATTGTATAAGCCCTACCCTTGTTTGTTGTGCCAAAATGCGATACCTTACATTTATCCAGATTGAACTCCATCTGTCATTTTTCAGCCCCTGGACCAATTTGATCAAGATCGCTTTGGAATCTTAGAACACCTTCTTCACTTTCCACTTTGCCAACAATTTTGGTATCATTTGCAAACTTACTAACTATGCCTTCTATATTCTCATCCAAATCATTTATATAAATGACAAACAAAAGAGGATCCAGAGCTGATCCCTGTGGAACATCGCTTTTTGCCATCCTTTCAGATATCTTTGCCATCCAAATACCTCAGCATAGTATAAGATTGCCAAGCGAAAAATTGAATGCTTACGACTGGAGAATACTTGATGTTTTATAGAGGAGGAATGGGTGATGAACTTCACAGGCAGAATTATTGACTTGGTATTTTCAACACAGAAGATAACAAATAGTTTGTCATTGCAATTCTATTCAAAGCTACCAACAGTGATCTAGTTGCTGCCTGTTTTTCACTCAGGGGAATAAACCATTGTGCAGAAGGTACCATTAGGAAAAATGTTGTTTTTGAAGGAAATAGTTAGAACTTTGATAAAGTATAGACACCATGTGGAACCTAACACAATTTTGTGCGGTTGACAATATAAGAAATTGAATATCTATGTACATGTCTTGTGTGTACTCATGTGAGATGTTCACAAATACAATTCAGTTGTTTATTGCAGATACACTGTGATGCATGACTCTCAGATTAACGTTAAGACAATCTATACTGCAATATGCAATGTACTCTTTGGAATTCTCTGAAACTTAAAAGCCCTCCAGGAAATCAGGAAATAAAGTGGATGACAACGTGACGGATTTGTTCTGAAAATAGTTTGATAAATCTGACTACCAGATTTCAGATTGTGACTGAAAGGTCTCCATAAATTTTGTGAGCCAGAAGCCAGGGTTTGATTACAATGCCGTTTGAGTTATAATGTTTGTCGATCTATCCTGAGACAAAACAGCATAAGGTGTGAGGGGTAGTTGGAAAGTGAGTTACTTATTCTTTGCATATATGAGAATTCAAATTATCTCAAAAGTCTTTTTCTGTGATTTATATTTGAAAGAAATTTTAGTTTTCTTGTGCATGATTTCATTGAACTTTAATTGAACTTCTTAGCAATACGATTTGGATTTTGGGTTATCTTTCAACTAATATTGTGTTCAGCATTTCTACCTTATCACAAAAATGTGACTTACACCAGCCCTTCTGAAGGAGTGCCCTTAGGCCCTATGTTGGGTGCAAATTTAATTACCTTCCACCAATTTGTCTGAGATTAACATGGCTCCCACTTTTGTACCATTGATGAGGTTTCGCTGGGTACTCCATGATAAAAGGTACCTCACAGTGATTACCTATCTTTGAGCCAATAGCCACACCTACCAAGGTGCTGTGAACCCAGCTAACAAGCATAGCCACCTGACAATAACTGCACAAAACTGTCTCCACCAGGATAGGTCAGCAGAAAGCTGTGGCATTGGTTACCTCCTATTAACATACAGCATTGGCCTAGCACACCAAGTGATGTTATTGTTCAACTGTAGCCTCAAGCTGTGTCAGATATGCTACCATATTAACCTATTGAGGTAATAGAGTGGCATAAGAGACTGTCCACTTGGGAAGTGAATTAAACTGCACCATCTTTACATCACTAGTCACCAGGGGTTTAGAAAGCTTTCTTGCTTGCCAGTAGACTCTTGGGTTTTGTTTCATTTCACTTTCACTGGAATTGTTACTGTCTTCCCTGAAACTGGCAAAGGTTCACAATGGGCTGAAGTGCCTATTCAGGATTTCCAACAGTTCTAAGAGTTTCCTCCTATTCATTAATTTTGCTTTTATTCATTACATTCTTATAGATTTCAATTACATGCTAAGTTCCACTGTCAACATGAATTAAGTTGTATTAAGAAACCAGCCTATAAGATCATGAGCTTTACCATAAGACCACAAGATGTAAAAGTAGAAGTATTCAACCCATTGAGCCTTATCATTATTCCTTTATCATTAAAATCTGTCTATCTCAGCCTTGGTTACACTTAATGACCCAACCTCGACAGTCCTCAGCAGTGAAGAATTCCATGGATTCACAACCCTCTGGGAGAAGAAAATCCTCCTCATCTCTGTCTTAATTGTTCTGAGATTGTGCGCTCTGGTCGTAGACTTTCCCACAAGGGGAAACAATGTTTGTGCATCACCTGTCAAACTCCCTAAGAACCTTGCATGTTTCAATAAGGTCACTTCACATGCCTCTATACTCCAAAAGCACAGGCCGAACCTACTTGGCCTTTCCTCTAAGACAGTCCCTTCAAACCTGCTATCAGCCTAGTGAGCCTTGTCTGGGCTGCCTCCAATACCAGTATATCTTTCCTTAGACAAGAGGCCCAGAACTGCTCACTGTACTCCAGCTGTGATCTAACTATGCCTTATATAGTTTTAGGGAAACCTCCCTGTTTCTATTTTTCATTACCTTTGAAATAAAAAGCAACATTCCATTTGTCTTCCTATTAACCACTGAAATTAGATGCTAGTCTTCAAGAAAGAGGCAGATATGGTTCTTAAAGCTAAAGGGATCAAATGGTCATGGGAGAAAGTGGAAACAGGGTACTAATTTGAATGATCAGCCATGATCATATTGTATGATAGAGCCAGGTTGAAGGGCTGAATGGCGTCCTCCTGTTCCTATTTTCTATGTTTCTATCTTAGAGCATAATTCTTGGTGGGAGATATGTGCAGTAGCAGAGATAGAGTGAGTGTGTGGTAGCAGAGAGAAGATGGTGGCACTTACCTGGAAAAGTTGAGAAGATCATTGACCTTGCTCCAATAATGTTGGTCCAGCTGGCTGAGACCACACTGACCCAGGTCGGCAATCTCAGACAAAGCTGGCATGGTGTCATGGGCTTCTCTGCCTTTCACGTGTAAAGAGGGTATCTCTCCTGTGCTCCACCCTTTCCACCAGACCTCCAGGCCCCGTGTTCAAAGTGGGGTACTAATTTCACCTTATCTGCCATGTCTGAGACAAATTTCATGAACTGTGCAGGGCAGCTCAGGACTGGCAGTGTTTATCGGATGCACAACCTCTTTTCAAGATGATGCCAATGCCAAGGATCCCAGGATATCCTGGTGGTGGCAAATTCTTCTGACTGCAGTGAGTGGGAGAAATGGTCCAGCATTGAATGAGAGGGGAGCAATAGGGACATAGTAGGTAGTTAATGTGGCATGTTCGGGATAATAGCAGAGAGAAATCTTCCATGACAATCGACAAAAATAACATTTTACCAAAATGTTTAATGATTTATTGCAGGGTATTCAGTCCAGCGGATCTGTGCCAGTGTTAATGCCCTACATAAGGGTCTTCCCAACTTACTCTATATCAGTTCTGAGGAAGGGTCACAGACCCGAAATGTTAACTCTATTTTTTCCTTCACAGAAGCTGTCATATCTGCTGAGCTTTTCCAGCAACTTTGTTTTTGTTCCTGATTTACAGCATCCGCAGTTCTTTTGGTTTTTACTCTATATCACCTTGACTGTGTATATAATAAGGCCTTCCTTTTCAGTATTTAACCAACTTCCATTTGACAATGTGTAAAGCTCTCTGTTTTATTATTAATTGAGAAACATTAATCAAAGTCATCATAATGTCTTCAATTAAGGAAAGCTATAAATCATAAAAATATGTTCTGCCATCAAAGGCACTTTTAAATTAGTAAAATGCAAGTCTGGTAGTAAGTTATTTTGAAGTACAGTGCTTAAGTTGTTTGAGACAAGATGCAAGGGGACAGAATTGTAGTTGATAAGGTTAGTTTAGTTTTCAGTTAGTTTTCACTGGTGTGTAGTGTTATTTACAATTACTGTAGTGAAATAGTCAGGGCCGCGTTAATGACAACTACCCATCTAGATTTAAGTAAGCAGTCAATTGTGTTTATGAATATTGGAAAGGAGTTAATCACCAAACTCCTCCCAAGTTAAGACCATCTTGAATTTGGGTCATGAACTAAGAGCTATTAATGAAATTAACCAGGGTCTCACAAAGTTTTTCTAATGTGCCTTGGCACAATCAAAGGCAATGTTATCTCTTCTAGAACTAGAGTATCCCATAGTAACCAGATCATAAATAAGATATTTGACATGGAGCCCATAGAGTCAAATACATTTCATGGCAATTTAAGGAAGCTGTTAACCAGTTCCTTGCCTACTGAAGTTGGAGTGCCATCAGCAATCTGTATTCGATTGTTTCAGAGATGCTTGTCTTGTTGATCCATGGGTAATTATTGTATATATTTTTTGCTCTGGCAGCTGTAATAAATAATAATTCTCAATCTTCATAGCTTCATAAAGTAAGTTTTATTAGATGGATCTACTTACAAGGAATTCCAACTGCAAATATTGAATATGCAACAGAAATGATTCTATAACGGGTTAACCATCAAATTTGTATACACTATTGTGAAGTATAAAAGCATTTAATTGTGACAATTAACAAACAATGTTGAAGTTAATATGAAAATTAAAATCTGAGGTTTTGACTTGCTCGGAGTAAATGTTGCTCAGTGCTTCACTTTGACACCTGCACAGTATGCACAGTCGTTCTTCTGTATGCAATCATGGAACACAGTAAAACTTACTGAGGATTACTATGTAAGTAAAAATACACCTTGAAACTCTATGGAGAAATTCATTTGTAGACTGCAGCTTGTATACTGCGATTTGCCATGGTCATGTGACCGCTAAATTAGTTCTTTTCAGTGTGGAGGCATAAGGCAGGAGCCATTAAAGCCAATATATGGAAAGGGCCATCCAGAGATGGCTTCAAAGGATCACCTGTCCTGCCACCACAGCTTGTTTTAGAGTCATAGAGTCATACAGGGCAGAAAAAGCCCCTTTGGCTCATCGAATCTGCACCAATAATAGTTACCACTAAAGGCATGCTAATCCCAATGTCTTCACAAAGCATTACTTAATTGGGTAAAGTCCTGTCATGTCAATCTTTTAAATAAAATGGAAACCATCTTCCCAACTATAGCCAACAATTTAAGATTTCAATCTGCTCAGTGGCCAAGACCCTGTCCTTATAGGCTGGGTGAGCTACTCGAGGTGGAGTTGAAAGTTCCTCATTCACCATTCCTGAACAGTGACATTTCTGAGAAGCTTTGGAGAAGACCCCCTACTCCTCCTGTCTGATATGTATCCTATGTATTACACCCTTGGTCTGAATTTTATGACACTATTAGGAATGAGGTGGGGGTATTATTGGGAGGGGATAGAGGATGAAAAATGGGGAAGGGGAAGAGCTTACCTGGAATCCCAATGTTGTGACATCAGTTCTATAGACCATCAATGCGCTGAGGAGATGACTAGTACCTTGTTCAAGAGGCTGGTAAATACGTGCACTACCAACCTGATTCAGTCAGATGGAAAAGAAGGCTATTGACTTTGGGGTGAGCACTGTGTTCTTTTAGGTGCAATGGCATTGAGAGATATGCAACAGAGACTCGAGCCAATCTCACACAGAGCTGCTTCCTGAAACCGTGATGGCCTTTAATGCCTGTGTAATAAAGACTCACCCTCATGTTGCCCAGATATCACCTCATTCCTATTGCATCGCATTGCCTAGTGCCCAGGAGTCACCATGCACACTGACATAATTGAGGATCTGACCAAGTTGTCCTGTCTATAATCTGGGAGCAAGAAATACATAAACAATCAACATCAGTAATGACAACATAGATTTATTGCAATAACCAACTTGGATGTTAATAAGTGCACTGTTTAAACATGAGAGAACCCTCTTGAGGTGGTGTCCTTAGGTCATTTGTATGCTTCTACAAGGTGTAACCCCTGTGCTCGTGTGATAAATGAAGACAGGCAGCTGATAGTGTTGCCCCATGGCCTGGAATGACGTTGGCAGCCATCGTCTGTCTATCTGGAACTTGGAGGGTCCTGGAGGCTCCTGTGCTTAAGGGCAGGACATTCCTCGTTATTGTGATTACTAGAGCTGGGGGATGATCACTGACAGAGCAATTGCAGTCTACATTTGAAGCACCTTGAGAAGAGCTGCCTAAGCCAGAGGGCAGTTACTTCCTATTCCCTCAGAAGTCAGATTGTGTCTCCCCGCTGGTCAAAGAAGGACAAGGGCCTGAAGGATACTCCAGTTATCCCATTGGCCTCTTTCCTTGCCATGCCACTGCTCCCATGAGTTCATAGGGAAAGTCTTGGCATCCCTATCTGCCTGGCTCTCCATGAAGGTCTTGCCAATCTCTCAATGGAGGAAGCCATGACTGCTACACTTGAAATATGACAGCATTCATGGCCTGGATATATTCCTCCATGCATGGCTATGTGTAATCTCAAAGTAGTTTAAACTGTTCGCTTAAGTAATGCTACAACTTCAGGTTCTGTGGAGCCAACACCAGAGACCAGAACTATACACAGTACTCTGATGTACCAATTGGTTTTGTACCAATACACCAACAACATAATGACCTATCTTAGTGTCATTGGCACATTCAGCCACTATACACTTGGTCCTCTCATCATAATGATTGTTTCTGGTTGTAAATAGTTCATGAGCTAGTAATAATTCCTGCAGCATTCCACTAATGATAGCTTGCCAACCTAAGAAAGAACAAGCATACTCTGCTTTCACTCCTTTATCCATGCTAATATGTTACTCCTTAATTTGTGCAGCAACGTTTGATGCAGCACCGTATCAAATGTCTTTTAGAAATTCAAGCAGACCAAATCTAACAGTTCCCCTCTCTCCATTGTGAATGTTACTTCATCAAAAAACATTAATAGGCTGGTTAGACATGATTTCCCTTTCACAAAATGTTGATTCTGCCTGATCAAATCATGATTTTCTGAGTATCCCTGTAACTTTCTCAATGATGGACTCTGGTAGATCCTTGTGCATAACTGGATGGGATGACACTGGGTGATTTCCATGTGATGTGTGTGCAGGAGGAGTTAACAGAGACTGAGTGGAGCAAAGATTTGGCTCTATTTAGCTGAGTATGGATTATTAAAGAATTGGGGAGTGTTAGGTACTTTTCTGTTACATATAATTTCCTTTAAGAACCTCAAATTCAACCAGAATGTTTAAGTTGACTAAATTCCCCATTTCACCCATGAGTCACAGTAGCCTCTTGCCTCTTACTTAGAAGATTGTGGATTCAAACACTTAAGTACAAAATCAAAACCGACCCTCTGGCTGCCTGGTCAGGTATGAATTTGGAGTTCTCTGAAGCACTATGGGGTCACAGGCAGGAGATGTGGGAGCCCATATCCAGCACATGTGGGTCGCAATAATTCAAAAATATGACTATCATAGCTCCTCCCTTGAGAGGGTGGCCAGCCTCCTGGAGTCTCATATGCAACATCTCACAGAACGTGTGCAGAAATTGCACACTGACTTTCGCAGAATGCAAAATACACACTCGCCAGTACTTATAGCCAATGTCAAAGTGTAGTGAAGTATTTAATCAAGCATTTTCTGAAGCTGAAGATGTTTTGCAAAACAGAAATCCCAGATATTTTGAGATAACAAGGTGTAGAGCTGAATGAACACAGCAGGCCAAGCAGCATCAGAGGAGCAGGAAAGCTGGCGTTTCAGGTCTGGACCCTTCTTCATTTTCTTCATTTTTTCTTTGTTCTTGCTACAAAATCATGAGAGATATAGACAGGGTGGATAGCAAGAAGCTTTTTTCCCAGAGTGTGGGACTCAATTACTAGGGGTCACGATTACAAGGTGAGAGGGGAAAAGTTTAAGGAAGATATGCGTGGAAAGTTCTTTACACAGAGGGTGGTGGGTGCCTGGAATGCGTTGCCAGCGGAGGTGGTAGAGGCGGGCACGATAGCGTCATTTAAGATGTATCTAGACAGATACATGAATGGGCAGGGAGCAGAGGGATACAGATCCTTGGAAAATAGGCAACAGGTTTAGATAGAGGATCTGGGTCGGCGCAGGCTTGGAGGGCCAAAGGGCCTGTTCCTGTGCTGTAATTTTCTTTGTTCTTTATTCTTTCTTTGTTCAAATTAGACCGTGAACAGGGGAATTGGTTTAACATTTTTTTTAAATTCCTTTACGGGACGTGGGTATTGCTGGCTAGGTCAGCAGTTACTGCCCATTCTATAAGAGTCAACCACATGGCTGGGGATCTGGAATCAGGAATAGGCCAGACCAGGTAAGGATGACAGATTTCTCTCCCTGACGAATATTAGTGAACTGGATGGGTTTTTCCTGACAATTGACAATGATGTCATAATCAATATTAAACTCTTAATTCCAGAATTTTTATTGCATTTAAATATCACCATCTGCCATGCTGGGCTTTGAACCCTTGTTCCCAGAACATCACCTGGGTCCCTGAATTAACAGTCTAAGCAATAATACCACTCGGCCATTGTCTCTGCATGAGGGGGCATCATGGGACATCTCATTCAAAAGACTTCTGATATCAATGTAACCTTGGAAACCTGCTGTAGTTTTAGTACTCAAGTCCTTCTAACATGTCTTGAATCTACAATCTGCCATTGTTAAGTCATGGCCAAGTTGGGAGAGTTTAGCTTTAATAAGCTCAAGGAGTATAGTTAATTATGAGGGTTTTTTTTCACAACGAAATGATAACTAATCCAGAAGGTACCTTATTCACTCAATTCTTGACTGATTTTCCATTTGCTTTATTGTGTGGGTTTTTTTTAATAGGAGGAGTTTTATGGTTACATTTGTAATGTCTGTCACGTGAATGTAATTTTCATATTTTCCCCATAATGCCCCAAGTTCAATCTATTTGGAAACTGGGATCAATGCTATTCCTGTTGTTGGACAGAGCAAAGGTTTAAAGCCAAAGTTAAGTTGGAAGCTGATGCTCCCAAGCACATATCTAAGTCAAGACTGTAGCCCCCAGACACTGGATCTGTAAGAAAATCAGGATACTTTTGTAACTTTGTCCTAGCTGCTGAGAAAATACACTTAATCAATGCATTAACAAATTCTGATTGAACAGGCAACGAGCTCTGAAAATCCCTACCAGCTCTGTTATACTCCTGTTCTAACAAAAGGAAACTACGCTGATAGCCAGAAATGCCAAGTCCCTGGCTTATCCCAGATCTTTCAGTTTGTCCAGTTGGGCTGGAGCTGTCTTTTATCCAAAATACAACTATTGTCATAAGAGAGAGCAGGTCCAGCAGTTGGAACCTTGTATGTTAGGGATTCACATATGGGGCTGCCCCTGAAACCCAATCAAATGTATGGATTGGATCTTGAAAAAGTTTCATTGGACCTCCATTAGCATACCTACAACTTATTGCTGGGGAAATGCTCCTGACCTGCACATTCTTTAGCAGCCATGAGTATTTGCCCAGGAAATGAAAGAACATCTGACTGAGCCCAGAAAGTTCTGAAGGATCAGCAGTGAAGTATCCAGTGTATGTCACTTGGGTGTATTAGCATTTCTGACCTACACATTTGTCCAAGGCAGTGTAGATAGGAGTATTATCACCGCATATTCTTTTGGAAGCCAAGTCTTGTGAAAACATTGAAGACACAGGATCTGGTGTCACAGCGAAACAGATTAATCCTGAAAGAGTCAATCAGTCTGTGTGTGAATGTACCACAGAGTGGTGACAACGCAACTGGATCTAGAGAACTCATGTGGGTTTTCTCTCGAGTTAAAAGAAACAGTAAGTTTAGTTTGCCTCAGTAAGTAACATCAGATGAAGAAAGAAAAATGACCTTACAGCAATTTGCTAGAAGGAGACTAGTTGCAGCTGTCGCAGCCTCAGTCTGAGCAAGGGGCCTTTGTATGGAGAGAGTGGTAAATCTTCATTGAGTTTTCAGGGTGTTTGTGTGGATCCTGCTGTGGTAAATGGGATAACGTGAATTTAAAACCTTTTCTGATATGTCGAATGAAATCTTGCCAAACTTTCTTCTTGTCCAGTATAATACAATTCATTTGTTTTTCTTGATTAATAAATGTTTTATTCTTTGTGTTAAAAGTACACTTGCAGCCACTTGTGAATTTGATCAGTAACTGACTTCCACAGTTGATAAAAGACAGGAACTAATAATTGAGTCCCCTGTTTGGGCACCCTGCGTCCATCAGAGATTCTGCCCCTCCCAACAAAGGTCCTGTCCTTATCCTTCATTTCCTCAATCCCCCTTGCTAGGGCCTGAAAGCCTATCCCTGCCAAGATGCTAGTCTTATCTCCATTTACATTCCTGCATAGCTTTTTAAAGTTTATTCACAGGATGTGGGCATTGGTTTCTGAGTAGTCCAGTACGAACAACAACTGGGCACATAACATCTGGCAAATCCTTAAATCATTCATTAATTCCAACAGCTAAACTTGATTCAACGAGGAGTAGAAGAGTATGCCAGCATCTGCATCATGGGAATCACAAAGGAGGTGCCAAACTGGTGAAGCAGACACAACAAACAGCAGGAGCAGCATGGTGTAGTCAGGGCTAAGCAATTCCAAAACCAGAGGAGCAGGTCATAGACCTATAGTCTGCTACATGAAATTGTATCATAAACTAACTGCAGGAGGACACTCTGTAACATCCTCATCCTTGAAGCACAGGCCAAACTCACCTTATGAGATCCCCTATCCCCAATGTTGGGGAAGAAGGAAGAAGTTGCCATAAAACGGGTGCCTTGCCAGCAGTGTTGTGCCCATTACCTCCCCTTCCTCCCTTGACTGTCATGGAGGCATTTTACTGACAACAGAGGAGGTATCAAGCAGCGCAGTCACTCAGGGAACAATTGAAGCAGCCAATTAATGGCCACTTGAGGGTCTTGTCTTGGCAGTGTGAGGATCACCCCACAGCAGGATGAGGGCAGGGCAGCCTGATAGCAATATCTAAACTTCTCAGTGAATGTCAGCACCCTTATGGCTGAGCCAGGGCTGAGTCCCCTGTTCGGGTACACTGTGCCCATCAGAGGATTCCCACCAATCAAGTCCTGCCCTTATCCTTCATTTCATTTCTCCCCAGACCCTCACTCCCTCTTGCTAGGGCCTGCAAGCCTGTCCCTGCTAAGATGCTGTCTTGCCTTCATTTGCATTCCTGCAATCCTTTTCAAAATTTATTCACAGGATGTGGCCATTGGTGGCTAGGCCAGCATTTATTGACCATCCCTAATTGGAATGGTGAGATTGTTCCATGTCAAGATGGTGTGCAGCTTAGAAGAGAACTTATAGGTTATGGTGTTCCCTTGCATCTGCTGCCTTTGTCTTTTGGATGGTAAATATCATGGTTTGGTCTCGGCTGTCAGAGGAACCTTAGTGAGTTACTCCAGTGCAATTTGTAGATAGTACACACTGTTGCCACTTTGTGTCAGTGCTCGTAGCAGCAAGATCATGGATTTCCATTAAAACAGCAGAAAATAATAGATTCCTAGAAATTCACAGCAAGGAATCAGGCCATAATTTCATGCACTTGCCAATAAGAAACAATCCAGCTGAATCTTACTTTCTGGTTCATGGCTTATTGTCTAATAGCTTATGGCACTTCAATTCTTTTTAAATTTTATGAGAGTTTCTGCCTCTTTTTTGAATGAGATAATATCTCATAGAAACATAGGAGGTAGGAGCAGGAGAAGCCATTCAGCTCTCACTACATCTACTTGTGTCAACTTATTCCTGTTCTTAGAGATAGTAGGAACTGCAGATGCTGGAGAATCTGAGATAACAAGGTGTAGAGCTGGATGAACACAACAGGCCAAGCAGCATCAGAGGAGCAGGAAGGCTAACATTTCAGGCCTAGACCCTTCTTCAGAAAACCCTTCTTCAGAAAATCTGAAGAAGGGTCTAGGCCTGAAACGTCAGCCTTCCTGCTCCTCTG
>NC_063334.1:102475499-102510683 GCF_021869965.1 Rhincodon typus
AGCATCAGAGGAGCAGGAAGGCTGACGTTTCAGGCCTAGACCCTTCTTCAGATTTTCTGAAGAAGGGTTTTCTGAAGAAGGGTCTAGGCCTGAAATGTTAGCCTTCCTGCTCCTCTGATGCTGCTTGGCCTGTTGTGTTCATCCAGCTCTACACCCTATTCCCGTTCTTAGGCAGTCACATCTCACTGTTGCTGGAAATAATGGCAGAAAATAGGATGAGCAATGAAGCGAGCTCAGTGAAAGCTCTACTTGTTCTCTACTTCCACCTGAAAAACAGGAATTGCCGGAAAATTTCAGCAGGTCTGGCAGCATCTGTGGAGAGAAATCAGGGTTAATGTTTTGAATCCAGTGGCCCTTCTTCAGAATGCCTGATGGGTGAATAAAGACGAGGAAACGGTTCATCCCTCCTCACTTGGGAACTTAATGATTTTGGGTATCTTGTGAAGTTGTAACACGTTGGGGAACTTTGCCTGAAGTCTGGTTGTAACAGCTACAATCACCATTGCTATCTCTATGCTTATGATGGAAAAGAATAGTCAGAGTTCCAGTTTCTGAATACTAATCTGCAACATCCACTGGGAAATCAGGTAAAGAAATAACTGTGTTATGCAGCAGTATCTCTCAAAAATGTAATTGCTTACTGACATTCACTGTCATGATCAAAAAAGGAGAGGGGGTAAGATACCGCAGAGGCATTGAAGAAAAAACTTGCATTTATATAGTGCACTTAAATCCCACAAAGTCCTTTTGATACGTAATCGTTGTTACAATGTAGGAAATTAAAACACAGCAACCAGCAAGGTGACAACACACAGTTAGTATGTTTCTCATGATATTGTTTGAGATATAAATATTGGCCAGGATACTGGGAATAACTCACTAACCTTCTACAAATTGTTACACCCACATGGGATGTCAGACAGAGCTTCAGTTTATTCAAGAAACAGCATTTCCAAACAGTGAAGCACTCATTCAGTACTTCACTAGAGTGTCAGTCTTGAATTTTGTGCTTTAGTCTCTGAAGTGGGTTTTGAATCCACAATCTTCTGACCCTTCAGGGGTAAATGACATCAACTAATCCAATGCTGACATGGTATCTACGCAACCATACCTCAACGTATCAGGAGCTGATAATTTCTTTATAAATGGTCTATGGTTTTTGTTAACTCAGAGTCACAGCTCTGCGAAGAAAACACAGATTATGATTCAGGCACATCATAAAGATAAGATGGGTGAAACCATAAGGCATGGGTGTCTTTCTAAACAATCATTATGCCTGTTGTAAAGTCTTGAGAAATTTAGCACACATTGTTCCACAGTATAGCAATGTCAGCTCAAAAGTAATTGGGAAATGCCAGGTGCAGATTGCAAGTACACAGTACAAATGGACATTTATGACTGGATATTTCACAATAACAGGTTAATGGATAATGTTTGGCAGGCATATCAGAAGACAGCTGAGACTGATTATTGCTCTTGAAGACACTCTCCTTGTTACCATTCCAAAGACAAATCAAAGTTTTGTTTTCTTTTCTAACTAAGATGTGGCTATTACATGAAAAGAGAACAATATCAATAACTGAGCTAAGGTCATTCTGAATGAGAATTCACAATTATCGTCTGTTCCTGGAAGTTATAGGGCAGGCTATGTTCCCAAATCAACAATGATCCAAATAGGCTGATGAAGCTCTGTCATGTCCAGGCCTAAGTACTTGGGGCATTGTGCCTCATCCTGTGTATCAGTATAAATGGGGCAAGTGCCTGCTGAAAATTAGTTAAAACAATCATCCACTCAACATGACTTTCAGGCCATCTTCGAAATGAATGCAGCAGCAGCCACAAAATATGTGTGTATTTCCAAATTAAGATCTTACATTGCATTTTCAAAGTCCATTGGCAAATTTTAATTTTGATGTGTGGTACATGTACCCTAACCAGTTGTCTTTAACAGGCCTGAACTGGCAGCTGAAAAACAATAATTTCCCATGTTATTAATGTGTTATTTAAACATTGTGCCTTTTGCACGGTGCATCTCTTTTTAAAAAAAAAGCAATTGTTTTCTCTCTGGCTCATGCTTTCAGCAGCGTTGCTGTTGCAGCCGAGTGAGCTTGCATGAAAGCTATTTTCCAATGGTTCTCTGAAACCAGGCCCCAGCAGGTGATGGGTCTGGAATGGTTCCCCCTTTAGTTTCCCTCTTTCTCATTGGAAAAGCATCTATTCTTAGCTTAACTGTTCTTCACAGTGACATGGCAGGAAACAGACACTTGGCATGTATGAATAGTTATCAGTGACCTTTCTCCCTTCCCATGATACAATGCATTGGGATTCTGCCATGTGAAGCTGTCAATTCACTTTATTCCTTGAATTTCAATTTCAACTTTAAACATTTGTAAGGCTTAAGTGTGATGTTGGATTTGATGTTGCTGTTGCTGCATTTAGAATGCCATTGTTTACAAAATGTGTCAATAATACACCTTATTGGCTATCGGTCAACATGAATCCATTTGCAAGGAATTAAACAGAAACATGCTTGAAGCCTATTAGCTTTGGTGACTCATTGTCTAAAAATATTACAAGGCAGATTGCACTGGCATCCTGGCTGGAGAAAGCAAAGTGGAATAGATTCTGAATCTGTAGAAAAATATACATAACATGTCAATAAGCATGTTTGTTAAAAAATATTATGGGCGGAATCTTGCAATATTTTGGCTAAGTTTGATTCATGTCAAGTTTGGATGAGTGATTCTCTCTACGAACCCAAGTGAGCTGACCTTACCAAACTTGTTTCTTTAATTAGCATCTCAGTCGTTACGAGGAGTATCACGTCCAATTTCCACCCTAGCTTTCCTGGAGCAAATTGCCACACACTAGAAATCTCACAATTGACTGGCATCCCTGGCACCAGCATCATATTTAAAGGTTTGTACACCTGGATAAGCACTGTCAGCTGAGAGCTGCCCTGCATGGTTCCTGACATTTGCCCCAGACCCAGCACATGAGGAATCATCACCCTACTTTGCAGGCAGGGTCCTGCAGATCCTGTCGAATGGAGTGGAGCATAGGCAGAGCTTCGTCTTCTCCCCAGGAGAAGCAGTGGAGGCCATGGCACCAAACAGTGCCAGCCTGGTCAGAGGTTGCCACCCAGACTGCAGCTGGGAAATGCCCAGCCGTAGGGAGGGTGGTCAATGACCTTCTCCTCTCTGACAGCACAAGTGTCACCATCTTCTCTTTGATATCTCACACTCACTCACTCTCTGCCACTGCACTGTCTCCCACCAAAACACATGCTCTACTACTCTCACTGGTGCCTGCAACATCTTCCCCTCTCATCCTCATCCACTACAGCCTGCGACACCACTAACCCAGCATGCTTTCTGTGCTGCCTACTCACTCACTCAGGCAATCTCCCCATCTGCACCAACGGTAATAGCTGTGCCACCAAGTTTCATCTACTGTAATCCCTGCCCCTCTGTCATTCCAAAATAGCATGCAAAAGAGCAGAAAGAGTAGAGATGAGTGGTGTGTTACCCATCATCCAAGTCCTCACCTGTTATGAGCAGACGATCCTGGCTTTGACTGCCTGAGTATGGCCTGGACTTGTATCACAGGTTCCTTTTCACTTACTGTGCTGGGAGACCCTGAGTGAAGGCTATCTCCCTTTTGACTGAGGCCTGTGAACAACCATGGTAAGCTTCCTGCCTTTGCATCTGTGCTAAATGGAATAGCAAGACAGTAGTAATATGAGCCAGGTCTTTCTGGTTGAGTGGTGTAGCTCAAAAAGTCAGTGCAAGGAAAGGTAAGGATGCTGTGATGCTCTGTAGGCTTAGAGTGAGTGAGCGCTATGACAACAAGCAAAGAGCCAAACGGTACATCCTAGTCCAGTCCGTGAGCTGGGTGCATGTCCCTAACTGCATCATATTCTGCAGCATCATAGTCACAGCAAGTTCAACCAGCCATGACCTGCTTTAATGAGTTCCCAATGGCTAGTCTGTATGTTAGTCTTGGTAAGATCACAACAGGTGGTGAGTTGACTGGTAGCAAACCATTTAGCAACCAACAAAAAGCCTCAGTCGGGAACTCACCAGTCCCTAGCAAGAATCTTGCCACATCCTTTGGGCAAGTGACCATCTTGCCTGATTCTACCACTCCTCTAACCAGGGCCCACATTGCTCAGAGCCTGATGAAAATAATAGGTCAGCATATTTTTTGTTTAGTTGTTTGCAAAGAGACTCAGTTTGTATTGATAGGAAATGTATAATGAAGCCTCAGTGTGAAGTTAACCCAATGCAATCAATGCAAAACAAAGATTAAAATGTTCACAGCAGGTTGACTCAAATACCTCAAATCTTCTTCCTATGACTTCATTTTTAACATTCATGTTTGTAAAGAGCAAACTGTCCTGCCAGCTCATCTCTAACATAAGCCGTGGCACAAGCATCTGCCATGACAGGATTTGAACCCAGATCCCCAGAACGTTACCCGGGTCATTTGACTAACAATCCAATGATAATATCACTAGGACATCACCTGCCATGAAGGAGGCTCGACCTTACTCTAAACAGTCTCAAGCAGAACCCCAAATACTGAAAATGTTATAATACTTTTACGATGTTATTACAATATTAAAATATTGTCATGAAGTATTTTACACATTGAAAGAGTCACAGAATCATACAGCACATAAATAGACCCATTAGTCCAACATGTCAATGCTGACCAAGTTTCCCAAACTAAACTTGTCCCATTTACCTGCATTGGTCCCATTTCCTTCTAAACCTTCCCTATTCATGTACCTGTCCAAATATCTTTTATATGTTGTAACTGTACCTGGATCTATCACTTCCTCTGGCAGTTCATTCCACCTCTGTGAGAAAAATTTGCCCTTCAGGTCCTTTTTAAATCTTTCCTCTCTCACTTTAAACCTATTTCTTCTAGTTCAAAAATCAACTAACTTGGGGAAAAGACCTTTGTTATTCACCTTATCTTTGCCTCTCATGATTTTATAAATTTTTACAAGGTCACCACTCAACCTCCTATGCTCCAGGCAAAAAGTCCCAACCTATCCAGCCTCTCCTTATAGCTAAGAGCCTTCAGTCCTATTGAATTAAATGTCATTTTTAACTATTTTACTAGAGGCCCAAAAACTGAATGGGATTATAACCATCAAAATTATGTTGAACGAAAGAACTGTCGATAACTTTTTTTAAATCACTTTTCAAATTATTGAGAATAGATTGACGGGGCAGTTACTTGACAGGTTGGATTTGTCTTTGTTTTGTAGACAGAATGTGCCTGGGAAGTGTTCCACTTTGCTGAATAGCTCTCAGTGTTGTGACTGTACTGGAACAGCTCGGCTAGGGGAGCAATAAGTTCTGATGTATTGGACTCCACATCATTAATAACACGAATACTTATGGAGTCTCCTCCTACTGTTAGTTGTTTAATTGTTCATAACTATTCACACCAGGACTGCAGAGCTTCAATCTGAGCCGTTGGTTGTGGGATGGCTTAGCTCCACCTATTATATGTTGCATCGACTGTCTACTAGGAAAGTAGTCCTCTGGTGTAGCTTTTAAGTATGACTGGTGCTGCTCTTGACATGGCCTTCTGCACTCTTCATTGAACCATAGTTGGTACCCAGGCTTGATCATTATGGTAGAGTGAGGGATAAGCCAACCTACAAGAATTACAAAATTGTTTAGGTGCAGAAGAAGGACATTCGGCCCATCATATCTACACCAGCTGTTTGAGTATTTGGCAAGATTGTGCTTGAATACAATTCTGCTGTTACTCACAATCCACGGCATCTCATGGATGCCCAGTTTTCAGTTGTTGACCTGCTCAATGGCTGTCCCATTTGGCAGATCTTTTTTTATTCAATCATAGAACGTAGGTATCCAGCATTAATTCCTAATTGCCCTACAACTGAGTGGCTTACAAGGGGCAGTTAAGAGTTAACCACATTGATGTGGTGCTGGAGTCATATGGGAAGATTCAGGTAAAGTTCAGCGTTCCTTTCCTAAAGGGCATGATGCTAAGTGTTTCAATGAGATCACCTCTCACAGTTCTACAGAATATAAGTTAAACATTCAAGGCTGGGGTTAATAAATGTTTGATTTCTTTGGGAAATCAATGGATGTGAGGAGCTGGCAGGAAAATGGAGTTGAGACAGAAGTTTAGCCAAGACGATATTGAATGGTAGAACAGGCTTGGGAGGCCAATTTGTCTACTCCAGTTTTTGTTTCAAATGCTCCTAGATTAATATAGGCCCATTCAACTCAACTCAAACTCTCTTCACATACTGATCCCTTCATCCCAGGAATCACTTTAGTGAATATTTGTCGCTCCCCTTTTAAGCCACGTTTGTCCTCTTCATTGAGGTACTAAAACAGCACATCAGGCGTGGTCTTACTGAAACCTACACAATTGTACCAAGGCAATAATAAATATCAACAACATTTGACTTCCAAGTTGTTTGTTGCATCTGTATGTAAACTTTATAATTCATTTACAAGGAGACCCAATCCATGAGCGCTAACTAACTAACTGGACTAACCGTATAAATACAGTGACTACAATACCAGATCAGAGACTAGGCATCCTGTAGTAATTAACTCACCTCTTGAAGCCAGGAGTCTGATGGAACACTCCCCATTTGCCTGCATAAGTGCAATTTCAACAATACTCAAGAAGCTTGATACCATCCAGGACAAAGCAGTCCACTCGATTGGCACCACATCTATAAACATTCAGTCACTCCACCCCTGATGGTTAGTAGCAGCAAGATACACTGCAGAAATTCCCCAAGACTCCTTAGACAGCATCTTCCAACCCTGGAACCATTTCTATCTAGAAGGAGAAAGGCAGTAGTTATATGGGAACACCACTACTGGCCACTCACCATCCTGACTTGGAAATATATCACTGTTTCTTAAGTGTTGATGGGTCAAAATCCTGGTATTGTGAGTCTACCTACACCATTTGGACTGCAACAGTTCAAGAAGTAACTTCACCTGACAAAGGGGCTGCGCTCCGAAAGCTTGTTGATTTCAAATAAACAGGTTGGACTATAATCTGGTGTTGAGTGACATTTGATTTTGTCCAGTTCAGTCCAACACTGGCACCTCCACACCATCTAGGATCAACTAGGGACAGATAATAAATCCTGGCCCAAACAGTGATGTTCATATCCCACACTGAATACATAAAAGAAGAACTAGCTTTACAACTTTAAGAAATATTATGTTTTCCCATTCTTCCTACTGATGTGAACAGCCCATATTATTACACAACATAATTTTCAGTCTAATAGCATGAGCCTTGAATCTTTTGGTCAGAGATCTGGCAGAGAAATATAACTTCATCTTGTAGTGAAAGGGCACAACTGGCCTTTGATTTGCAGTGTTGTACTTGTGGCTGAATTTTAATAATTATTTCTTTGTAATACCTCAACATTTAAGGAACGGATTGGATTTTGATTATATTTAGAGAGCATTTTTCATCCTGCTACCATTGTCAGTCATTGATTATCTGATTTAAGAATGTAAAAGAGTCACACAAAAGAATGTTACAGTGCCAGAAACAGGCAGTTAATAGAATAATCAATGCAAAAGTACTTAAATGATTGAGCACAGGGCGTGTTACAGATGGGCTATAGCTGTTGCAGTAGTTTCTACCTGCTATATCTTTACCACAAACCTCAGACCAGTATAAGGACTCACATGTCATCCTGTTTACTAAGAGTGTGTCTCATATTTAGTTAGTTATTTAGCACTTCCAGATTCGTAAAATACCTATTACTATGCATTGTGTATCTATGTTGGTGTCACCTTGCCACCTTAGAACTTAAACATAATCAAAAGACATTGATGGATGTTCAAAGAATATTTCACTTACATGCAGGCACCCAATATCGCCCACAAAGTGGAGAGCAATGGCAAGGGTCACAGTGGTCTCAATTGTTCCAGTGCACAGCAATGTCAGGGAAACCTTTCTTCTTGTTGTGGCCAATCCTTATACTTGCATTTCATAAAAGTGGTAAGGCCAGCTCAATGAGATAACAAGGTGCAGAGCTGGATGAACACAGCAGGCCAAGCAACATCAGAGGAGCAGGAAGGCTGATGTTTCGGGCCTAGACCCTGCTTCCTTCACTGAAGTACCAATTGGATTCCATCAAGTCCTGGGAGATAGGATCCTCTGAGGGACCCCTGTGTTCTGGGGTTTATACAGATAGAGCTGCAGAAGATATCCATTTATGACTTTAAAAATTAGCGTGAACTATTGGAGCTGCCATATTGCTGATCAGTAGCCATCTTAAATCTTAAAAGGCATGGCAGGAGTCAATTGACATGGTGCAAATGTCTCTCAGAATAGCAGCTAGTGTTGGCCTTCAATCTAGCACTTCAATAGTCTAGTAAGAAGCATTGTGGAGACAGAGACAGACAGTTGAGCAAGCTGAAGGTAACAGAAGTAACCCTGCTAACCAGCTAAAGAGTGAGTGAGATTATGTGTGAAGTCATGGACATATCATTTTCCCCAGACAAAAAACAACTGCAGTAAGTGTCACCAGCTGCACGAACTCGAGCTCAAGATGTCAGAACTTGAGCAGTGACTATTGTATCACTACTGTGTCTCTACAAGGCAAAGAACTACATGAATAGCACTTTTAGGGAGATAGTCACACTGCAGATCAAAAATGTACAGGCAGAGAGGGAATTGGCAGCTACCAGGCTGTTGAAGAATCCCAGGCAAGTGGTGCCTGGGTCTGTTATGTATTCCAATCGGCATTCCATTTTGGAAACTGGTGAGTGTGATGGTTCCTCAGGGGAATGCAACCAGAGCCAAGCCCATGGCATCATGAGAGGCTCAGCTGTATACAGGAGGAGGAAGAAGAATGGAAAAAGCAATAGTTGTAGGGATTCCATAGCCAGAGGATCAGACAAGCATTAAATGTGATTTCAGGATGGTATGTTGCTTCCAGGTTCCAGGGTCAAGGATGTCATAAAGCAGCTGCAGGACATCCTTCTGGGGGAGGGGCATCAGGCAGAACTCACTGTCCACAATGGTAACAACATCAGTAGAAACAGGGATGAGCAGGCACAATGAGCTAAATGGTATACTCCTGTTCCTATGTGATTGTAAGCCAGTCAGACTGATGTCAGCAGTGTGAAATATTCTAGAGTCTATTGTTAAGGGCGTGGTAATAAGGCACAGTGAAAAATCTTAATTTGGTTAAACATAACCACCATGAATTTATTAAATTTGTTTGACAGATCTATCAATTTTTAGAGATTGTAGATTGTAAGGTGGCTGAAGGAAGGTAAGGGGACGTTTGTGAATTTGAATTGTTTAAATAGAACCTGATTACACATCACAATAGACATTATTATTACAAATTTCTGGCTCATAGTAATGGAGATCGCATAGTAACATGGATTGAGGATAGGTCCATAAACAGCGAAGTACTACAAAGAATGATGGTTGGGTCTCAACTATTCTATATCAATGATTTAGATGAGGGCACCCAATATAAATTGTCCAAGTTTGCTGATGATACAAACTTAGTTGAGAAAGTAAATTATGAGGAGGATGCAAATAAAATTTTGACATTTATTGCCAAAGGAGTAGAGTATAAAATTAGGGAAGTGTTGCTGCACCTATACAAGGCATTCCTGGAATGTTGTGTACAGTTTTATTCCCCTTACTTGAGGAGGGATATAGTTGTATTGGAGGCACTTCAGACGAGGTTCAGTAGGTTGATTCCAGAGATGAGTGGATTATCTTCTGAAGAGAGGTTGAGTGGTTTAGGCCTACACTCTCTAGAGTTTAAAAGAATGAGAGATCTAATTGAAGAATGTAAGATGCTGCAGGGGATTGACAAAAATGTTTCTCAGGCAATCTAGAATGAGAGGTTATAGTTTTGGAATAATGGGTAACAGATTTAAAACAGAGATAAGGACAAATTATTTCTATCAAAGGTTTGTGAATCTGGAATTCACAATCACAGAGTGCAGCAGATGCCAGGACATTGAGTAAATTTAAGGAGAAAATTCACAGATTTCTAATTAGTAACAGGTTGAAGGGTTATGGGGAGTAGGCAGGAAAGTGGATTTGAGCTCAAGATGATTGAGCCACGATTGTATTAATGTGTGAAACTGGCTTGAGGGGCTGAATTACCTGTTCCTGCTCTTCGTTCTTAAGTTCTTATGATGCAAAAAGACTGCAAATGGTTGCAAACAGGTTAATCAAGCTGGTAGGGGCACGGCTGATGTCATATAATGTTGAGAAGTGTGAGGTTTTGGAAAGAAAAACAGAAGGCAGAGTATTTCTTAAATGAGAAGCAGCAAACTGTTGTTATTACCAGGGTTCTGAGTGGCCTTATGCACAAATCATAGAACGTTAACATGCAGGTACAGCAAACAATTTTTTTTTAAATAATGTGTTAGTATGTGTTATCCAGTAGGATAAGAATGAAGAGGTCTTAATAAAACTATATCGGGCTTGTACGAGGTCACACTTGGAGCACTGTGTACACTTTTGGTCTCCTTATCTACTTAAAAGTTTAATTAGATTATTTCCTGGATTGAGGAGATGTTCCTGTGAGGAGAGATTGAATAGATGAGGACAGTATTCCCTTAAGTTTAGAAGAATGAGAGGTGATTTAATTCAGTCAAACTTATTCAGGGGCCTGACACAGTAGAAGTGAAGAAAATGTCTCCAATGGCTGAGGAGCCTAGGACAGGGGTAGAGGGAGTCACGCACTCACATAGAGAAGAAAGAGAAGAGAGGTTTGGAGAAATGTCATCCCTCAAGTGTCTTTGCTTCTTTTGAGTTCTCCATGCCCAAGAGTTGTGCATGTTCAATCATTCAGTATATTCAGGATAAAGGTTAATGGATCTCTAGATACTAATGAACTAAATGACATGGGGGTATTGCAAGGAGGTGGAGTTGAGGTTAAAGATCTGCCATGATCTTATCAAATAGAACAGAAGCTTCTAAGGGCTGAATGATCCAGTCCTGCTCTTGTTTCTAATGTTCTTCACTGGCACTCTTCCCATAATGACCATCTTATTCCAAAAAGGCTCTTGTAATCAGCAAGTTCAGGTAACAAGTGAACAAAGGAATAGAATAGGTAATAAGGAAACATATCCCGATACCCAGGAGAAACACAGAGATGAAGTTTTGTGCCTTTCAGTGAAGTTGAATTGTATATATGAGTTGTTTGGATTGGCTCTCTTGTTTGCTTAATTCATTCCCTGTTGTCAGATCAGGTTTGGGTCCAGTGGCATTGTTATTGAGTCAGAAAACAAGACCCATGTTTACCATAGAAGGCTCGGGAGATGTGGTCTTGGAAGTTTCCAAATGGTTGATCTTTAACTCAAAGAGAACCTATAAATAAGGGTTTTCTTGGCCATTGGAATGGTAGTCTATCCAAGTCAGGATCTTCATTAGACCAAGTTCCACATGCCCCAATCTTGATGACAGTCAAGCCCACCACCTCTAGCTATCCATTCCCTTTCCTTGCTGAACAAGTTGCACAAACAAAGAAACATAGAAAATTAGGAGCAGGACAAGGTTCTTCAGCGCTTTCAGCCTGCTTCACCATTCAGCATGACCATGGCTGACCATCCAACACTTCACCCTGTTCCTGCTTTCTCTGCATACCCTCTGACACCATTAGAATGAAGAGATATATCTAATTCCTTCTTGGAAACATTCAATTGCTTTTCTGTGGCAGAGACCACAGGCCCACACTCACTGGTCAGGAAATTTCTCCTCGTTCAGTCCTAAATGACCTATGCCTCATCCTTAGATCATAACCCCTGGATCTGGACTCCCCAATCATTAGGAACGTCCTTCTTGTGATTACCCTGTATTGTCCGGCTTGAATTTTATAGGTTTCTTTGAGATTCCTTTGATTATTCTAAACTCCAGTGACTAACTGATCTAGTCTCTCTTTGTACATTAGTCTGGAAAACCTTTATTGCACTCTATCAATAGCCAGAACATCCTTCCTTAGATAAAGAGATCAAAACTGCACACAATACTCCAGGTGTGGTCTCACCGAGGTCCTTTACAATTGAAGCAAAACACCTCTGCTCCTGTACTTAAATCTTTTCACTATGAAAGCCAAATGCACAGGACTTAATGGATGGGAATGACTCACTCACTGGCCCACCAGATCTTATCCTTCCTGGCGACAGGTGATATGCAAAAGAAATGGTAGCTTGCTAATAATATTCGCATGCCATTATTGAAAAGGGGAGAAAGGGATGGACCAGGAAATTATCAGCCAGTCAGCCTAACCATGGTAGTGGGAAGGTTATTAGAAAGAATTCTGCAGGACAGAACATATCTATAGTTGGAGAAAAGTTGCTGAGGGAAGACCATGTTGGATAAATTCATCAGGTTTTTTGAGGGTGTACCCAGGATGGATGAGTTGATGAAGGTAATACATTTGATGTCATTTACACAGCCAGACTGTAGATAAGGGTCCTTAAGAACGTGAGTGACCATGGAATCCAAGGCAAAGAAAGCATTGAAATCCTGGTGTGGCAGATAGTGGAATTTGAATTCAATAAAAATCTGGAATTAAGAGTCTAATAATGACCATGAAATGGTTGTCAGGAAAAACCCATCTGGTTCACTAATGTCCTTTAGGGAAGGAAACTGCCATCCTTAACTGGTCTGGCCTACAAGTGATTCCAGACCCACAGCAATGTGGTTGATTCTTAACTGCCCTCTGGGCAATTAGGGATGGGCAATAAATGCTGTCCCGTGAATAAATAAAACAAAAATATTGCAGGTGGCAGGACAGGTGGAGAGAGCAGTTTATAAAGCGTACAGTATTCTCATCTTTAGTAATAGAGGCTTAGAGTACAAGAGCAAGAAGGTGTTGGTGAATTTGTATAAGACACTTGCTAGACCTAAGTTAGAATACTGCTCGCAGTTGTGGATGCCATACTGCATGAAGGATGTGAATGCATTAGAGAGAGTGCTGAAATGATTTACAAGAATGGTTCCAGAAATGAGAAACTTCAGTTACGGGGATGGATTGAAGAATGTTCTTTGAGAGAAGGAGACTGAGAGGAGATCTAATAGAGGTTTTCAAAATCATAAGTAGGCTGGATAGATCAGATAGAGAGAAACTATTCCTGCTCATAAAAGGAACAAGAACAAGAAGCAAGGGGGAAACGGGTAAAAAGCTTGGTAGGGAGAGTATGGAAAATTCTGCCTGTAAGTCTGGTGGAGGCAGGTTCAACTGAGTATTTAAGTGGTAATTAGATGATTACAAGAATTTAAAATAATGCACTGGAGTACGGGAAATAAGCAGGAGATTGGTATTAGGTAGAAATGCTGATTTAATGAGCCGGTGCAGGCATGATGTCCTCCTCCTGCCCCATAACATTTCTGTGATTCTGTGACATTAATGACCAGACAGCTTGTTAGCAATCATTCAAAATGTTGACAACTTCTTCATTAAGCTAGATCATGCTTGGCATCTCAACACCTTAATTATGAGGCAAAGCTGCCTTGGAGTAGGAAAAATGGGAAATAAATCCTGCACGCAGATCTTAGTGCCACATGCGACATCTTATACCATTTACCCAAAGAGTTCGGGGTCAGGAATTTTTATGTTCAGTCAGGTGAAGAACCCTCACAAAAACTCATTGACGCGGAGGAGATGTCATTGTCAAATCAAGGAACAGCCAGTGACAATGATGAAAATCAGAAGAATGAGTCATGATAAAATGTACATTTTTTTCACGTTAATTATAGAGTAAAAATATAATAGAACAAATTAGAGGTTTTCTTTTTAACTAGATAGAAAAATGGACCTCAGAACAAAGAAGAACATCTTCACAGAGAAGCTGACATAAACCATGCAATACATCTGTTGGAAAAAGGAGAGAATTTGGAAATATATGTGTTAATTTGGGCTTTATCACAGTTGTTGAAATAATTTAACAAGAAAATTCAAATCTATTAGAAAGGAGACTAATGACATGCCATCGAGAGAAGATGCTAATCTTAATCTAGAAAGTTAACTGAATTGGAGGGAAAATGGAGCATTGAGGCCTAATATATTGTTGAATCTTGATTATTCTATTTTTATTGAGTCTCAACCTAATGTTAGCAAAAGCTATTCATTTGTACTAGACGTATAATTATCAGAGCCTGATTCAAAGGGTATGTTTGACTGTGTTGTAGGACAGAATAAACTTCTAAAAGGAAGGAATGTTCCCTATGTTTAGTTAACTTTATAAATCAGGGGTATGTATTGAGACAATTAAATTCAGTATATTTGGAATCTGAACTAATTAAGAGCATTTCAGGAGGTTCTCAGGTTGGAAGTTCTTTTGACTATCTTGGGTAAGGAGCAGGTCTGTGGAATCAGAGATAGTAGGAACTGCAGATGCTGGAGAATCCGAGACAACAAGGTGCAGGGCTGGATGAACACAGCAGGCCAAGCAGCATCATAGGAGCAGAGAGGCTGAGGTCTGTGGAATGCCATGTTCCCACAATGTACTGTCACCTTGGTGAGAGAGACTGAAATGTATCCCGATTTAAACATGGTGCATGGACTTTTCAGGATCTGAACATTTGACAAGAAATGTTTGTCACATGCTAGAATTTTACCCTTTTAACCAAATGATCAAATCTGAGAGTGAGACTAGCGTCTGTGCAAAACTATAAAACATACTGTTGGTTTTGTGGGAATTTGAAGCAGAGAAGCTGCAAGAAGAATGATCTAGCAAACATAGGCTGGGAGCAACTGCATGCAGCTAAGTCTCCATTTGAAGTGTGGGTATCATTTAAAAGTAGTGTAATGAGAATTCAGGGGCAGCATGTTCCTCTAAGAGTGAAGGGCAAGGGCAGCAAGTCCAGGGAATCTCGGATGTCAAGGGATATTGAGATTTTGATAAAGGAAAAGAAGGTAGCATATGTCAAAAACAGGGGAGGACTGTCAAAAGTATAGAGATGTGGAGGGGAATGGGTTTGGGGGGAGCAGCTTAAGAAGACATTAGGAGGGCAAAATATCTTTGGCAGATAGGATCAAGGAAAATCCCAAGGCTTTTTATAAATATATTGAGAGTAAGAGGATTACCAGGGAAAGAGTGGGACCTATTAGAGATCAAAGGGGCAACTTTGTGTGGAGGCAGAGGACATGGGAGAGGTCTTAAATGAATTACTCATCTGTATTCACAGAGAAAGACAGCGCAGCTGGGGATATCAGTTGGGATGGTAAGGTTCTAGAACACATTAAGATCAATAAGGAGGAGGTATTAAATGTTTCAGCAAGCATGTAGGTGCATAAATCCCCATGGCCTGATGAGATGTATCCCAGGCTGTGGTCAGAGATAACGGAAGGAGATAGCTGGGGCCTTGGTGGAGATATTTAATATTTTGATGGTCACAAGTGAAGTGCCAGATGATTGGAGGATAGCTAATGTGGCTCCTTTTTTCAAATAGGACAGCAGGGATAGGCCCAGTAATTGCAGTTAATCTGATGTCAGTGGTAGCAAAATTACTGGAAAAGATTCTGAAGGACAGGAATACTCAATACTTGGAAAGTCAGGGATTGATCAGGGACCATCAGCATGGATTTGTTAGAAGGAAAACCTGTCTGACTAACTTAATTGAATTTTTTGAAAAAGGTTTCTAAATACATCGATGGGGGTAGTGCAGTTGATGTGATTTACATGGATTTTAGTAAGGCCATTGTCAAGGTCCCACATGAAAGGCTGGTCCAAAAGGTAACAGCCCATCAGATCCAAGGCAAGTTGGCAAACTGAATCCAAAATTGGCTGGCAAATAGGAGGCAAAGAGTGATTGGTAGAGGGTTGTTATTGTGATTGGAAGCCTGTGACAAATGGTGTACCACAGGAACTGGTGATGGGACCACTGCTGTTTATCATGGACATTAATGATTTGGGTGTGAATGTCAAGGTATAATTGGTAAGTTTGCAGATGATATGAAAATTGATGATGTTGATAGTGAGGAGGATGGTGTCAGGCTACTGTCTGATGTTGATCAGCTGCAAGTTGGGCAGAACAATTGTAGATGGAATTTAATCCTGATAAGTGCAAGGTGACACATTTTGGAAGGTCTAATAATGAATGGATACACTCTATGAATGGTACGTCGCCAGGGAGTATTAGGAACAAAGGGATCTTGTTGTACAAGTCCATAGATCCATGAAGGTGTCAGCACAGGTAGACAGGATGATAAAGAAGGCATATGGGATGCTTGCCTTCATTAACCAGGCCACAGGTGGATTACTGCATGCAGTTCTGGTCACCACACTGTTGGAAGGACATGATTGCATTGGAGGCGGTGCAGAGGGGATTCACCAGGATGTTGCCTGGGTTGAAAAGTATCAGTTATGAGGAGAAACTGGATAGGCCGGTATTATTTTCCTTGTAGCAGAAGAGGCAGAGGGGCTATATGATTGACAGATATGTCTAAGACCAAGGGACATAAGTTGAAGGTGAGGAGCAAGTGGTTTAGAGGAGATCTAAGGAACTTTGTTTTCACCCAGAGGGTGGTAGAAATGTGGAATGTGCTTTTTTGAGAGGGTGGTGGAGGTGGGTAATCTGGCAACATTTAAGAAGCAACCGGATGAGGACTTAAAATGCCAGGGCATCATAGGCTATGGACCAAATGCAGGTAAATGGGATTAGTGCAGTTTGGTTTTTGTTGGTTGGCATAGACATGATGGGCTGAAGGGCCTGTTTCTATGCTGTACAACTTTATGACTCTATGTCTCTAAGAATGGATGATTCCTGAGATCAAAGTGATTGATTTGTATATATAGACTGGCAGTGAGGAACAACATCCACCATATATTGGAAAACTTAATAATGTGGAGATGCTGGTGTTGGACTGGCGTGGGCAAAGTCAGAAGTCACATGATACTAGGCTATAGTCGAACAGGTTTATTTGAAATCACAAGCTTTCGGAGTTGGACTCTAACCTGGTGTCATGTGACTTCTGACTTTGGGAAATTTCAGGCAATGTACCATTAATTTATCTAGTTTAAATGAATTAACACCTCTGTTAAAAGAAGCTTGACAGACAATATCATACAAGCTGTTTCTCACTTCTTGTTTCAGAGGGATTAAAGAAAAATATTTGAAATACACTGCATATTAATTGACAGCCAAGAGAAGGAAAGGAAGGCACGATCTTTATTAATATTCCATTTGAATGTTTTACTTCAATAAAATTGATTCATCCTTCTTTTTGAAGCTGTTTAGAAATGAAAACAAAAGTTTAATATAATTAGATCAGCACATCATCGATCCAAGTTTTTGCCATCTGTCTCTTTCATCATGAGGAACTAAATAACAAACCTGGCTAGGTGCCTTGAAAAAGTCGGATGCCTTGATGTAGAGTGGTTTGTGAGACCAACTGTGATCACATTTTTGTGGGACTTCAAGCGGTTCAAGGCCACCTTTACTGGGATAAGGTCAGAAGTCACATGACACCAGGTTATAGTCAAATAGGTTTATTTGAAATCACAAGCTTTCAGAATGCTACTCCTTCATCAGGTGAAGTGAAGAAAAGCACACAGGCACAGAATTTATAGGCGGAGAGATCACAAGATCGTACAAATGGTGTGAGTGGAGTGTCAACAGGCTGAATAACAAGTTTCTGCAGGTGATCAAAGGTGTCAGACAGTGTGGGTAAAGTGTCACCAGCTGAATAGCAAGTGAAGGGATGATCCGATTAAATGAGGCAGAGAGATAATTACAAAAAATGACAATAAAATGGTGCTGGAGGCAAACCAAATGGCGTTCGCAACAAACAACTGCACCTCCCAGTCGTGAACCATTTCAACTCCCCCTCCCATTCCTCAGACGACATGTCCATCCTGGGCCTCCTGCAGTGCCACAACGATGCCACCCGAAGGTTGCAGGAACAGCAACTCATATTCCGCTTGGGAACCCTGCAGCCCAATGGTATCAATGTGGATTTCACAAGTTTCAAAATCTCCCCTCCCCCCACTGCATCCCAAAACCAGTCCAACTCGTCCCTGCCTCCCTAACCTGTTCTTCCTCCCACCTATCCCCTCCTCCCACCTCAAGCCGCACCTCCATCTCCTACCGACCAACCTCATCCCGCCCCCTTGACCTGTCCGTCCTCCCTGGACTGACCTATCCCCTTCCTAACTCCCTACCTACACTCACCTTTCCTGGCCCCATCCCCGCCTCTTCGACCTGTTTGTTTCCTCTCCACCTATCCTCTCCTCTATCCCTCTTCTATCCGCCTCCCACTCTCTCCCTATTTATTTCAAAACCCCCTTCCCCTCCCCCTTTTCTGATGAAGGGTCTAGGCCCGAAACGTCAGCCTCTCTGCTCCTATGATGCTGCTTGGCCTGCTGTGTTCATCCAGCCCTGCACCTTGTTGTCTCGGATTCTCCAGCATCTGCAGTTCCTACTATCTCTGGCTGGAATAACATGATAGATATAAGAGTCACATGCCGAGGGTCTAACCAAAGCAATGAGTAATCCAAAACTGTACAAACTAATTAAGGTAGAGAGATCATAACAAGTTACTAAGGTGACGGTGTCAAAACAGGACAGTGAGGAAGATTTTACAGATACATCACAGTATGGTGGGGTTACATGTAGCGCAGCACGAATCCAAGATCATGGTTGAGGCTGTCTTTGTAGGAACAGAATGTGGCTATCAGTCTCTGCTTGGCAATTCTGTGTTGTTGTGTATCTCACTGACCACCTTGGAGGATGCTTACCTGAAGATCGGAGGCTAAATGTTCTTGACTGCTTAAGTGTTCACCATCCGGGAAGGAACATTTCTGTCTGGTGATTGTTGCTTGGAGTCCTTTCATCCATTGTCATAGCGTCTGCATGGTCTCACCAATATACCATGCCTCGGGGCAACCTTGCCTGCAGTCTATGAAATAGACAACATTGGCCAAGTCACATGGTGGATGGTGTTCCCATGTGTGACTCGGCTAGTGTTCTGTATTTATAAAGTCTTCCATACTGTCCTGTTTTGACACCATCACCTTGGTAACCTTTTATTATCTCTCTACCTTAATTAGTTTGTACAGTTTTGGATTACTTATTGCTTTGGTTAGACCCTCAGCATGCGACTTTAATATCTATAATGTTATTCTAGCCATTTGTTTTGCCTCCAGCACCATTTTATTTTCATTTTTTGTAATTATCTCTCTGCCTCATTTAATCGAATCATAGGTCAACACCCACCATATATTGAAAAATTTAATAATGTGGAGATGCTGGTGTTGACCTCAAACTTTGTCCACCCCAATCCAACAGCGGCACATCCACTGGGATAGTGCAGTTTTCAAACATCCTAGAGATTTTGTACAGTCTTTGAGGGTTTTGAGGGAGTGTCAAGGGCTAGATTATCAAAAGTGAAGAATTCTAACCCCTTATGAAGTTTAATGAGTTTTGCTGAGAAATCGACAGGATTTCGTTTTAAAATTAAATCTACTTTTTGATGTGTGCTGTGGGGTGCTCAGCTTTCAGTTGTTTGTTATCTGTGTTTGCCTCACATTAAGTTTGGGATGTTAGAATATATGTTATTTGTACTTTTGCTCAGTCAAACTTTTTTTTGTTAATAAAGGCTTACTCTTGCTCCTGTTTCTAATGCTCTTAAAACTTTCCTTCACATGGGAATCTAGAACAGAGGGATATTTGTCCTGATAAGGGATTGACCATTTCGGATAGAGTTGAAGAGAAACACCTTCATGAATCTTTGAAATTCTCTGACCAGCCCAGAAGGTTGTGGATGCTCCCTCATTAAATGTATTTTAAGCCAGAATAGATAGGTCTTTGGTGCCTCAGAGAATCAAGAGATATGGGAATGTTGGCACAAAATAGGAGTTGAAGCTGAAATTCAGCCATGATTGTTCTGACTAGCAGAGAGGCTTGATGAACCTACTCCTATTTCTTATACTTCTATGTTCTTTTGAGTTTAATTTTGCAAGATTGTATATTCAGGCTTCTGAATGAATAATAACATGACCACTACAGCACATTGATACACGGAATTATAATTTAATGGACACATGTGGTAGTGTCTCTATTTTTGAGTTGAGGAGCCCAGGTTCAAGTCCCACTTGCTCCAGAAGTGTGTAATAGCGTTAGAAAAAATCTCAAAATATCTTGGCCCCTGTTCTAAATTGTTTCAGTTCACAAATTTGTTAAATGTGTCAATGGCTAGATTTATAACAAAAGAAGGTAGACGCTGTAAAGTCCCTTAAACTATTATTGTTTTCAGATTTGAAATATTCATAGACCTTTTAGGATAAATGATCACTTTTGTCTTCGATGGCAGAATTATGAGTCATCAAAATGCTAAAAATTAAATGAAGGAAATGGTGTCAGAATGAAGACTCCCTTGGAAATAAATCACGCATCATTATGACTTACTTTCCCTCCCCATAAATTCAATACTTTTTGCTATGCAAACTCCTCTTTTGTATAATTTAGAGGATTGATCTTGCACTACTCCACTAGCTAATGTATTTAAATGACAGATGCTATATTTCTCATTATAAATCTAAAGTTATCTCTGTAAAGTCCACAACTGACCTTCAGCTTTCTGACCAGGTTCCCGCCAGTAAATCCCCTGCCGGTCTAATTGAATGGGAATTGCACTGACTGAATGGTCTGATCTATAATAGTAGATTTCTTGTTATAGGTATTTTTGCTATGACTCATGTTTCATTAACATGAATTGTAACGCAATTGATGAACAGTGGGCGCTGTTTGGATAATGCAAACTATCTACTGTACAGTGTAGCGATTTTCTACAGTGATCTCCCCATAACACGATTTTCTTTGGCAATTTTCTACTGCGTGATTTTCTATAGCATGAGGTCACACAAGAAAACAACTATCGTGTTACAGGAGAACTACGTGAATTTTTGATGGAGTATTTAGTCTTTTTTTCTTGCCTTGTAACACTTTTGTTTCTAAATGAATTTCTTATAACTTTTACTTCCATCTGCTGTTTAGTCTGCATCAGAGTGAGCAAGAATTCTTTTGAGAATCTGGAAAGATCCATCAGATTAGAATGTGATTTCAATGTTCAAGAAGGGAGAGAAACAGAAAACAGGGAACTATAGACCAGTTAGCCTGACATCAATCATTTGGAAAATGTCGGAATCTCTTCAGCAAGATTTGACAAAGCACTTAGAAAAATCATAGTGCAATCAGACCAAGACAAGATGATTCTATCAAATGGAAATCATGTTTGAGTAATTTATTGGAGCGGAATGTTAAAGGAATCTGAGTGACGTGGATTAAGATGAGATGGACAAGAAGTCCAGCAAGGCTCATCTCAACATCCAGATTGTCTCACTCCATCTTCTACACTTTTCACAGGCAGCATGGTGAGATTCCTGATAGGCAGCAGTGAGTTGTCTATTACCTTGGATTACCGTTTGTTAAACTCCTTGTTTTACCTCATTCATATTCTGGTTGCGATCCTACCAAACTTGCCAAACAGTCTAGCTGGTAAACCCAACATGGGAACGAGTGAAGGTGTTTGGAGGATTCAGCTCGCCACCTCCTCAAGCAGTTCTCTGTTTTGCCATTGGCCAAGTTGCAGAGCAGGGCATGAGCTGCATGCACCCTTCCACCACAGACACTGGCATCACCCCCCCATTCACAGAGCCATCGTCACCATCCTGGCATCACTCCAATGCATTGGCACAACGCCCTGTAAGACCAGATTTGTCTAACAGGGCACGTCAGCAAACAGCAGTGCACGGCTACATCAGGTACTGTTATGGCACAGGGTTACCCCACGGTGAGGACCACCTGCCTATCAGGGCTCCTCCCTTGCTCTCACAACATGCATTCACCTGGCACTTCCTGGCCTTTTTTTAAAAACATTCACAGGGTGTGGATGTCACTGGCCAGGCCAGCATTTATTACCCATCACTAAGTGCCCAGAGGGCAGTTAAGTGTCAACCATATTGTTTTGGGTCTGGAGTCACATGCAGGCCAGAAAAGGTAGGGATGGCAGTTTCCTTCCCTAAAGGGCATAAGTGAACCAGATGGGCTTTTCCAACAATCACCAATGGTTTTTCATAGTCACCATTAGACACCTAATTCCAGATTTTATTCATTGAATCCAATTCCACCATCTGCCAGGGCAGGATTTGAACTCAGGTCCCCAGAACATTGCCAGTGCCTCTGGATTGATAGTCTAGCAATAATTCTACTAGGCCATTGCCTCCGCCTTAAAGCCCAAAACCTACGGCCTTCCCTACTGTCTTACCTTGCCCTTCCCTACTGTGGAGGGCAAGCTGCAGTCAGTCGAGTAAATCCTGGTTGTATGCCAGTGTGCCACATCAGTCTAGTACTTGTACCACGTGGCCTCATTGCTCACACCAAACACAAACTGTCTGCAGCAAGCACAAATATGTCTGAAAGTCTGGCACCACCATCTTGACCAGGGCTTCAATGTGACTGTTGGGAACCAAGGTGCCAACTTCTCCTTCTAAGTCATCTCTCCTCTGCCCCCAACAATGAGCAGGGCAGCTGCCAGATGCCAATGCCCCTCCAGAGGCACAGCAGGCTTTGAAAGATTGAGCAGAAACAAGGGACGTTGGTCTGAGGGCAGATATCCAGTGAGCGGCAAGTCATTTTGGGAATCAGGAATGGTAAGGTGGACCAGAAATCAGACATGATTTATGTCATGGGGCAGTAAAGGCAATTAATGCAGCAAGTTTGGTAAGAAATGGTGAGAGTAGTCACTCAGCCTTGCAACAAGAATCAATCCATCAAATCAACACAACATGCATTTGGACAAAGTACCATTAGATTCAGCCAGACTGTTATTTGAGCGTGTAACCATTAGGGTAAATAAAAGGGAACCAATTGTTGCAGTATTCTTGGATATCCAAAAAGCATTGGCTAAGATAACAACGTGCAAGGTTAATGAGCAATATGAAGGGTAGGTTAGCTGGGAGTAATATATTAGAATGGAGGGGAGGCAGTGACATAGTACTGGTATCATTGAACTTGCAATTTAGAGCATCCGTGTTCTGGGGGACAAGGATTTAAATTCCACCATGGAAGATGATGACATTGAAATTAATAAAAGTCTGGAACTAAAAGTTAGCCTGATGTAACCATTGTTGCAAGAAAAACCTCAGCTGGTTCACTAATCTCTTTTAGAAAAAGAAATCTGATGCATTTAACTGGTCTGGTCTACATGTGTCTGCAGACCCACAGCAATGTGGTTGTCTCTTGGTAGTTAGGGATGGGCAATAAATACCAACCTAGCCAGTGATGCTCACATCCCATGAACAAATAGGAATATGGGCAAAGGATTGGTTAACAGACAGTGTGTACTGATACATGGGGTATTTTCAAATTGTGACTAATGGAGTCCAACACTGATCCATGCTGGAACCATGGCCATCATACTCTACGTTAGTGATGTCATGAAGGGATCAAGAGTAATGTATCTGAATTTGATGACAATGCAAATCTGAGAGGAAATGTAAGCCGTGAGAGGACAAAGAAGCTGTTAAGAGATGGAGACAGGTTAAGTAAATAGATAACAGGCTGGCAGATGGACTATAATGTAGGAAACTGTGAAGCTCTTTATTTAGATAGTAAGAACAGAAAAGCAGAATTTTTTTAAAAACATGAAACTTATCAATGTTGATTCAAAGATAGTGGGAGCTGCCGATGCTGGAGAATCTGAGATAACAAGGTGTAGAGCCGGATGAACGCAGCAGGCCAAGCAGCATCAGAGGAGCAGGAAAGCTGACATTTCGGGCCTAGACCCTTCTTCAGAAATGGGGGAGGGGAAGGGGATTCTGAAATAAATAGGGAGAGAGGGGGAGGCGGATAGAAGATGGATAAAGGAGAAGATAGGTGGAGAGGAGACAGACAGGTCAAAGAGGCGGGGATGGAGCCAGTAAAGATGAATGTAGGTGGGGGGTTAGGGAGGGGATAGGTCAGTCCAGGGAGGATGGACAGATCAAGGAGGTGGGATGAGGCTGGTTGGTAGGAGATGGGGGTGGGGCTTGAGGTGGGAGGAGTGGATAGGTGGGAGGAAGGACAGGTTAGGGAGGCAGGGATGAGCTGGGCTGGTTTTGGGATGCGGTCAGGGGAGGGGAGATTTTGAAGCTTGTGAAGTCCACATTGATACCATTGGGCTGCAGGATTCCCAAGTGAAATATGAGATGCTGTTCCTGCAACCTTCGGGTGGCATCGTTGTGGCACTGCAGGAGGCCCAGGATGGACATGTCATCCAAGGAGTGGAAGGGGGAATTGAAATGGTTGGTGACTGGGAGGTGCAGTCGTTTGTCACAAACCGAGCGTAGGTGTTCCACAAAGCGGTCCCCAAGCCTCAAGCGGAGGCTTATCAATGTTGATGTTCAAAGGGACTTGGGCAAACCCCTCTAAGAAACATAATAAGTTAGTGCTCAGATACAACAAACAAATGGCTCGTTGGTCTTTATTGCATGTTGACTGGAGTGCAGGAATAAAAAAGCCTTGCTACAATAATACAGTTTGGTGAGAGCACGTCACTAATATTTGCTGCAGCTTTAGTCTCCATATTTAATCAAAGAACTACATCCTTTGGAAGCAGTGCAGCAAAGATTTACTGGATTGAATAAGATGAAGGGACTGTACTATGATAAGAGCTTAAGTAAATTAAGTCTAGAAGTTTAGAAAAATGAAAGGTGATCTCATTTAAACATATTTTAGAGGATACTCTTGGGTCGACACCGAGAGGTTGCATTCCTTGTCTGGAAATCTAGAACATGGGACAGTCTCAAGATAAGGAGCTGTTCATTTCGGGCTGAGATGAAGAGAATTCTTTTCATTCAAGGGGTTGTGAGTCTTTGGAATCTATTGCCTAAGAAACTGTGGGTGCTCCATCGTTGAATACATTTAAGATAGACAGATTGGGAAATCAAAGAATCTTGAGCGGGCAGGAAAGTAGGTTTAAGGGGATGGTCAGTCAAAATCATATTGAATAGCAGAGCTGGCTCAAGGGGCTATATGATTTACTCCTGTTCCTATACTTATGTTCTCACATTTCAATGGAACTTCTAGACTTGGAGGAAGAAGATAAGGCAACTATGGCAGTTATTATTGTCCCTCAAGATTTCTCCACATATTTGATCAGATGTCACGACTTACATTTATTCAACCAGAGTGTCCATCTTCAGTACATCACAGCAGACATCCAATGCTTACACCTCACATACTTAATAGCATTTGTTAGAGATAGTAGGAACTGCAGATGCTGGAGAATCCGAGACAACAAGGTGCAGGGCTGGATGAATACAGCAGGCCAAGCAGCATCATAGGAGCAGAGAGGCTGACGTTTCGGGCCTAGACCCTTCATCAGAAAAGGGAGAGGGGAAGGGGGTTTTGAAATAAATAGGGAGAGAGTGGGAGGCGGATAGAAGAGGGATAGAGGAGAGGATAGGTGGAGAGGAAACAAACAGGTCGAAGAGGCGGGGATGGAGCCAGTAAAGGTGAGTGTAGGTAGGGAGTTAGGAAGGGGATAGGTCAGTCCAGGGAGGACGGACAGGTCAAGGGGGCGGGATGAGGTTGGTCGGTAGGAGATGGAGGTGCGGCTTGAGGTGGGAGGAGGGGATAGGTGGGAGGAAGAACAGGTTAGGGAGGCAGGGACGAGCTGGACTGGTAGATATCAGCTTGTAGGCAATTTATTTTCTGTTAATATAGGTTTGCTGAATTTACTGTGAGGCTTTTTTTCCCATTTTTGCCTCTAGGTCCTGTGTTTAATGATTTTGTATCAATTTTTGTTTGTAGGATTTGCTGCTCTGTTGCTATGGGCTATGTGTATAAAATAACAGAAGTGTTTACTTACGTAACAAAAGTGATTACATTTCAAGTCATTCGCTTAATGAGAGGCACATTGGATGTCTTAAGGCTGTGAAACGTGCAATATGTGTTCGAGTAAATGGGTAGAATATTGAAAATGATAGAAATTTGAAACATATTAGAAAATGCAATAAGCACTCAACAGGTTACTAGAAAACAGTGAGTACAAACATTTTTACATTATGGTGCAGATCCTTCTTCCTTGGCAAGTAGGAAAATGGGAATTTCTAAAAGAAGAGAGACCAAGGTCCATCTAGTTAAATATACTGCTCCAACGTGTGTTCTATGGACTATCAACTCAGGCCTACCTGGTGTCTTTTGTTCGTTCAGTGTAATGCCCACAACTATGTGCAGCAGACTGGCCCGTTCCAGTGTCCGTAACAACATGCTGATTGATGAACTAAAGCTTGGGACAGATACTACAAAGGCAGGATGGGGAAGAGTCACCATCTAAGACATTTCAGCCATGGTATGCTGAAAGTCTGGAAAATATGTAGAGACCCTTAGCCAAGATAAGTAGCAATTTACCCGGACAGCATCAGGTCCCTGGTATTGTGAAGCCTGCAGCAGAGATGGGGAGAGGTTAATGAGACAGGGTAGTGCTCACAAGGAGGCTTTGATGCCGAGGGAGAGGGGGTGTGCATGCAAGGTCTGAGGGGTGGCATTCACTGGACAGCCCCCTTCCCAATTAAGAGTCCCTCAATTGAGTGAGGGATCTCCAGTAGGCCATTGGTAAATCCAATGTGCTTTCTGAAGGTGCAGGCAATCCATGTGAGTCTTGTGCAATCCCTGAGCCATGAGTAAACCCCAGTGGGTTCAAAGCTAATTTGATTTGAAATGTTTCGCTAATGAACTGAGTTGCCATCCTACCTGCTAACGAGGGAATTTCACAACTTGGTCCCTTGCCACCACTCACTAAATGCAGGACAGTTTTCCTACTGCTGGAAGTCAGACATATGGCCTCCTGTGTAATTCTCTTCATCCACCACCCATCCTGACCAATACACAGGCTCCACAAAATTCCACCCAGCAATCAATCTCTGTTGGTGGGTCTACAACAGATTTAGAAAAAAATGATGAGGATGGAGTGAAGAAGGAAATTTTGATCCAAAGTCACACTTTTTCTCCTTCCCTAACAATACAAAGCTTTGCCACATATCATGTTTCAAATTACTCATGCGCTCTACCCTTGTTTTCCTTCGTGCGGTGATTGAAGTTCCTGACAAATGACAACGACTCCTTCTGAAGTTTCAGCCACTTCAAGAATATACATAAATCATCTCAAATGATATGGATTAGGAACCATAAACGTTGTATTTATCATTTAAGGCAGGTTTTTAAACGATGCATTTCTGTGTAAGATTGAATTCTACATGTTCCAAAAACCTGAAGGTGCAAGAACAAAAGGTAGGCTGCATGTATTACTGTAGTTTTCTGATATGATATGTGTACAACCATTTTAGGTTTGTTCACTCCACTCACACCAGTTGTATAATCCTTTGATCTCTCTGCCCTTCATCTCTCTGCCTACAAACTCTGTGTCTGTGTGCTCTCTTCTCACTGCACCTGACGGAGGGGTTGAGCTCTGAAAGCTTGTGATTTCAAATAAACCAGCTGGACTATAACCTGATGTCATGTGATTTTTCACTTTGTCCACTCCAGTCCAACACCGGTATCTCCACATCAAGATTATCTTCATCACATCTGCCTATTGATATGGAGAGGATGATCTAACTGGTATAAGAAAAACAAGAGATTTAGGAAATGGAGCAGCAGAAATACTTTCAAACAGTTGCAAGATCATCTGAGAATCACAGAATCTTTACAGCACAAAACAAGGCTATTCAGCCCATTATGTCTGTACCGCTTGTTCAAAGGTCATTGTTATTTAGTGCTAAACTGCTGTTTCTTTCCCCATATTTGTGCACATCATTTCTAGACAAATAATCAACCAATGCACTCTTGAATGCCTCACTTGCCTCCACAACATTTCCAGGCTGTGCATTCCATACCCTGTGTGGAAAGGTTCTTCCTTACATCACCGTTGTGTCTTTTGCAGATCACTTTGAATCTGTGCCCTCTCATTCTTGTTCTTTTTATGAGCAGTAAATAGTTTGTCTTCATCCACTGTATCAATATCACCCATGGTTTTGAAAACCTTTATCAAATTTCCTCTCGGTCTTCTTTTCTTCAAGGAGAACAGTCCCAACCTCTTCAATCTATCGTCATAACTGAAGTTTCTTACTCCTGGAACCATTCTTATAGACTGCTTCTGCACTCTCTGCAATGCATTCACATCTTTCCAATAACATGGCACCCACAATTGTACAAGTACCCCAGGAGAGATCCAAAAACTACTTATACAAGTTCAACATCACTGCCTTGCTCATGTACTCTTTGCCCTTATGAATAGAGTGAGGGCATTGTATGCTTTATTAATGGCGTGTCCTGCGACCTTTAATGATCTGTGCACATGTACACCCATGTTCCTCTACTCCTGCACAATCTTTCAAATGCATCTACTCTGTCTAGACCTATTAGAATTTTATAGTTTTCTATGAGACTCTCCCCTCATTTGTCTAAACTCCAGCAAATGTAATTCTAACCAATCCAGTCTGTCTTCACACATCAGTACCACCATCCCAGGAATCAATCTGGTAAATCCTTGTTGCATTCCCTCTATAGCAAGAACATCCTTTCTCAGATATGGAGTTCAAAACAGCACACAATATTTTCAACAAGACTGTGTATAAAAGCAGCAAGACATCCCTATTCCTGTACTCGAATCCTCTTGCTATGATGGGCAACATACCACTTGCCTTCTTTAACACCTGCTGCACCTGCATGCTCATCTTCAGAAACTGGATGTACAAGGTCTTATTGCACATTCCTCTCTCTCAATTTATAGTAACTCGGGTAATAATCTGCCTTCCTGTTTGTTGTGGGAATTTCTGGGGTCTGATAATTGCCCTGCAATCCTCTAATAACCATGCCACAGAAAGTGATCAGTGGTCTTCAGTGTTTAAAATAGTCTCTTAATCCTTTCATTATTTTGTCCACCAAAGTAGATAAGCTCGGATTTATCTACATTATACTGCATCGGCCAAGCATTTGCCCTCTCACTTAGCCTATCCAAATCACACTGAAGCATCTCTGTAACCTCCTCACAGCTCACCCTTCCACCCAGCTTTGTGTCGTCTGCAAATTTGGAGATATCACATTTAGTTCCCTGATTCAATCATTAACATATATTGTGAATAGCTGGAGTCCAACCATTGATCCCTGAGTACTCCACTAGTCACTGGCTGCCACTTGAAAATGACCCATTTGTTCCTACTCCTTGTTTCCTGTCTGTTTCTGTCCTGACTTGACCTTTAGTGCAGACACAAAGCCAGGCAACTTGTCATAATTACCAGCAATGATCAGTTGGATAGTGGACAGTTTGCTGTGTCAATGTCATTCCTACAGAAACATCGTAATTAACAACCTCCTCACCCTGATCTCTTCCACAAGGACCTCCAGGGACAGTTCAGGAAACTTTCTCATCCATCCTGCCAAACCTATTCACATCTGTTTTAACGTGATGAGTCAGTGGATGTGGTTTGTACCTCTTGTATAATGTTAAATTGTTGGTTTCCATCTAATAGCTGTCATTTATCTATGAATGCCCACATTATGTTAATTTAAAATGTGGTCTATCATACCATTCCAAAACAAAATGCTTCTCCAGTCCTGAATTCCCAGAAACAACATTTTAACCAATATTGGCAGGCACAACTTCCCCCTCCTTATAGATGATGAGGAAGGTAACAGAAGGTCAAATAATTGGGCAGGTTGGCCCCAGAGAGATGCTTGAGCCCCACTTCACCTTAGCAAGTACATTCTGAGTGAGAAAGTCCATGGACAACCTTGTCAACTCACCACCAATTAAAGCTATGAAGTGATCAATTTATAGCCACAATTACAGACACTGGGCACTTGTCACTCTAAAGTTATGAGCCCCAATGCTTGGTGCACAGAGCACGAAATCTCATCCTTAGTCACAATTTTGATAACTTCCAGATATAACATTTTAGATCTGATCACAACACGGATCTAAAATCTACTCCAAAAACTGCAGCCTACCCATCACTGTCGCATAAATGGTGTTTTTCACTTCCACTGCTGTTTTGACATATTTTCCAAGTGAGATTTATTAACTGGAGTGAAAATTGTATTAATTTTTAGAGCATCATGGCCTGACATGGTACAATGTCAACTTTATTTCATATGAGACCCTTGCAGTCAACAGAAACCCTTGGGTTATAAGTCTGTGATGCATTTGATTCCAGAAGTGAAAGGCTTATGTGGGAACCCACTTTACAGAGTTCCCTTTTCCAATTGTACTCAGTAATTTGGTTTCCTAGTAACATTGGGTTGTCCTTGTCCTTTGGGAACTTTTAGCAAAGCACAAAATATGTTAGTATTTTCACTGCAGATAAGAATTGCTTTATTTTCCTTTCATAAATTGTTGAAACATGAAATACCATTTTTATCCTGCTTATGATAATCTTGTTTATTTATCTTAATTTTACTGCTATATAAAATCAAACAGCTCACTACTAATTGCCAAGTTATCAAACTACCTTCAACTTATTTTTTCCTTTAACTTGTCACAAGCTGTAACTTACTGTGTAAGCCTGAAGTCAGGAAGTTGCAAATCAGACCCAGTAAAGAGTTACATCTGGCCTTATATTTCTGTAAAGCACACTAACTGATCTATGCCATGATCAGAAGCAGGATATTTAATACTGTAATTTCATGACAACAATAAACATGGCAGACATGGGTTTGTAGAGTGACTATGTTTTCAACAGAGGAGAGAGTGGTGGGTTTGGGGGTTGGCATTCCTGCTGGCTCAGCAGGAAGATGATTATGATAAAAAATTCCTATAAAATGCAAAAACTTACCTTGTATTCGGCAGATAGCAGGGCAGGGGCTTGGCAGGAATGGGAAGGTATGTGGGCCAGGGCAGGCGCTGTTTAAGAATTCTACAGGGTAGGCCCTGAGTCCTGTGCAACTGACCAGTCAGCAATTTTTGAAAAGGATCATTTAGTAGGCCTTAGGTCTTTAATTTACACATTCAAGGAACCTAGTGTCTGTTTTAAGTGTCTGTCTGTTAGGCCTAAAATAGTGGCAAGATAAATTGCATAATTGACCCAATGTCAACATGATTGGCCAAAAGTCATCCTGCAAATTGCTATACCTGAAGATCTTTGCTGTGAATATAAGACGGTGCGAACTGTGCCAGTTTTACCTTTCCCACTAACAAAACATTGAAAGAATGTATATATCATGGACTTAGCCATGAGACTCTGCATGTACTGTAAACAAAGAAATCAAATATGTTCAGAATGTCCGCTCTGAAAATGATCTCTCTGTTACTGTGAAGGATAACCATGAAAAAGCAGAAGTAATATTTAATTTAGACATGTTTAAATAGTTCATTTCATGCGCTTGTTTAGGCTAGCCATGATGGAATTACATTATTGATATTTGTCCCTGTCACCACCATGACCACAATTGATTAATCTTGTCTACAACTGGCTATCCTGATTCTTAAAAAGTGCAACCTTAATGTATCCTGTTTATCTAAAGTGAAGGGTCTGAATCCATACCTAACCTTCTGATTGACCTCACTTACCAGCAAAATAATCATCAAGGTATTACAAGTAGATTAAAAGGAAGGAAATTCAAAAAGAACAGCTTAGTCATTTGAGAAATACTTTCAGTGACATGGAAAGCCCCAACCGAGCCAATCTTGCCAGTTAAGATATTCCTCATGACCATGAGCTTTCTCCTACAATGGCACTGTAAATTGTCTGGTTTTTACATTTCCTTTGTGTTTTTTGATTGCTTTTAGCATTATTTACTGACAAGAAGTTTGTTGTTCTATCAAAGAAAGAATAAAAGGTTGCATTTTTAAATGCCATTTCCACGGGTAAGGTTACAAATATAGAAATCAATTTATCACTGTGCAAAGCGATATAATGTAACAGTAGTTGACACCATAATACGGCTGTTTTATCTCAACTGTCAAAGCTTTGTCAGATAGTTGTACATCACATCTGATCCACATACTGTATTCTTGATTAGAAAGTACTTGAACATTGTTGGGTTATCTATCAACTACAGGTTACACATCAGCTGGCTGGAAAAGAAGCTCAGTTTCATTAACCATTTGAGTGTAGCTTCTCTGGTTACATTTTTAATGATGATTCATAGAAGGATCTTCTAACTGAATCAGTTCATTAGCTTGAAAGTGTAAGGTTTCACAATTCAAGATGTCTGTGTGGTTTAGGAGTTCAGGTTATACTCCTTGCTTGTGTGTATAGTAGGTCATGTGGGTTTGTGGCTACACTGTCAGGTGGAGTGCTCACAGATTCTTAGGGTTTCACCCAAAGGAGGGTTTGGTATATGTGCTAAGATTTTACACATAGAATACTTGGAACACTCCTTGTGCCTGTGAACACGACCGTTTGGCCTATTCATCTAACATGAAGCAAGAACTGTGCACAGGATGCACATTTTTACTGCACAGCAGACACCATCTCACACTCGCACATTTACTGACTTGGGCATGGCAACAAGTAATGCGGTTAGAGCTTTCCTGTTCTGTAAAAATCTGAACTTGGTTGGGGGAGGGGAGAGCAGTTACAGATTCTAGTCTTTTGCCTTATGAACTCCGGTGTGAAACTAAACCAGATTTTACAACATGGTTAAAAACAATTGCATCAGAAAGGAGTTTAATTGCTGTTCAGAAAGTATAACAAAAATTCATCCTGTTGCAACTCAATGTAATTAATACACTTTCACTTCACCCCTCTTCATCTCCCACCCCCTGAGTCTTTGCAGGCTTTTCATTTAGATCTGTAGTGCTGTTGGCCACTACTTTCAAAAGTTTGGAGTGGTTTTGAGAATATGCAAAATAAAGAAGACACAATATGATTGTCTCTCTCTCTCTCATGAGTTTGTTTGTCAGAAGAATTGCACCTGTGGAAGGTATTCACAACAGAGTCAAACAAAACATTCCATTGTGGTTAAGGTGGTATAGATTTACATAACAAACAAAATTACTGCATCCTTAATGCCTTTAAATATAAATTTAATTTTTATTGACATTTTATGCTACACCTCTCAAGTCAACAGTTTGATCTGAACTGTAATTGCATTTTATTCCAAAAACATTTTATGCTTAACTTCTATAATTTTATTTGTAAATGCAACTATCCTGATACCTCTACATTTGCTATGGCAAAGACGACTCTACCATTCAATTTCCACTCCCATCTCTGAGGAAGCATGACACTTTCCAGTTATAGCGCTCCCTTTCTGTACACCTCCCCAATCTGCACAACTCAGGTCAGGAAAAGACTTGCCGTCTTGGTAAGAGCTGACCAGCAAGCTTCTCTGTCTATCACATGTCTTGACAACGGCATCCTGGATTGCTTCTGGGTCCTAGAAATGGTTGTTGAATGTGGGCCCAATGATTTGGATGTGGGGTAAGATTTTCAGGTTTGCAGATGATGCCAAACTCGGTGGGAGTGTGAGCTGTGAGCAGGTTGCGAAAAAAAACTCAAAGGGATTTAGACAGCTGAGTGAGTGGCTAAGAATAAAACAGCTGGAATATTATATGGAAAAGAATCTACTTTTGTAGGAGAAATGAAGATGCAGAGTATTTCTTAAATGGTAACAGAGGGACAGGTGTTGGGGTCCAAATGGACTTAAACTGTGCTTGTTCAAAGTCACTGAAAGCTGACATCCAGGTGCAGCTAGTAACTCAGAAAGCAAACAATACGTCAGCCTTTATTACAAGAGGATTTGAGGGCAGCAGTAAAAGATATCATGCTTCAGTTTCAGTTCTGGAATCCACGTTATAAGAGGTGTGATTGCACTGGAGAAGGTGCAGAGGAGATCTACCAGGATGTTGCCTGGCTTTGAGAGTTTTCATTATGACAAGAGATTGTTACGTAGGGGTTATTTTCCTTGGAGCAGAGAAAACCAATGGGGAGCATGATTGGAATGTATAAACTTACGAGGGGCATTGAGAGGGTAGATGGGAAAAAACTTTTCCCTTGGTAAAGAGATCAACAACCGGGCGGATAAGGTACTGACTTAAATGATCAGCCATGACCAAATTGATTGGCAGAACTTGAAGGGCTTGAAGGGCCCAATTGCCACTCCTGCTCCTGTTCTCTATGTTTCTAAAGAAACGTGACATTCTGCTCAAGTGGGAGGGATAGGAATGATTTAGGAAAATTAAAAATTAATAGGTTTTCAAATGAATATAAAGTATACCTAACTACAGAGAGTAGAAAGAATGGTCACATGGCAGCATGAATATGCCATTCATCCCCTGGGGCCTATTCAACCATTTTTAGATCACAGCTTATCTCTGTTTCAACTTTGTTTATCTGCCTTTGTGCTATATCCTTTGATGCTCTTATCTAATAAAAATGCATCAATCCCAGTCTTGAAAATTCTGTGGAAAAGTACTTCTGATTTCACTCATAAATAGCCAAGCTTTAATTTTAAGATTATACTCATGTATTCAGCATTTCCCACCAAAGGAAATGCTTTATGGGTGTCAACCATATTAAGTCACTGAGGAAGGGTCAACTGACCCGAAACATTAACTCTGATTTTTTCTTCACAGATGCTGCCACACCTGCTGAGCTTTTCCAGCAACTTCTGTTTTTGATCCTGATTTACAGCATCCGCAGTTTTTTTGGTTTTCAAATTAAATCACTGCATCATTTTAAAAACCTTCATCAGCTCATCCTCTCAACTCAAGGGAATACACATCAAGTTTAGGCAACCTGTCCACATAATTTAATGTTTTAAGCCCTAGTCTTATAGTGAATCTGTGGTATAACACCTCCATGGTCAATATAACTTCTTTTCATTTATTTGTGGGATGTAGGCGTCGCTGGCTGGCCAGCATTTATTGCCCGTCCCTTGTTGCCCTTGAGAAGGTGGTAGTGAGCTGCCTTCTTGAACTGCTGTAGTCCACCTGCTGTAGGTTGACTGACAATGCCATTAGGGAGGGAATTCCAGGATTTTGACCAAGTAGTAGTGAAGAAACCTCAATATCCTGAGGTTCTTGGGTCCAAAACTGAACTCAATACTAAGGGTAAGATTCTGTACAAGAAGTATCATTTCCTCACATTTGAATTCCAGCTGTCTTAGGACAAAAGCCAACACTATATTAGACAACAAGGTGCAGGGCTGGATGAACACAGCAGGCCAAGCAGCATC
>NC_063334.1:102520683-102539272 GCF_021869965.1 Rhincodon typus
CCGTCCTCCCTGGACTGACCTATCCCCTTCCTAACTCCCTACCTACATTCACCTTTACTGGCTCCATCCCTGCCTCTTCTACCTGTTTGTTTCCTCTCCACCTATCCTCTCCTCTATCCCTCTTCTATCCGCCTCCCACTCTCTCCCTACTTATTTCAGAACCCCCTTCCCCTCCCCCTTTTCTGATGAAGGGTATAGGCCCGAAACGTCAGCCTCTCTGCTCCTATGATGCTGCTTGGCCTGCTGTGTTCATCCAGCCCTGCACCTTGTTGTCTCTATTTCTTTTCACTAGCAGTTTATCAAAATTTTAAGTTGGTGTTGTTGATAAATGTTTAGTTAGGAATGGAAGAAACCACTAGTGATCTTCATGGATTAGAAGTGAGCCCTCACTATTTTGCACCATTTCAACTGATCGAAGTACTGATGCTTAATGCCTTATCATTAAATAGAAGATACCATTGATTTGACTAACTAGGAAACGATAGTAAAGTGTACCATGAGAAGCAAATGGCACATCAAGACTGTTGCCATTATATCTGTAACAAATAAAACTAAACCCAGATCATTTATCAATAGAATTGCAGGCTGAAACTTAGAGGGTCCTGACAATATGGACTATGGTGGGAAATGTGGCAAAATCTCACAGAAAATGAAACATATCGTGATATCCAGACCTACTCATGATATGTTTTAACTAAGTTCCAGGCAGCATAGAGAAATTTATATTAGTCAGCAGCGAGTTGCCTGTTAAGGTGGATTGTAGCTTGTTAACAATGTTATTAACTGCACATCTCACCTCATTAATATGCAGCTTCTGATCCCACCACCAATTGTGAGCAAACTAGACATTGAGAATTCTCAACATGAAAGTCAGAGTGGGTAGCGGGCAACTTCAGCTCACCACTGGCTACAAAGCCTGCATCATTTGGTCACCATGCAGCAGCATCTCAGGGCATGACCCATGGGCACTAGCTGCATGCACCCCTTGTCCATAGGCTTTGGCGTCTGATAACTCCTCAGAATCTTCATGGCCCTCTCTCCAATCCACTTGCAGAATATTTAGGAACTTAAAACCTATATTTCAGGACACACCAGCAATTAGCACTGAAAGACTACTGCGAGGATAGTTTGCTCACAGGGACAGGCTCATGGCTCACACTTTGGACCAGGCTGCCTCTCAAGCCTAGCAGTCCAGGCAGCATCAGAGGAGCAGGTAAGTTGACATTTCGGGTCGAGACCCTTCTTCTGAAAAAGTGTTATCTCTGTGTTATCTCTGACTCCAGCATCGGCAATTCTGTCTATCTCTGCCTCTCAAGCCTGCTCTTTGCATTCACTTACAGCCTGTCTGAATGCTCACAGAATCCAGTCTTTCCTTGCCTTGCAGTACCACTGAGAACAGTCACATAACCATGCAGACTGCCTTGCTGCTCCGCAGTCAATGTGACATCCGTCTTCCTGCTTCACAGTCATCCTGACCCACTACACACTCCTCCCAGTCTGCTTCACAATAATGCTGACCCACTGAACCCTCCTCCCAGTCTGCTTCACTGTGTTCCTAAACCACTACATGCTGCTTCCAATCTGGTTCATCGGGATCCTAAATTATTTCACATTCCTCCAAGTCTGCTTCATCATGATCCTGACCTGCCCTGTCTCTTACAGCATCGTTCTATTTTTTTTTGTTATTTTGTGCAGAAGATGTATTTTCATTTCTTTCAGCAACACTGAATTCACAATTTTCAATATAAGCAAAATTTGCAATGATCAGTTTTAAAGAGCTTGAAAATGGAAAGCAAATGGGCATGGACTATTTGGTCATGGGACTCCATGCAGTTGTTTTGCAAAAGTGATTCACATTTGTGAAGAACTCTACATGACAGCATGTCACTTATTTTATGTTAGGCTTTGCTGTAATTTTTGATGCTTGGTTAAAATGAACGCAAACTTCAATATTTTGTCGTTGATGAAAATCAATCAGTTAAACATGTAAATAATCAACATAGATTTCAAATAGGAAAATCTTCCCTGAAGAACCTCATTGAATTCAGGTATAAGTAAGCAGAATGCAACAAGCAGCTGCTGGACAAAAAACAGAGAGTAGGGATAAAGGGTTATTATTCAGAAGGTGAGAGATGGGGTCTGACAAGGATCAGTGTTACAACTATTGATGCTCACAATTTATAATAGCAATTTAGACCTTGGACTAAAAATGCACCTCTTGTGGATGAAACAAAATGAGGAGGACAGTCAATATTGAGGGAGACTGCAACAAAATACAAGGCGACAATACCAAACCTTCAGAATGGCCATGTAATTTCAACAGAGATAAGTGTGAGGTATTACAAAATGGTAAAATGGTATGTAGACCATGTATTACTTGGGGGAAAAAAAGCAATCTAAATGGGGTGACAGAGCTAAGGGATGTGTGAGCACTAGTATATAAATCACTACAACTGGCGATGCCAGCTGATGACGAAACCAAAGCAAACCAAACACAGTTCTTTTTTTAAGAGAGATGTTTTAGGAGTTGTGAAGTTGACGCTCAATCTGTATCGGATGTTGGCTAGAATAATGTTTTGATTGCCATTTTATACAGAGGATATAAAGACACTTGAACAACTACAAAATATATCTATAAGGATGGTACTAGAACTGCAATGTGATGCCTATCAGGAATGGTTGTTATGAACACACCTTCTTTGACCATTAGTTCCTGGGGTGGGACCTGGAGCTTCTGGCTCAGAGGCAGAGCACTGTCAATGCACATGAGACCACACACAGCTTGCAATTCTATCCAATTTGATGTAAATTCAGAAATCAAGAATATGACTAAATACAAATGCAACAAAGTGCTGTTGGTTTTATTGATATGGCTGCATTGGGTCTGATTGTGTATAGTTCAATCACAGAAGCAACATGGTACCAAATGTTTTGAACACCGGTGGTATCAGTTCATTAGTTGGAAGTATTATAACTGGTATTATTTATTAGAATGCAATTACTGTTGAAATCATTTTATAAATTATTCATACTGGACAATGACAAATATTCTTATGCTGTGTAGGTGTGAGAAGGTTTTGAATTTTTATTTTTCTGCTTGATCAGATCTGGTTTTCGCTGTAATCCAGTCAATTCAGTGACTGAACATTCCCAAAATTTTCCTACATGCAATGAACTAGTCAGTGCTGTACTTTTTAATGAGATGACACTGAACAAGGGTTGACTTGATTACACTTAAATTGGACTGAGTACTCCTGAACATGAGCTGAGCGTTCCTGCTTCCAAATTAAACTATTATAAACATTGCACCCAGGATATGGAATACTTGGAAGTCTACACAGCTTACTTAACACAGCATCCATTAATCGCACTAAGATGAAGCTGCTGAACACATTAGAGTCACATATGGTCATGAGGATTAAATAACATAATTAAAAGAGTTCATGAGGCCTCTATCTTGTGGTCAATACAGTGTGGAGCTGGAGGAACACAACAAGTCAGGCTGTAGGAGAGTAGAGTCAACGTTTCGGGCCTAGACCCTTCATCGGGACTGATTCCCTCAGGCTTTTCCAGAGGGCGGAGGACAGCTTCTTCAAGGTGGGCATCCTTGGAAGAGGCTTCACAGTGGGGTTATATCTCACTCAGAGATAGTAAGAACTGCAGATGCTGGAGTCAGAGTTGATATAGTATGGAGCTGGAGGAATACAACAGGTCAGGCAAGTCCTGATGAAGGGCCTAGGCCCGAAACGTCGACTCTCCTGCTCCTCTGATGCTGCCTGACCTGCTGTGTTCCTCCAGCTCCTGTCTACCTTGCATTTTTGGATTAACGTTGGGAACCCTAATCATATGGCCTTAACTACTCCCGATGCCAGTTCAATCACCTTTTCTATTTCAACACCTTTATTAGAATAATTTGGTGTCCTTCTTGTTTATACAGCATTAAATATAGGTTTTAACTTTAAAAAATGTTTTTTAAGTTAATCTGGAAGCCTCAAGGCAGGTTGATGCACTGTAAAGCAATGCTATGAGAATTCTTGAGAGTGAGAATAGGTGAAATAACTCAAAACAAATCAAGATGCAATCGAAATTTGTCGATTGCTATATAGGGAAATCAAATGTTGTTTGAAGGTAGAGTGAAAGCAAAGTAGGACATTGATGTTTTTTCTCCCGTACACAGCAAAGATATAGATACAGGAAAGCACCCGTCCAATTATTGTTATAAAATGTTATGCCAAGTGGCAAAAGCGATCATGGTCTTCTAACTTTTCCGATCATACCAGCTGCAGATGACCTTATTAAAAACCTAAAGAACTGCGGATGCTGTAAATCTGGAACAAAAACAAAGTTGCTGGAAAAGTTCAACAGGTCTGGCAGCATCTGTGAAGAAAAAAACAGAGTTAACGTTTCGGATCCGGTGACCCTTTTCTGAAGAAGGGTCACCGGACCCGAAACGTTAACTTTGTTTTTTTCTTCACAAATGCTGCCAGACCTGCTGAGCTTTTCCAGCAACTTTGCAGATGACCTTATTGTTGGGGTTCTGGTAAAAGCAGTTTTTAATGTTGACTGAGTCCATCTGCAGTACTTGGAAATCCTTCCCTGTGAGGTGTTGACATGAATGATGCCAAACCTGCCCACGCTGTTTTTTTCATTCATTCATGAGATGTGGGTGACATTGGCTGGATCAGCATTTAACTGTCCTTTGAACTGAGTGGCTTGTGAGGGCTATTTCAGAGTGGCAGTTAAAAGTCAACCACATTATTGTGGGTCTGGAGTTACGTGTAGGCCAGATCAGATTATCAAGGCACATCGTTAACCTGGTAATAATGGTTTGTACTGGTCACGTTTGATTAGGGGAAAATGAAGCATGAGGTTGTTTCCCATTTCATTTCTCTCAAGTTTGAAGGGAACACAAACCTTCTTCCCACAGAATTGTCCACCTGGAACCAGCCAGCGTTTCCTTTTGAGGTTATGACTTGTCTGCCTTCATTGCTGTAGAATCACTATTAGCCATCCCTTGTAGCCCTTAGCACAGAGGTCTTCCAGATATTACTGACCAGACCAGCTGGTGTTCTTCATTTCGTGATAAAAATAAATGTAATTGAGATTGGGCTGCTGCTCACTGATCCATTGTGCAACAGACGTATTAGATATATGTTTGATATTTCTAGAAAGTGGCCAATTTCAAACAATGTTCAGTGCAAATCAGATACTTTCTCAAAGCAGTTGTGATGAGAAGACTAATCATTACCATCCACTTTCTCCTGCACCATGGTTGCAGTTGCAGCTAAACAAAAAAAAACACATTTACAGCAATCTAGCAGTGCATTTCAAGCTTATTTCCATGTCTCACGCAATGGGTGCAGCAACCGCCACAAATATATAAAAGAGAAATAATTACAAATGTGAAACTGCTAGTCTAACAGACTGCTTGAATTTAAAGTCAACTTTTGTTTTTAGTTCTGGCAAGTGAATTGGGCCTGCTAGAAAAAAAACTGACAAGAAAGCTAGGAGAAACTCTACATTCACTCTCACAGATACATTTATTTATTACTAAGACTGTTCATCATGAATTTTGTTCAATTATTGCTCTGTTTTTCTCCCACTCTATTATTTTTGCTCTTGCATTTTTGATGTGGGTGTCAGAATTCTCTTGTTGTTTTCACTGTAATGCTACATCCATGTCTATCTCTAACCTTATGTTTAGCATACATTGGGGTGAATTTTAACATAGTGCAATGGAGTAAAAGTGGTAGTAATGAATTGGTTGCTCCATCTTACCTCTCTCATATTGGAAACAAAAAGTCAGAGTGGTATAAACCAGGCTGCTGATTCACTATGTCCCCTTCTATATCTATGTAGACATGTCAACATGGCTTTGTATTTCTCTTTGTTCAATATGCTTTTTACTTTTCTCTCCTCAATATAGAATTCCAGAACATTATTTGCAAAGGAGGCCATTTGGACCATCCTGACTCTGCCAGCTTTTTGACCAATGTTTTTGTATCACTCTCCTTGCTTTACCCTGTAGCCCTTTAATTTTGTGTATACTTACTATGGAGAAGAAAACCTCTTCAGTTTTCCCAAGTATCTACATCAATTTTAAAAAATATCTGCCATTTATACTCCCATGCATGCCTATACATGCACATTCTTACATGAATAAAACATTAACTTGTATATGGTTGCATAACAAAATGTCACTGTGCTAAATTATTTTTGTCTGCTTTCCACTTTCCTCCTATCTTTTCTTCATATACAATTTACAACATTAAGTGTTAAGTGTTATCAGTTTGTAAGGTGGTACAACATGGTGCATTGTACTTTTGCTTTAAACTAAGGAGCACATAATATGTTTTTTAATTGTAGCATGGCCCTTATCTTGGTTCTAATTGTGTTCCACTGGGTACACGGCCCACAGAGTTTGCATAGTCAGCAAAGGAGGAAGTACGTAGCATTAAATGCGTTGGCTGCTGTCATTCCAAATTTAATAAAGTGGAAATGACAATGAGATTATACAAACCTTTTGCAAATCCTGGGAAAGGTTATTCAGCACTTGATGTTTGGGCCTAAAGCTTCTGCATTTTCTTGCAGTTAAGACTGGGGTAAATTGTGCCGATTAAAGCAACATTCCATCTATATAAAGGGACTCACAAAAGACATCTCACAAGTAACGCGGGATAAAAATCTGCAGAGTAAATGTATGTGCAAAGGTGTTTTGCCCTTATAAAACAACATCTTCCTGAAATAAGGTTAAAGCAATTCTCTATCATACACTCTACTCACTAATTTTCCTGAGGGAAATATTGTCAAATTATGTCTATGAGGGCAAAATTAATCAAGTAGAATTCTTCAACGATCCCTTGGTACACATAATGCCTCTTTTCAGGGGTAAATTAGGTGCATAATTCTGTTTGATATGCTGCACCAATCTGTATAGTTGCACGGCCCCATGTTAAATTCATAGGCCCGATACTTTAGTCATTCAGGCAGACTCTTTTTTTTATGTAAATTAGAATTCTAACATCTTTTAAAGGACCCGTATGAAAATGTATCAGTGGTTTGCCAGGATTTTGCCAGGTTGCCAATGATAGGGAAGAATTTGAAATGGCGCTTTAAGTAAACACTGAAACAAAAATAAAGAAGATCTCCTTGTCTCCGCCCACTGATGGTTGACATCAATAGAATGGGTTGAGCAGATGCAATATGTATAATAACCCATTCAGTACCATTACCTTTTACTTAGTATATTTGATTAGGCTCCCTCCCAAATTTCTTGCAATTATTTTTAATGACTGGACATTAACGAGTTACATAAGTTGTGAGTCTTGACCTCAAACTAATTGACCACCACTTCCGACCTTGAGCCAGATACCACTTCTCTGTAACAGTGCTAACTTACACTATTTAGGATACATCTGACAAAAATATTACTATTTAATGGTCATAGTGCTCATTAATTGCAACTCTTTTCTGACGGATTTTTTTTGCAATGAATTCATGTACTGTGAGATATGAGTCTCCTGTGGTGAAGAAGTGCCATGAGCAGTGGTCATGTCACTGTTCCAGCAACTCAGCAGCCCAAACTAGTGCTCTAGAAAGGCAGGTTCAAATCAGCCTCTTAATTTAAGCTTAATTAATAAATCTGGAACTAATCAGCTACTCTCTGTAACGGTGACCATGAAACCATTATCAATTATTGCAAAGGAATCTCATCTGTTTCACTAGTAAATTTAGGGAAGAAAATCTGCCATCTTTACTTGGCATGACCTACATGTGACTCCAGGCCCACAGGGACAGCAATGTGGTTGATTCTTAACTGTCATTTGAAATGATCTAGCAAGCCATTTAATTCATTGGCAATTCATGACAAACAATAAATGCTGGCCTTGCCAAATCTACCAAAAGAGTAAATAGAAAGTAAAAATGACCCCAGTCAACTAGCATTGCTTCTAATGCTGCTAAATGCTTTTCCTGAAACTTGCCTGAAATCTATGAGCGTGTTAATCAGAAAACTCTACAACTTCATGTTGTTGCTGTCACATCTCACTGGGGCAGCACAATGAAATGTATCAGAATTTCCCCCTTTAACTGTTTTTTAAACTTTGATTGACAGAAAACATGAAACAGGTTTCTGTACTTAACAAGAGTGACTATTTATTACAAATAAATAGATCCTAACAGCAGATAAACAATTATAAACTGCCAACATAAATCTCTACTAGTAACAATTCTCTAACCCACTCATAAACTCTCTCTCTACACACACAGACAGACACAGAAAAAAATGTGGGTGCTATTGGTGAAGGGAAGGATGGGGAAAGCAATTCAATGGTCCCTGTCCACAGGATTCACTGAGATGATCCTTCTGCTGATCAGAATGTTGCTTTTTAATCTTCCTTCTCCAGATACTTTCATTTGTTTGCAGAAGTCACAGGATGACTGGTTCACAGTAATAAAAGTCTCTGACTATTAACTAAAATGCAAAACTTACAGCAACCTAAAGGGAATTAACCAGCTTGCTTCAGGTTTGAGATATAATTGCTGTAGAGCAGGCACAGCTCCTTCCTTTCCAGATTCTCTATCAAACATTCACACCCACAAGCTGTTGAGCTACCTGGGAGCCAATCACATATTTGGTGGCAGGCAGAAGACCTCTGTCATCAATAATTTGTCACCATACTACAGAGCAAACAGCTACCTTGTAATGGTCAAATCTCCATTCATACACAATCCCCAGCTCCACCTTGTCTGTGACTACACTTTTTCTAATGTTCGAGTAAACAACTGGGTAAACAGCACTTACAATGAGAGTCAGGCTACTTGCTTTTAAAAAGTACACCAATCCTTTGATAACCCTTGGATTTAAAACAGTTTTCCATTTCAGTCTACAATCGAAAAACACAGAAATTTAGAAAGATATGTTTTTTACACAGCCTTTTGACCATATTCCACAAGCCCCATCCCTCTCGAGCAATAAACATCTTGGGGGTTTTTGTCCAGTTACTGCCACTGTCAGAAGCCTTGTTTTCATACAACACAGCAATTTACTGTGTTGTTTCCAGTGAATTTTCCTCCTTTAAGCCAATGGCTGGAAAATCCTGTGCATGATGACTGTGACTTTCCAATAGGATCCCAGATGAGGGGTTTCCCACAGGCAACGTTATAAAGGAATGGAGGAAAGTTGACCCTTCAGTTGTGGCTCGATCTCATTTATATGATATGCATTTAAAACTTTCCTGATATCTTATCCTACAAACCTGTCACTATAAATATTAAAATAACAATAAATCTTTCCTTATTGCTTTTATTACCTAACTATACTCCATTTTTAGTTCTTCACACAAAACCATTTTCCTGAACCTTCCTTGTCAATCCTCAGAAAGTTGAAAACTTCTGTTAGATTATCTTGCATCTCACTCTCTCTGAGTAACACTATCAATGAATGACCAATAAACATCCTCTAGTTTTGTTTCTTTTCCATGTTTGCAAATACCCTTTTATTATCAGGGGAGATGATGGCCTAGTGGTATTATTGGTGGACTATTAATCCAGAGACCCAGATAATGTTCTGGGGACCTGGGTTCAAATCCTGCTATGGCAGATGGTGGAATTTGAATTCAATAAAATATCTGAAATTAAAAATCTAATGATGACTGTGAATCAATTGTTGGGGGAAAAACCCATCTGGTTCACTAATGTCCTTTAGGGAAGGAAGCTGCCATTCTTACCTGGCCTGGCCTACACAGGACTCTAGACCCACAGCAATATGGTTGACTCTTAACTGCCCTCTGGGCAATAAATGCTGCCTAGCAAGCGATGCCCTCATCCTGTTAATAAATAAATTATGTGAATTATTCTAGCATGTATAATTTTACTCTTTTGTGTTGTTATGATCCAGCTGATGATTTTTACTGACTAAGTCAGATAGATCCCAGACTGAAATCTGGTTGGATAGATCATGTTATTTTTATTTAACAAGGTGATCAGCTATTACATCTATTGGACTAACCTAACTGTTCTTTCAATTCCTGTTCCTGAGAATTTGGTAGCCTCTTCCTCTATTATCACAAACTGAGCTTAGACTTTGTCATCTTCAAATAACACATTCTAGGTTCTAAATAGAACCCTCTGGTCTAGAGATTTCAACTAAAGCCCTTACTCTGAAGTAACCTGACTCCAAACTTTTCTGTACTATCTTCTTTTCCTTGGAGAAACAGTTTCATACATTTGACTTCAGCCATGACTTGTGTGAACTAAAAAACAAAAGCTTTCCAAGCTATGGGACTTGCAACGATGAAAAACAAAAATTGCTGACACTTTCAAACAGAAAGAAAGAAATGCTGTTCAATTTGTTCTGGCCACTTGTAAAATTTTCCCAGAATAAACAAATTCTCATTATCACCCCAGAGACTCCCTCTCTCATACTGATTTGAAAAATATGGCTCCAAAATCCCCTCATTAACACAGATCAACATCCACATGCCAGTAGTTCAAAATACAAACTTTAATTTAAATAATATTCAAATATATATATATGTGTGCATGTGTGAGATCACACACCTTACATCATACCATATTAAATCCATTTGCCAACTCTTACCAATTTGCCTAATTAGTTAAGATCTACTATCTACGCGCAATGATTGACCTCCAAATTTTGTTTCATTATCAAACTTAATATCATCACAAAAAAAGCATCCTTTAATTTCATGATTAATTCGCCCCATTGAAATATTGAAGCATTTACTTGGAGCAGTATTTGGGTGAGCAGGAGGTTGGAATAAGCCACAAATAATCCTACCCTCAGCAATGAGGCCGAGGCAATGACACGAGTCAGTTTAAAACAGGCGGCACATGGCAGCTGGCCAGATGCCAATTTCAGGCAGCTTGATGCTACCATCTGAAACAATTGCTAGGGGAATAGTCATCATGCTAACTAGGTCAGTTACATGGTATTGTTTTCAAGAGGATGCCGTGGTAAGAGTGAGTGAGAATGGAGACATAGCTTAACCAACGAAGGAATGAATTAAAAAGAGCTACCTTAAATGATATCTCTGACCATGGTTATCTTCAGTTGGCAGGAAAGCCACACTGTCTTCCACAATCAGGCTAGAGTGATTGCATTTGAGTCCCACTGATGTCACTAGTTGAACCATGATCTGAATATTCAAGGAAGGCTTCACCATCCTCAGGCTAGTGTCTCTGCTGCCTGCTCAGAGAACGGGCTAATACACTGGATGATGGCATATAGCGTAGACCAAGTGTTGATAACTCTCCCAGCCTGATCTTAACTGTCCTCATGCCCAGTATTTGCCAAATAGATAAAGTTAACATCCATCTCTATCAACAGAATAGTTATTCAACGTTTCAGTTTCCAAATGCAATTTTATTTCAGTCTTCTGTCCTCCCCACATTTACTACATCTACAATTGGGGTGAGATTTTTAATTTGATATCTATATTTAAAATAAGAGGAACATTGAGCAGCACCAGTGCACTGTGGGAAGTACAAGTGGCAGCATCCAGCAGTAGTACTGTAGCTACCAGCACTGCACCAACCTGGGAAACTACAGCTGGGATAGTACATAAAATCACAATTGCAACATGCTCATCTATAGAATATGGAAACAGTTATTAGAGACCAGGACTTCACCCCACCCTGCACACAAACCTCAATAATTAAAACTGCTTCATGAAAGATTGTGAAGTAGCTCAAATGAATTTCATAATATCTAAATTCCTTCTTGGCAGAATTTCAATTAAATTTAAGTACCTGTCCAACTGAAGTGGGCGTAGTGTAGGAATCAGTTATAAAGATTAACGTGGGTGACAATGAGACTGGACTGGATTCCAAATTGTTGTCACTGTTAGTATTAGTGACCTGACTGGTGAAACATAACCTACTTGTCACCTTTAATTTTCTTGCTGTAAGGGATGTAATACAGATGAGTGACAGTGTGGATGAGATTAAACTTATAACCTGCATTATTTGAATAGCTGCCTAATATTATCCAAGTTCAAAGCATTGTGTTGTCTCTCCCCAATATATTGGCTAGCTCACTGAGCTCCTATATTCACTCCTGCTTTCGAATGAGAATAAACTAGGCAATCTAGATTGAATTTATCCACCTATCACTTCCGCCACCTTTCTGACGTTTTTAATCAGGGCTCAAAGACAGAGGCCACTTTACACAAGGCAAACCAATGATGCTCTAACCTAGGATGTTGATACAATTTATTTTTATTCTTTCATGAGATATGATCATCAGTGGCAAAGAATGTTCTTGAGAGTGTGATGGCAAAACTCTTTCTTGAACCCTGACAGTCCACCTGTGGTTGGTATATCTATGGTGCTGTTAAGAAGGGAGCAGCAGGTTTGTGATTCAGTTGCAGTGGCTCTAAAGTGATATAGTTTCAAGTCACGCTGGTGGCTTGTGGGGGAACTTGCTGGATATTGCTGAATAAGTGTAGCCTTAGCACTTTCAGTGATCACTTCCAATACTTTGCTGATGATCGAGAGTAGACTGATGGGGTAGGAATTGGCTGGATTGGATTTGTCCTCTGCAATTTTCCATATTTCTGTTTGATGCCAGTGTTATCACTGTACTGGAACAGATTGGCTAGGGTGCAGCTAGTTCTGGAGCACAAGTTTTTAATACTATTATCGGACTGTTGTCAGGATCCAGAGCTCTTGCAGAATCGAGTGCTCTCACCTATTTCTTGACATTACGTGGTTAGAATCAAATTGGCTAAAGACTGGCAGCTGTGTTTTGAGAAACTCAGGGTGAGGCTGAAATGTGTCAGCCACATCAAAGGGCACCAAAGTGACAACTAAATTGCCATGGTCTGGCATCTTGTACAGGTCAGGCTGGGTAAGGACAGTAGACTTTCTTCACTTACTGAGTCAGTTAGGTTTTTACAGCAATCCAACAGTTTCATGGATACCATCACTGAAACTGGCTTTTAATTTCAAACACATTAATTGACTGAATGTAAATTCTACCGGTTAGCAAGTATCAATGAGTGAAACGCTGAACGTTGTTTCAGAAACCGAGGACAGGTGAACTTTTGAGCGAGTGGGGCCAGGAAAGAAGATTCTACCACACAAAAACCAAACTGCTCAATTTCGTTCCCTAAGACTCCAACTACATTAATCAGACTTGTGACTTGCCTCACTGATAGAGCAGTTGAATTTGCCCTTGTGTTTCACTGAGCTACCAGTCAGAGAAAGATCCTAATCACTCTTGCAACCTCAACCCTGATATGAACCACTCATGATGATCCATCACTTGATGCACCATTTCTGAGGGGGAGCTTTCTTCAGTTCATCATGTAACAGATGTTACAATTTCACAACTCATTGTTCTCTCAATAGTCTCAGTCCTACAACACTCCAAGATCACTATGTTCTTCTATTTCTGGTTTCTTGAGCTTCCCCAAAGTTGATCAGTTCACACAATTGCCAAGGCATTAATCTTTTGAATTCTCTTCTTAAACCCCTCTGTGTTTACATCTTTCTCTTCCTTTGTGAGATGTACCTTAATATCTTGCTCTTTGTCCATCTGATCTAATATCTCCTATCTCAATGCTTCAATGCTCAAGGTTCAATTTAGATCAGTAACACTCCTGCTGAAGCACCTTGTGACATTTTACACTGTTAGACACATTTCAGGAGTACAACCTGTTCTTGAAACAAGAATTAAATTGAGTTTATGTTCTTTGGGAAAGATACACCGAAATTACGTTTTCTATTTTCAGCACAATGAAGGACACCAATGACATGGATGCGTCAAAAATAAATGGCCCAGTAAAGATTTAAGATAGTGGACTCAGATCAATCAAACAATCAACCAATCAGATGTCAATGAATGGTTTACGCGTAAGAACAGGAGTCAGGTGGAACTTTTTCATCCAAAGATTGTTTAAAATAGGAAGATTTAAAACAGACAGCAAAACTGAATTCAAGAGGGAATTGGATGCATTTGTAGAAACACGTATTAAAAGATTTTGAATTTGAATGTTATTGTATGAATAATAGCATGCTGGTATTAAATTTCTCCCCTACTTACTTTAATGTAGGCGTTAACCAGTATATCTTAATCTTGATTTATGATAAAAAGGGACAGACTTGTTTGTGCCTTACGGCTCACCCTTACTGAAAATTCTTGTGTTTTCATTGAGAATGCCACCTATACTGGTCTAAGCTAGATAATTGCTTGTATTATTCAATATGTGCTAAGAATGATAAACATTAGAGCTGCCTCTCTGTGAGAGTGGTTAGCATTTCTCTCATTAACCTTCTGTTCCTCCTGTCCTTCTTTGCTTCAACTGAACTGATAAAGAGTTGCTCCAATTTCTTTCTCTAATATATCTGAATGTATGTGTGATAATAACTACTTTCTTTTACTATCAGACCCTCGATGAAATACCCATCAAACAGTTACAAAGTATGACAAGAAATTGGAATGTAATTGTTTCAATACAATATTCCCATCAGGGACTAATCTTGTTAGTGTTAATTTAACAATATGCAGGTAGCATTCATATCATTGAGGAAGAGATCACAACTTTCCTTCACCATTGCAGAGAACCAGAAATCTTTCATACCCCATGCCATTCCTTTTTACATCCATCCAAAACGCTGCCAAAAGTCAAGTGGTCACATAATATGTTTGACCACATATGGGTAGAATATAATTGCATCATATAATTACACCGAACAGTTGATTGCCACCTGCTCTGAGGATTTGTGATTGGGGAGAATTAAACATTTTAAAGAATAGTTTCAAGAAAAAAAAAGCAATTTATGGTGGCAAAGAAGAGAGACAGCAATTTATATTTATAGCATCCTTTAAACTAGAAAAACCCTACCAAGCTACTTCATGTGAGTGTGATTAAAGGACCATAAAACCATAAGATATAGGAGCATGATTAGGCCATTCAGCCCATTGAGTCTGCTCCACCATTCGATCATAGCTGGTTTGTTTCTCAACCCCCATTCACCTGCCTTGTTCCCATTTCACTTGATCCCCTCACTTATCAAGAACCTATCTATCTCTGTCTTAAATAGATTCCATGAATTGGCCTCTATAGCTTTCTGCGGCAATGAGTTCCATGGATTCACCATCTTCTAGCTGAAGAAATTCCTCCTCCACCTCATCTCAGTTCTAAAGAGTTGTGCCTTCACTTTGAAACAGTTCCCTCGGGTCCTAGTTTCTCCTACAAGTGGAAACATCTTCTCCACACCCACTCTATCCAGGCCTCTCAGTATTCTGTAAATTTCAATAAGATCCCCCTCATTCTTCTAAAGTCCATTGAGTACAATCCCAGAACCCTCAACTGTTCCTCATACCACAAGCCCTACACCCCCGGGATCATTCATGTAAACTTACTCTGGACTCCCTCTGTGGCCACCATATCTTTCCTTAGATATGGGCCCCAAAACTGCTCACAATATTCCTGACGTAGTCTGACCAGAGCCTCAGCAGTACATCTCAGCTCTTCTATTTCACCCCTCTTGAGATGACCATTGCATTTGCTTTCCTGACAACCAACTGAACTTCCATGTTAACCTTAAGAGAATCCTGAACTAGAACTCCAAAGTTCTTCTGTATTCAAGATTTCTGAAGCCTTTCCACATTTAGAAAATAGCTTATGTCTCTATTCTTCTTACCAAGTACATTTGTTTGTTGCCTCTCAAAGAATTCTAGCAGATTTGTTTGGCACAATGTCCCATGACGAAGCTGTGCTGAGTCAATCTTATTTTACCAGGTACTTCCAAGTACTCCACAGTCTCATCCTTAATAATGGGCTCTAAAATTTTAGTGATGACTGAGGTCAGGCTAACTAGCCTTTAGTTTCCTGTCTTCTGTCTCCCTCCCTTCCTAACAAGGGTGGTACATTAGCCATTTTCCAGTTCTCTGAGACACTCCCTGACTCCAGTGATTCCTGAAAGATTACTACTATGGCTCTACAAACTCCTCAGCTATCTCCTTCAGAACTCTCGGCTGTAGTCCATCTGATCAGGTGATCTAAACACCTTCACACCTTTCAGCTTCCCCAGTATCTTCTCTTCAGTGATGGCCTCTATACTCATTTCTGTCCCATGACTGTGTCTTGAAGTTCTGGTAAGCTGTTGGTGTCTTCCACTGTGAAAACTAATGTAAAGTATCTATGCAGTTCCTCCACCTTTCTTTGTTCCCCATTACTATTTCTCCAGCTTCATTTTTCAGTAGTCCAATGTCCACTCTTCCTCTATATACCTTTATATATCTAAAGAAACTCTTGCAATCTTCTTTTATATTACTAGTCAGTTTACTCTCATATTTCATCTTCTCCGTTATTGCTTTTGTAGTTATCCTCTCCTGTTTTTTAAAGGCTACCCAATCCTCTGGCTTCCCACAAATCTTCACTACAGATTGTCTGCTTTTTCTTTTCCTGCCCCTGACTTCCCTTGTCAGCCATGGTTGCCTCATCCTTCCTTTCATATGTTTCTTCTTCCTTGGGATGTATTTCTGCTGTGTCTCCCGAATTACCCCCAGAAACTTTTGTCATTGCTGCTCCACCATCTTCTCTGCTAGGGTCTCCTTCCAATCAACTCTGGCCAGCTCCTCCCTCATGTCTTCATAGCCACCTTTACTCAATTGAAATATTGTTACCCCTGATTCCAGATTCTTCTTCTCAAACTGCTGGGTGAATTCTATCATATTAGTTGCTCCCTTATCTGCTGTGACTGCAGTTAGATTCCTGACTCTTTCTATACTCTCCGTCCTATTACTTGTCTTGGAAACTTTAATAGCCTCTCCTGAGCCCTTACTCCTTAACTTTTGCCATGAGTTTCTATGGAACTGAACTCCCTTTGACACCAAAGCCTTATCCACAGCCCTAGTTATGCAATTCGCCAGCACTCAGGTCCGAGAATGATTCAGATGGAGCCCATCCCATCAGAACAGTTGTTTCTTTCTCCAGTACTGGTGCCAATGTCCCATGAATTCGAACCTGTTTCTCCCACACCAATCTTTGAGCCTCACATTTACCTGTTCAATCTTGTTGACCTTATGAGAATTTACTTGTGGCTCAGGTCTGGAGACTGTTACCTTTTTGGTTCTGCTTTTTAATTCAGCCCCTGGCTGCTCATATTCCCTCAGCAGAACCTCTTTCTTCTTTCTACCTATTTCATGGTACCTCCGTGGACCATAACATGGGGATCCCTCTCCAAGTTCCTCTGCAGCCCAGATATGATATCCTGAATCTGGGCACCAGGTAGACAACACAGCCTTCAGGACTCTCAATCCTCGCCGCAGAGGACAGAGTCTATTCTCCTGACTATACTATCCCCGATCACAACTACATTTCTCTCTTCTACCCTGCCTTGAATGGCTCCCTGTACCACGATGCTATGGTCAGTTTGCTCATCATCCCTACAGCCCCCCCTCTGATCTGCACAGGCAACAAGAATCTCAAACCAATTAGACAAGCTGTATAGGAGCAAATGTGACCAGAGGAAGCAGAAAAAAAATCAATGGCAGAGCGCTTATCCCAAATGTTAACCTGTTTAGTGATTTTTTTAAAAATATAGTGAAGCTGTTGTATACCTTCAGCTTTTGTTGATTGAGCATGGTGAATTATTTGAATTTGAACAAACTGTGTTCAGTAAAAATGGTTTTACTATGGTTATGGAAAATCCAAATTGCATATCATTCAAATCTTTCTGCCTTCTATCGAGATGGGAGGCAGTCAGAAGATGCCTGAGACACAGTAGCAGTCAGTTGGCACCTATGGACTGATCTGCACAATGCAACTTTGTGTTTCAGGTTACTGAATGCTTGTTTTACAATAGAATATTGCCTCTTGTCCTTCACCATACGTGTGTTCTTTTGGCATTTGAAGGTGGAGCCAATGTATTATAAGCCATTTCTTTAGGCCATATCCATCAACCCTAACAAGGAAACTATTCTTTCATTGCACTGCACAAAAATCTTTGACAGAACAAAACACTGATTCACAATAAAGCTATTGTGAGAGCAGCCAGGGAACTTTGCAGATGCATGCCCGCTTTCTCAAGCACCTGCACATTGAGCGATTTGAATTACCTGCGACAGAATAAGCTTGTGGTTTAATTCACACTTAGGTGTTTCAAATGCACAAATGTGCACTGGTTGCAGCTGTGCTAATTGTAACATGTAGCAGAAATTTTTTAATGACAAAGCATTTCACTCAAACCTGCACTGACAGTCAAAGGGATCTACTGAAAATGGTAGCAACATTATAGGCAATAGGCAGGACAATGTGAAGCTGCTGTGAGGGACAAGGAAATAGCCTGCTGGGCACAATATGGAAATCCAGCAGCAATGGAGTTGAGGTACAGATCACCCATCATTGAACTGAATGGTGTAAAAGGCTCAAGGGGATAACTGTCCTATTGCAACTCCATGTTCTTCATAGTCTTTGCTCCAGTTATTTCCAGTGGCAAAATAATCAGTGCTCCAACAATGTTTTACGTAAAGAAATTCCACCTTGTTTATGCGAGACAACAAGGTGCAAGGCTGGATGAACACAGCAGGCCAAGCAGCATCATAGGAGCAGAGAGG